>NW_027187380.1:23067543-23099552 GCF_028583685.1 Petaurus breviceps papuanus | reverse complement strand
AGAGAGAGAGAGAGAGAGAGAGAGAGAGAGAGAGAGAGAGAGAGAGAATGAGTGTATGTGTGTGTGGTGAAGTACAGGCCTTATCTAGGGCAGGGCTAGGTGGGATGGAGAGAGGTATTTTGGAACTTAAGATGTAATAAATACACACATTTAATTAAAAAAAGAGCTCGATCACACACCAAATTAAATCCACATATATTCTGATATTTGATGACTTCAATGCAAAGATAAGAAAAAATAAGTATGTCAAGAATTATATGTAAAAGCATGGATCAGGGAAAAAGAATGAAAGAAGTCAAAGTCTTGTAGAATTAACAGAAGTGTCTTGTTGCCATGCCATGAACACTTGAATACACAATTGTTAGGTGCCAGACATGGCAGATACCAAATAATACTGCAAAAAAATGAAGTAGATTTTGATAATCAGGAAAAATATCATTATTGATATGGAAGTCTTCCCTGAATCAGCTATGTATAAGCACTCAGACTTCTTATTAGAGCAAAAAACAAAATCAGTAAAAGCAAGAAGCATTCTTCTTGCTTTTAATATATATAATAACAAAAAAATATGGCATACAATTGATTGCTTTCAGTACTTTTTTCTTTGACCTGGAAGGTATATTTTGGCTATGATATTCTTGGATGTTTTCATTTTGTTTTTTTTTTTCAGGAAGTATTATACGTTAGGCCTGTCTCACAGCAATCTCCTGGTAGTTTAGGTTCAATATTGGAAAAAAAAGAAAGAGACACTGAGAAGTCATTCAAAGGTTAACAAAAGAAAATTTACTTAGCCATAGCAAGAGAAGATATTCAACAGGGATCTGAGCAAAGCTCCAATGCCAGAATTTCCCATCATTTTTCACCACACATACATCAGATAGTACCTGAAGCTCCTCGTGGCTGCTTTGTTATTCAGGTAACCGAGAAGTGAAGTCAACAGCTTGAGCCTTTGAGCAAACAAAACCTCAACAAAGAAACTAGCCTAACTTGTATGAGGACAGGGGTTAGAATATTGCCCCTACCACAGGAGATAACTGATCAATTTTTTTCCATCATCACTTTGCCCTCTAATTCTAATAGATCTGGCAGTTTTTATTTGATTTCTTGAAATATGTCACCAAGACTTTTCATTTATTTATTTTTGGTCATGACTATCAGGTGGTCTGGTGACTCTTAAATTGCCTCTCCTTGAGATGTTTTCCAGGGTGGTCATTTTTGCATTGTCTCATTTTTACAGGTATTCTTGTAGTCTCTGTGGCCAATACATTCCTTTCTCTGAGGATCTACTTCGTGAGAAGTTAACTCTTCCTGGTTTACCTAGTGACTGTCTTTCAGTATAAGGCATTTTTTTCACTGTGTTCAGCATTTTCTTCTGTGTTTACCCACATCTCCACATTCAATTTCTGGACTAGAGATTTGTGTTTTGGTCAGACTATGGTTCTTTTCATACTCTTAGATGGTGTGGGCAGGCCCTACTTGGTCCTAGATGACATGGCTAAGATTAGATTCTAATATCTACAGAAATCCTTTGGCACTTAATCTCCTAGTGGCTCAGTTTAGGTTTGGGCCTTAGCTCCTGTTTCTGTCTCCTTCCCCTGGCAGTCTCTAACTTGGAGTTGGTTCCATCCCTGACTATGGCCCTGACCTAACCAAATGTTGCTGATTGTGTTGGTAGCAGGCCTCCAAGACCCCAGGTGTTTGATTTCCCAAGGTACTACCCTGACCCTTCATCTTCCTATGGCCCCTCTATGGCTTGGGCATGGGCTGGACACTGTCTGGCACTATTTCTGGTAGAGGCTCTGTGGTAAGTACTACTTTTGGACAAGTATGGCCCTGTCTCTTGCAATACCTTCTGTCTAGGCTCTATGAATAAAAGGTCCTGCACTGGTTGCTGTTCTGGCTCTTTTTCCCATTGAGGTTGGGGAATGGGCTGTGCTAGCCTTGATCTGACCCTGTCTTCTGCAGAGGCTTGGGTATGGGTTCCCTGGCTGGATACAGGTGTTGCCCTGTCTCTTGCTGTGGGACCTGGCTATTTGAATGACCACCCAGCCTTCTACCTACCCAGCTTGTCTCTGCTAAAAGGTTTTGTTGGATGCTGGCAGTTTTCTTGTGTAGTCCTGTACTATACGGAAAAGTTTATAGTTGTTTCTCTTTGATTTTATTTATCATTACTCCTTTTGGTGCACTTTTTTTTTAAAGCAACGGTTTCACTTTATTTATTGATTGACTGATTGCCTTTTTTGGAGGGCAATTGGGGTTAAGTGACTTGCTCAAGGTCACACAGTTAGTTTTTGTGTTAAGTGTCTGAGGCCAGATTTGAACTCAGGTCCTCCTGACTCCAGGGCTGGTGCTCTGTTCACTGAGCCACCTAGCCGCCCCCTTTTGTTGCACTTTTAGAGCTCTACTGGGGGATTTGTGAGGGAGTTTGGCTCCTATACACTTCAACATATCACAATCTTCCTATAATTCCTGTGGCATATAGTTGAAACACATCAGACCTGAACTAAACAGGGAATCATTAATGATAAATAAACAAACAGAAATGACAGCACCATTTACAATAATTTTATATATTAATTTGACTACTATAAATCTAATGGAACAAGAGAACCAAAAGGAAAGAAAGAAGGAAACAAACATTTATTATGTGCCAGGCATTCTCCTAATCACTTTACAAGCACAATATAAGGAATCCTCACAACTTTGGGAGGTAGGTGTTATTATCCACATTTTACAGATGAAGAAACTGAGGCAGATAGTGGTTAAGATAATTGATTGGGGTCATAGAGCTACTAAGTGTATGAAGTTGGATTCAACATCATGTTGTCCTGACTCTGAGACCAGTGCTCTATCCACTTAGCCATCTAGCTGAGTCTAGGCAGAAAGCCCAGAAAAACACCTTAAGTGAGCAAACATTTCACTTATTGGGAGAGTGAAAGAGAGAGAAGCCAAATGCAGCACTATTTTAGAATATAAATTCATCTTCCAGGGCAGGATAATGGATGCTTATGAGCAGTACCGTTTACTATTTTATGCAGATTTTACATGATCATTGTCATTAATTCACACTAGCCGAAAATGGGGACTTTCCTTCCTTACCTGTCGGTTCAGTCTTATGGATAGGATGTTGCTAGAATAGCTGTAGTTACAGATTTCTGTACCCTTTTTGAAATGATACACATTCATCTGCCGTGGTTTTGTGTGACTAACCACCACAACCAAGCTACTAGAGAAGAGGCGCTCTACAATGTAGACATCTGGTATTTCACCTAAATGGGGAAGAAAGAAAAATACAATTTACAAAGAGAATACTACGCAGGAGTATCAAGTTTAGGAACCCTGAGTTAATTTCTAGTTATTAACTTGAACTTCTACTCACAATACTAGTCATGACTCTAAAATAATGCTATTTCTACTACTTCTCAGAATAATTATTCCTATTTACTTTTTAAATGTTCAAAATTGTAAAGATGACTATGGGTTAGCAAATAGTGTCAGGCGCTGTGGTTAAGTCAGTCTGTTGGCATTGTCCTTTGTTTTTGAAGAGGGCCACAATGACATCACTATGTTAGAGTCAAGTTAGACTGTGTCCGACCGTGCCTGATCAGACTAAGACAAGCTTGGAAGGCTCTACCACAGGTCAGGCAAAAATAGTCCATATGAACATTTGGGGTGGATTCTCTAAATTTGCACATCTCACGTTTCTTTTGAGCTACTTCAATTTTGCTTCATGTGCTAGGCACTGTAATAAGTGATGGGGATACAAAGAAAGGAAAAAAAACTCAGTTCCTGTTCTCAAGGATCTCATGATTTAATGGAAGAGTTAAAAAAAAACAACAACTATATACAGATAAGATATAAACTGGATAAATTGTGGGTAAATCAGAAAGGAAAGAACTAGGTATCTCATTTCTATCACTGACTTTCTATGTGACCCTAGGAAAGTCATTCTATGTCTGGGCTCCCTTTTTCTACTTTAAAAAAAGGTGGCCCATACATTGGTATGCTTTATAAAGCACAGAGGTTTGGGGAAGTTTCAATTTAGTCTCTACCTTTTCCTAGGTTTTAAGACACATGGAGCTACTGAAGTACTATAGCCTCCGATTCTCTCTTGTACCTAACACTGAGAGGCATTATCAAGAGAAGTGTGGTCATATAATAGCTTAATCGATTTCCTTAGTTTCCCTAGTCTTCTAGCTTCTATTTCCAGTTTAATGTAACCTGGGTATTGGCTTTGGTCTTTAACCTCTCCCTTGATCTCCCCATAGAAGAAGGCCAAGAGTGATAAACCATTATCCAAGTTTGAGTTAAGCTTCTATTTCTATCTAAATGTAGATTTCATAGCTGCACTAATTAAGTTGAACCACAGATAATAAAACACACCACAATCTATTAATTCCCCAACTTGCCCAGTAGTAGGGGTACATAGGCTTTGAGCATTTAATACTACTTTGATACCATTTCCTTATTATCATGCCTCAATGTCTTCTTTTTTTTCCTTAATTTTTTTTTTGATAAACAAAAATTTCCTCACACTTTTCCTCCACTTCCACCCCTACTGAAGAAAAAAGAAAAACAAAATCCTTGTAACAAATATACATAGTCAAGCAAAATATTCCCAGATTGGTCATGTCCAGAAAATATCTCTCAAATTGCAACTCTGAGGTCCTTCACCTGAGAGGTGATTAGTCCTCTGGCATCATAGTGTTGGTCACTGCTTTGAGCAGTTAAACCTTTCAAAGTTGCCTGTCAACAATACTGTGTTCAACTGTATAAATAATTCTTCCTGGTTTTGCTCACTTCTCTCTGTCTGAGTCCATTTAGGTCTTCCCAGTGTCCCTTTTTATAATTTTTTATGGCACTATAGTATTCCATTATATTCATATACCATAATTTGTTCAACCACTCCCCAACTGATGGGCATCCTATTATTTCTAGTTCTTTGTCATCACAAAATGTACTATAAATATTATTACACATGGTCCTTTTTCTGCTTTCATCTTTGTGGCATAGGCCTGGAACATTTTTTCATATTCCTTAGAACACTGCCTATTATTTCCCTTTGATTATTTATCAGTTAGGGAATGGCTCTTAGGTTTTTTTTAAATAAATTTGAATCTGTTCTTTATTTTTAAAAAATTATTTATTTTTGGTTTCCAACATTCACTTTTATAAGATTTTGAGTTTTAAATTTTCTCCCCTTGCCTCCACATCCCCCTTCTCAAGACGGTGTGCAATCTGACATAGGTTATACATGTACAATTATATTAAACATATTTCTACATTAGTCGTGGTGTAAAGAAGAATTAGAACTAAAGGGAAAAATCACAAGAAAAAAGAAAAAAAAGAGAGAGATAAAATAGTGTGTGTGATCTGCATTCAGACTCCATAGTTCTTTCTCTGGATATGGACAGAATTTTTCATCATGAGTCTTTTGGAATTGTCTTAGATCCTTACATTGCTGAGAAGAGCTAAGTCTATCAAAGTTGGTCATCACACAATGTTACTGTTGCTGTGTACAGTGTTCTCTGGTTCTTCTCACTTCACTCAACATTAGTTCATGCAAGTCTTTCCAGGTTTTGTACAGTCATTGCCCAATTGATGGGCATCCCCTCAATTTCCAATTCTTGGACACCACAAAAAGAACTGCTATAAATATTTTTGTGAATGTGGGTCTGTTTCCTATTTTTTATTATCTCTTTGGGATACAGAACTAGAAGTGGTATTTCTGGGTTCAAAGGGTATACACAGTTTTATAGCCCTTCAGGCAGAGTTCCAAATTGCTATCCAGAATGGTTAGATCAGTTCACAATTCCACCAACAATGCGTTAGTGTTCCAATATTCCCACATCTCTACCATTTATCATTTTCCTGTTTTGTTATGTTAGGCAACCTGATAGGTGTGATGTTTTTAATTTGTTGTTTTGTGATTTGGAGTAATTTTCTATATTACTATAAACAGCTTTAATTTCTTCCTCTGAAAACTGTCTGTTCATATCCTTCGACCATTTATTAACTGGGGAATGACTTGTATTCTTATAAATTTGACTCAGTTCCCTATATATTTTGGAAATTAGGCCTTTATCAGAGATACTGGCTGCAAAAAATGTTTCCCAGATTTCTTTCCTTTTTTATTTTTTGTTTTCAAAATTCACTTCCATAAGTTTTAAATTTTCCCTCCTCTCTTCCCTTCCTCCTCCTCACAACTGCATGCAATCTGATATAGACTCTACACATACATTTCTATTAGACATATTTTCACATTAGTCATGTTATATAGAAGAATTAGAACGAACGGGAGGAACCATGAGAAAGACAAAAACAAAACAGAACAATAACAAAAAGAAAATAATCTGCTCCCCTCTGCATTCAGACTCCACAGTTCTTTCTCTGGATGTAGATGGCATTTTCCATCATGAGTCCTTTAGAACTGTTTTAGTACCTTATATTGGTGAGAAGGGCCAAGTTTATCAAAGTCAGTCATCATACACTGTGGCTGTTACTGTGTACAATGTTCTCCTGGCTCTGCTCACTTCACTCAGCATCAGTTCATATAAGTCTTTCCAGGCTTTCCCTAAGTCTGTCTGTTCATCATTTCTTATAGCACAATAGTATTCCATTATATTAATATACCACAAGTTGTTCAGCCATTCCCCAAGTGATGGGCATCTCCTCAATTTCCATTTCTTGGCTGCCACAAAAACAGCTGCTATAATTATTTTGTACATGTGGGTCCTTTTCCCATTTTTATTATCTCTTTGGGATATAGCCCTAGAAGTGGTATTACTGGGTCAAAGGGTATGACATTTTTATACCCCTTTGGGCATAGTTCCAAATTGCTCTTCAGAATGGTTAGATCAGCTTACAACTCCACCCACAATGAATTAGTGTTCCAACTTCCCCACATCTCCAACACTTATCATTGTCCCATTTTGTCACGTTTGCCAATCTCATGGGTGTGATATGGTACCCTAGAGTTTAGATTTGCCTCTCTCTGATCAATAGTGATTTAGAGAATTTTTTAAATGAATATAGATAGCTTTAATTTCTTCCTCTGAAAACTGCCTGTTCATATTCTTTGACCATTTATCAACTGGGGAATGACTTGTATTCTTGTAAATTCGCCTCAGTTCTCTATATATTTTAGAAATGAGGCCTTTATCAGAGACACTAGTTGTGAAAATTCTTTTCTAGCTTTCTGCTTCCTTTCTAATCTTGGTTGCAATGGCTTTATTCGTACAAAACCTTTTAAATTTAATGTAATCAAAATTATCCACTTTGCATTTTATAACTGAATATGTTCTTTAAATATCTTAGAAATTAAACCATTATCACAGAAACCTGGTATAAATATTTTTCCCCCAGTTACCTATTTTCAATTTGAGCTGCATTTGGTTCTTTTTGCATGAAAACTTCATTTTATGTAATCAAAACTGTCCACTTTAACTTTATCTTCTTGGATCCCCTTTATTACTTATTTGGTCATGAACTCTTTCCTTAAAATTGATGCATACTTAAAAGACATACTTGTGCTATACCCTGCTTGTTCTTGTTGTTGTCATTAACTGACTTCCAGGTTACCATCTCAGTTTTTTCCATTGACTTTCTCTTGGTTGTTTTTTTTCTTTCTTTGTTTATTTTTGGTTTTCAACATTCACTTTTATAAGATTTTGAGTTCAAAATTTTTCTGCCTCCCTTTTCTCCTCCCTCCACAAGACAGCATGCAATCTGATATAGGCTATACATGTACTATCATATTAAACATATTTCCACGTTAGTCATATTGTGAAAGAAGAACCATATTGGTTGTTTCTTTCCTACTGCATCCCTTGTCATTATCCACAGAGACTCAATATGTGTACTAATGACCTAATAGCTTGACCAAAATATTCTTCTACCTTCTCAACTCTAGTCACCTCTTTCTCTAAATCATTTTATCCATATAGCAACATGGTGGACTTCATTTTTTTCCCAAACTGGACAAAACCCAAGATCTGGAATCTGAGAATTCTCTACTGACCAAATTATTCTTTTACCAACTGTGACACCCTTATTCTGTGCTCCTCTCCTACTAAACTTACTCCTTTTTTTTTAAGCAATTGAGGTTAAGTAAAGGTGTTTCTGGGTGGGTGCTAAGTGTCTGAGCCCAGATTCGATCCCCAGGTCATCCCGACACTGGGGCCGGTGCTCTTACTCGCTGTGCTACCTGGCCGCCCCACTAAACTTACTCTTACCAATTGTGACACCCTTAATCTATTCCAACTCTCAAAGTTCTTTTTACCCACTTTACTTGCCTCCATTTGCAACTTGTGTTTTATGGCCTACCAACTTAACATTTCATTAGCTATTACACTAGAATCACTTGTCCTTTAATTTTATTTTAAAAAGAAAATGGGTTCTAGTGAAATCTTTTGACTGATACTAGAGTAATTTCTGGGGGGAAGGAAACCCTCCCTCCTAACAAAGAAAAAGTGTATCAGTTGCTTTTACAAGAAACTGATACAATATGTGCAACATTCTGCTCCAGTAGTCCCCTACATCTTGTATCTCAAGGGAGAGAAATAAGTTCTATTACCTATTCTCTGAGACCTTCATTGCTTTTTTTTTTAAGCTTTTTAGAGTCCAATTTTCCCAAAGTAACCTTTCCATTAACATTGCTGTATTCATTACATAAGAAGGGAGGGAAGGTAATAAGTATTTATATAGTTTCTACTATGTTTGAGGCACTGTACTAAGTACCTTTACAATATTATCTTATTTTACCTTCACAATTTTGTGAAACAGATGCTATGGAAACTGAGGCAAAAGGATATTAGGTGATTTACCCAGAGTCACACAGCTATTAAATGTCCGAGGCTAGATTTTAACTCAAGGGTTCCTGATTGCAGGCCTACCACTGTTTTCACTATACCACCAGCTACCTATTTTTTTCTTCTGTTTTATGTCAGTGCATTTAAGTGCATATGAATCCCTTATTTCTTTAATTTTTTTTTCTTTTCAGAGCGGGGGGAAGGTAGGGCAATTGGGGTTAAGTGATTTGCCAAAGGTCACATGGCTAGTTTTGTGTTGAGTGTCTGAGGCCGGATTTGAACTCAGATCCTCCTGACTCCAGGGCCAGTGCTCTATTCACTGTACCACCTAGCCGCCCCTTATTTGTCATTTCTTATTGCTCAAAAATGTTCTGTTACATTCATATGCCATAGTTTTTCCCCTGAACCAAAGCAACAGTTGATACAGTCTTTGGTAAAATGGAATGATGGATATCATGGATTAACTGAAGAAGAGAAGAAACATACATGGTTTACTGATGGGACAGCAAAATATTTGGGCCAAAAATGATACTGGAAACCAGTAACCTATAACTCATGTACTAGGCAGGCTTTGGAAAGTACTGGGAGAGGTGGAAGTAGTCAATATGCTGAACTTATAGCAGTACATCAAGCCATCAAAACAAAACAAGGAGGACAGTGTCATATATTCACTGATTCATGGGCTGTAGCTAATGGGTTACCTACATGGATGCCCATGTGGAAAAATGAAAATTGGGAAATTCATGGTAAACAAATCTGGGGCAAAGAATTATGGGAGAATATATGGGACATGTCTTTGGTTACTGATTTGTCAGTTTTTCATGTAGATGCTCACATGGCCCTCACCACACCAGAACATGAGTACAATGCACATGCTGATTGACTAGCAAAGATTGCTACTGAACATACTGTCCCTAATTTGACAACAACTGATGGTCCTGTACTAGCAAAATGGGTCCACCAAACAGTGGGCCATTTAGGCCACACACCGGTGGGGACAAGATCAAGGTATTAGTATCTCTCATTCATTGTTAAAACATATAGCTGAGGAATGTCATATATGTCAACTGGAAAAGGAACAAACTGTTCCCTGGCTAGTAACTGGGGAGATGGCAATGGGAAAAGTCCCAGCCCAAATTTGGCAAATGAATTATATTGGTCCCCTACCCTAAAGGTATGCAATTAAAGGATGAAAAATTATATGTACTTGTGTTGACACCTATTCAGGTGTACTAGTGGCTTGTCCTTATAAGAATGCAACCCAGAAAAACACCTGTAAAACTCTAGATCTCATAAGTCTATATTATGGAACCCCAATGCAGATTCAAAATGACAATGGGTCACCTTTCAAGGATAATGAAATGAAGATATATTGTATACTGAACAATATAGAATGCATATAGCATTATTATCCACAAGCATATGGATTAATTGAAAGAATGAATGGATTATTGAAAGAACAGTTAAGGAAGTTAAGTTCTAATAATTCGTATCAGCATTGGAAAGATAATTTGTTCACTGCTTTACATAACTTGAATAACAGACCACTGGAAGAAAGTATACCTGTAGTCAGAATGATGGCCCCAAATCTGCAAATTAGAAAACAGCAGACACATAAGATCCCAAATACTGAGTACTGGACTGTGAGGCAAGATGTCCCAGCACGGTATCCAGGAACACCTGGTTCAGCAGGATATGATTTACATTGTTTAGAAGACTTGGTTGGATAGAAAAGAAATAAGAAACATTTCTACTAGGATATGTATAAGTATCCCTAAAAATCATTTTGCTTAGATATTACCTAAATCAGGTTTAGCAGCTCAAGGAATACATGTTTTGACTGGAGTAACAGATTCTAATTATCAAGAAGAAATTATTGTGACATTGCAAAATTTGAGTGAAGAACTCATACAATTTTGTAAAAAATGACAGAACAGTTCAAATGATTATTATTCCTTGTGAAACAATACCACTTGTGAAAACTTACCCTCCTTCTGAAGTAACAGTCAGAGGAACTGATGAGTTTGGTTTTACTAATAGAATAAAATTGTGAGCTAAAGTATAGGTAAAGCAGAAGCCAGATGATGTTCCAGAGGCTGCAGAGATTATAGCACATGGGAAAGACAATACTGTGGCTGTTGTTTATTCAGGAGCAGATGATTACCAAACTGTACCCTTAACTCATGTATTCTACTGTGAATAAGGTTATGATAGTGAGTTCATGGCCTCCAGAGGCACAGCTGACCCTATATTTGTCTCTTTTTGACTTTTTGTCTGTTTAACTTGTTTGCAAGATTTGTTTCCTGCAGGCTTAGTACTCTCCACCTGTAGATGCCTGATAGCTTAAGTTAGATGCCATCCCCTATCCACGAATCTGATGTGCCACCTCTGGAACTAACATCAACCAAGCTCCAGATGCCAGCTAAAGAACGGACCTCTTGGGGCAGGGACAGCTCTACATCCAATTTCAGCTTGAAGTAGCTTTAGAGAAGAGACCTTCATCCCTTCCCCCAAGATTTTGAGCCCCATTCATTTGAGGGGGGAAGGATGGGGTGCTTGTGCCCAATATGTGCTTATTTTCTATTATCCCTGTTACATTATTGTTGCAAAGTTTTTCTGTTATCCCTGTTATATTACAGCAAAGTTCTGTTGATACCCGTTACCCCACCAGTTATCCCTAAACCCTCATTAATCTATGTAATAAAATGTATCGTTAATGTATTTTTGCCATGTAAGGGATATGAGAGATCTTGGTGCCCAATGTACTGGGAATGGGAATTTGAAGATCTTCCCTGCTCCTTATTAGGCCTGGGGGAATTTGAAGACCATCCCTGCTATGAAAGTAAATTCTGCCCCCTAATAGGCTGAATGTAGTCACATGGAGTCTGTGGTGGGAGGAATTCGCTGAAGGGTAGAACCAAGCCCACAGGAAGCTGGAAGTCTGAGCTAGACTAGATGGCTGGGGGAAGAGGATGCTCAGGCAAGGAGTCAGATAGGAGCATGAGTAAATATTGATCTAATATTGGTTTGTGAGAAGGTTAAAGGATGCTGTGGCTCTCTGTGTTATGGCTTGTTAACTTCCTTACTAACATGATGAAACTGGTTTACTGGTTTTGGGATTTGGTTTTCTGGTGTCTAAATAAATGCTTTGCTTCTGTCCTATACATGGAGAGTTTGTTATACTTTGTGATCAAGTGCCATGAGGGAATATTTATAATCATGGTCTTTATTGTGATCGAGGGCACTATATATATTGCATTGGCACTACACTAGGTCCTTGCTGCTGCTCAACAATCCTATTGCCCTATTCTTATTGACTCATCTAATTTTCCACAATAACTCCAAACCTCTTCTCTTCTCCCCAACATTCCCTTACTTGAAGCAGATTGATCTATCCACCTCTTTCAGTGAATACTGGAGCCAACTGACAAGAACTCCTTCAGCTGTCTCCTCCCATTTCTCAAATACTTAATAACAGCATCCTTTTTCTCAGGCCACAGATGATGAATTATAACCATTCCTAAAAATAATTCCTCTAAATAGCTTTAAAAGTTACACATTGAAATTACCAATCAGGACATCTACCCAAATGGGAGGTAAATCACCCAGCTCCCACATGCCTTCTCTAGCAAAATGTTTAAATTTTCAAGAGACTCAATGATAATTAAGAATGCTATGGGTTGCAGGACTTCCTTGGGGCTCCTGCTCCCACGTCCTCCAATGCACGTAAAAAAATGACTCTAAACAAACTCTGGGGCTACAAAACCCACAAAATGACACAGAGCAGCTAACCTCCCACTGAAGACAGTCTGGCAGGTCAGCAGGAAGGGGCCAATGCAGCTTTATGGGAGCTGAGCCCAGTCCCACAAGAGCCCCAGGTTTTAACCTCAGGGCAGCCACAACCAGCCACTGGCTAGATGGACTTCAGATCACCAGCAGCTTTGGTGGTTTCCAGAATTATCAACCCATAGATGCTAAGGACAAAGTGAGAGATCAGTGCAGTGTGGACTTTGAGACCTGGGAGTTTGGGAGTACGGTCCAGCCTTTGCCCCCCAGGGCAAGAAGCAGCTGAGGTGTGGCAGACTTGCAGCCACTGCCACGTGGCTGCTTCAGAGCTCTGAGCCTGCAGATTGTAGGGGGACCAAGTGTCCAGTCTGAGGGGTAATTGCTTTTGCTTTAACCTTCTTGGAACTGGATTGCTGTCTGAGGTGGAGGTCCTGGAGGGTGTGACCAAGGTGCCAGAGCATGTGGAGGCTTCAGAGAGGGCACTCAACGAATAGCTCCAGCAGCTGAAAAAACCCCAGTGATTGGGACAAAGCTCCCCCCTCTGGTAGCAGAGTTCTACTGAATTCTTAAAATTCAAGTAACTGAGAGGCAATATGAGCAAGCAAAGAAAGCAAAGCAAGCACAGCAATCCGACTTTGGATTCCTTTTTTGGGGACAAAAAGGATCAGGGCATGGAACAGGAGGAAGACAGTGAAGTCAGAACTCCTGCACCAAAAGCTTCCATCAAAAGAATAAGCTGCTTACAGGCCATAGAGGAGCTTAAGAAGGATTTTGAAAACCAAGTAAGAGTAGTGGGGGAAAAATTGGGAAGAGAAATGAGAATGATGCAAGAAAATTATGAAATAAGAGTCAACAACCTGACTGAAGAAAATAACACCTTAAAAAATAGACTAACTCAAATGGCAAAAGAGGCTCAAAAAGGCAATGAGGAGAAGCATGCATCAAAAAGCCGAATTTGCCAGATGGAAAAAGAATCTCAAAAGCTCACTGAGGAGAATCATGGCTTCAGAATTAGATTGGAGCAAATGGAAGCTAATGACTTTATGAGAAATCAAGATGCTGTTAAACAGATCCAAACAAATGAAAAAATAGAAGGCAATGTGAAATATCTCATCAAAAAAAAAAAAAACCCACTGACCTAGAAAATAGATCCAGGAGAGATAATTTAAAAATTACTGAACTACCTGAAAGCTATGATCAAAAAAAGAACCTAGAAATCATCCTTCAAGAAATTCTCAAGGAAAATTGCCCTGATGTTTTAGAACCAGAGGGCAAAATAAAGGTTGAAAGAATCCACCGATCACCTCCTGAAAAAGATCCCCAAAACAAAACTCCTAGGAATATTATAGCCAGGTTCCAGAATTCCCAGATCAAGGAGAGAATATTACAAGCAGCCAAGACTAAAGAATTTGAATACTGTGGAAACACAATCAGGATAACACAGGATCTGGCAGTGTCTACACTGAGGAATCGAAGGGCTTGGAATATGATATTCCAGAGGTCAAAGAAGCTGGGATTAAAACCAAGAATCACCTACCCAGCAAAACTGAGTATCATGTTTCAGGGGAAAATATGGTCATTCAATGGAATGGAGGACTTTCAAGCATTCTTTTTTTTTAAATCAATGGGGGTTAAGTAATTTGCTCAAGGTTACACGGCCAGTTATTTTGTGTGGGTCCTAAGTATCTGAGGCTGGAACCGATCCCAGGTCTCCCGACTCTGGGGCCAGCGCTCTTACTCACTGCACCACCTTGCCGCCCCATTTTCAAGCATTCTTGGTGAAAAAAACAGAGTTGAATAGAAAATTTGACATTCAGATACAAGAAGCAATAGAAGTATGAAAAGGTAAACAAGGAAAAGAAATCATAAGGAACTTATCAAAATTGAACTACTTATATTCCTACATGGAAAAATGATAATTGTAACTTATGAAACTTTTCTCAGTATGAGAATAATTGAAGGGAATAGAAATGTGTGTGTATATGTATACACATATATATATATACACACATATGTATATGTACATATATGTCTATATAGGGGGGTATATGGGCATGTGAATACATATGTGAGTGCGTGTACATGTGTATATGTGTACTCTGTGTATAGGTATACATAGAGGGCACAGGGTCAATTGAATAAGAAGGGATTATATTTAAAAGGTGAAATTAAGAAGTGAGAGAGGAATATAATGAGAGGAGATGGGGAGAGACAGAATGGGATAAATTGTCTCATACAGAAGAGGCAAGGGAAAATGGTTACAATGGAGGGGAAGAACAGGAAGGTAAAAGGGAATGGGTCAACCTTATTCTCATTGAATTGGGCTTAGGGAGGAAATGACATACACACTAAATAGGGTATCTCACCCTATAGGAGAGTAGGGGGGAAGGGGATGAGAGGGGGGATGATGGAAGAGAGGGCAGGCTGGGGGGGAGGGAAGTTGGAAGCACCCACTTTTGAAAAGGGACAGGATCATGTAGAGAATAGAACTAGTGGAGAGTGGGATAGGATGGAGGGAAATATAATCAGTCTTTCACAATATATCCACTATGTAAATGTTTTGCATAGCTACATATGTACAACCTATACTGAATTGCTTATCTTCCCAGTAAGGGTGGGTGACGAGGGAGGTAGGGAGAGAATCTGAAATTAAAAGGTTTAAAATCAAATGTTTAAAATATATGTATATGTATATTATTAATATTTTACATGTAACTGGGAAATAAGATATACAGGCACTGGGGCATAGAGATCCACCATGCCCTACTGGAAAGTCAGAGGGGAGATGGGGGAAGATATGGGATAGAGCAGATTGGGGGAGGGGATATTCAGTGGGATCGCTGTTGTGGGGTGGTGGGTAGGGGAAAAATGGGAAGAAAATTTGTAACTCAAAATCTTGTGGAAACGAACAATGTAAACTAAAAAATAATTTAAAAAACAATGCTATAGATGCGGCTAGCTGGCGCAGTGAATAGAGCACCGGCCCTGGAGTCAGGAAGACCTGGGTTCAAATCCTTCCGCAAACACTTAACACAAAAACTAGCTGTGTGACCTTGGGCAAGTCACTTAACTCTACCCCTCCCCCTCCAAAAAAGAAAAAAAAACGAAAAAAAATCCTATGAAACTTCAATAATTGACTTTTTCTTCCTCAGAACTGCACAAAAAGTCAACCAAAAGCCTGAGGTCAAGAAGAAAGATATTTTAGTTGTAATTTTTTGATAAATGTAAATTGTAATTCTTTTTGGGTAAATAGTCATCCATTTTATATGTTATTAGTTTTCTGCACATAATAATGCAAAATGGTTGCTAATAACTTCCTTCTTTTCCTCTTCATCTTTTGTGAATGCTTTTTTCATTCTGATATTGTCAATTTGCCTCTTTTTTGAAGATCATATTTGCTTTTAATTTATCTATTTTATTAGTTTTTACAAAAAAAAAATCCAGCTCCTAGTTTTAATTACTGATAAACTAATTTTGTTTTCTTTTAATTTTATTAATTTCTTCTTTGATTTTCTACTTTAGTGTTTAGTGATTTTTAAATTTGCTGCTTTTCTAGTTATTTCATGCAAGCCTAATTCATTGACCTGTTTTGGCTCTCTTTTGTTGATACCAATGTTCTATGACTTGTTCTTTGACACACCAATTTTTTTGAGTAAATTTTCCATTTAAGTTTTAATCCTCTCTGTAGAAGTACTTTATTGATTATAATATTTAATGCCTCGTGGTTAGTAAATATGTTTTTAAATATTTCTACTTTTCTACATTTATGTAAAGGTGCCATAAAATACGGAGAATGTGTATATTGCTTTTTATTCCCATTCAGTAATGGCCTGAGAGCTATTATTTTGTGTATTTCCCTCCAATATATCCTATTCTACTTTTAACTCTTTGTCCCTAGTCCCCTTTTTACAAAGAAGAAGGTGGTAAAAATGAAAGAACATGATCAATGCTAGAGACCTATAACTGTTTCCCTACCCTTGTATCTCCTCCTTTTATCCCACCTACTTTAATTATTTAAGACTATTTTTGTTTTGGGAGGCAAATTGCAGTTAAAGTGACTTGCCCAGGGCCACGCTGCTAGTGAGTGTTTGAGGCCAGATTTGAACTCTGGTCCTCCTGACTCCAGGACTAGTGCTCCATCCACTGTGCCACCTAGCTGCCCCTGATATCAGATCTTAAATATTTATTTCTCCTCTAATAGAAGATAAGCATCTCATCATCATTTTATTGCTTTCAAATACTCAAATGTATTTACCTTTCTAGGTTTTTTTACTTCTGTCAAAAGTTTCTAGTTTTTCAAAGTTTCTACTCTATTCTAATATTTTCATCAAGAGGGCTTCAAAGTTCAAATCCATTAAAGGCTCTTTTACCCAGTTTTTCAATATAAATTATCCTTGAATGCAAGCCATTATCTTTTGTCTTTTAGAATATGATATGCCATGATTTCTTTTTAACAGTGGCAGCTGCCAAGTCTTGTGTGATCCTGACTGTAGTTCCTTGGTATGGCCATTTGTGGTAATTTTCTTTGACTTGGGGACTCTGAATTTTGGCTAAGATGTTACTAGGAGTTTTTCACCTCTGATGCTTTATTCTATGAATGAAGTTGGGGAAAGTTAGTTTACTTCCCTGAGCCTTAGTTCCTTCTTCTGTAAGAAGGGGGAAAGGAAGGCAGGTTCTTTGATCATCCTCTCTCTCATTCATCTTTAGTCTTTTTTTTTGCTATTGATACCTCATCTGACTACAAACATGCATAAGTTTCCCCAATTAAAAAACCAAAACAAAACAAAAAAACATTTCACTACCAAGTCACACATTTCTCTCCTCCTCACCGCTAAGCTTCCTGAAAAATCTACATTTAAGGCCTCCACTTTTTTATTCAAAACCTTTCAGTCTGGCTCTCACCCATGCCACAGTACTAAAGACTCTGAAGTTATTAAAGACTAATTACTAAATCGATGGTCCTTCCCCCACCCCTAGTCTTCATTCTCCCTGATTTCTCTATACCTTTTCTTTCTCAAACAATGAATCACCATTTCCTTTTGGATACTCTCATTTCCTGTCTTCAGTGGCACTATTTGTGGTTTTCCTGCAATTTCTTTAATTGTTTCTCTCTTTTGCTGATTCATCACTCTCTTCTGAATTTCTTAATGCAATCTCTCATGGCAATTCATTCTCATGGCTTCAGCCACAACCTTCAAAATGGCTCTCTTCACTCCTGCTGTGCTCCAGACCTGCATCTCCAAATGCCTACAGGTTCCACCAATATTTTTTTTCCCCCATATCCCCTCTCTTCACCTCTGGCACTTCCATTTACCTTATATTCCTTCTCTTTACCTCTCTTATCAATTAATATGTCCTGTAGAGTCCATAGTCTCTCTCACATCTGTTCCCAACCTCTCTATTCTCTCACCTCCATCATCTTAGCACATCTTTATTCCTATCTAACCGAATTGATTTTAATATTCTTCTAAGAGGTCTTCTAAGCCTCTGTTTTTTTCTCTACTCCAATATATCCTTCACATTTTTGTCAGAGTAATGTTTTTATACATAGATCTGGTCATGTCAGTACACTATTAAATTTTTTACTTTATCATGTCCCTAAGTGGTGCAGTGGATAAAGTGCCAGGCCTAGAGTCAGGAAGAGCTGAGTTCAAATTCAGCTTCAGATTCTTACTAGCCTGGACAAGTCACTTAATTCTTTTTGCCTCAGTTTCCTTATCTGTAAAATGAACTGGAAAAGGAAACAGCAAACTACTCACAGTATCTTTGCCAAGAAAACCCTAAATAGGGTTATTAAGAGTCAGAAATGACTAAACAACAATTAGGTCCCTATTGTCACTCAAGCAAAGTTAAAGTTCTCTTGCCTGACATTAAAAGACCACTATAATCTTGTGCAACCTTACTTTTTCTGAACTCTCCTCCACGAACCTATGCTCTAGTGAAAAAATCAGACGACTTTATGCCTATGTTCAAATTGCTTCCTATGCCTAGTACAGTCTTACTCTTTCTGACTGCTAAATTCCTTTCCATCCTTTAAAATCCAACTTAAACATTACCTCTTCATGAAGCCTTTCTTAGTTCCCTATCTGTATTTCTACCCTCCTTATCCTCTGCTCAGTAAGACATTTTCCCTTGGACTTTGTATTATATTTTATACTGCTTCTTTCTAATTAATTTATCACATAATATTGATAAATAGTTATGTTTGTCTTTTCCTCCTATTAGGCATAGACCTTGTTTTATCAAAATTAGCATGACTCTCTAACACTTAGCATAGTGTTCATCATATAGTGAAGAGTAAATAAATGGTTGTTAAAATATTCTAGTTTTCTGACTAATTCATTGAGATAAGAGAAAAAATGTGAGGTCTCTTACAAATAAGTTCAAGTCTGATTTATATCAATATATGAAGAGGAAGATATTTTAACAATTTATTATTTCACTGTCTTCCTGGGGGAGCCACAATTAGTAAAAGAAATTCAACATATATTCCTTACAGCATTTCTTAGAAGCTGAATTATTTGTGCTACCAGATTATTTAACCTGTAGGGAATTATTCTTGAGACTGAATTATCTTAAAATACACAGCAGAAGCCTTAGACCTCTGTAATATTGATACTATAGAAATAAAGTGGGTGCTATTATTAAAGTTAAGGAATAAGTTTTTTATACTTCCATAGCCACAGAAGCAAATGTTGCCAATCTTCTATAGGCTGACAAACATTTACATAGGTAAATGACCACTTATCTATTGGTTCAAAGTCCATCGTAACCTATCTCTTCCAATCTTTTGTCAGTCTTCTTAAACCTTACAGCCTGCCCTGCCATGTATTCTTCTGTTTGGTGAGGCAGTTGGGCGGCACAATGGATAAGGAGTTGGGAAGATCCGGGTTAAAATCTGGCCTCAGAATTTACGAGCTAATGTGACCCCGGGCATATCACTTAACCCTTGTTTTCCTCAGTTTCCTCATTTATAAAATGAAGATGATAGCACTTACCTCCCAGGCTTTTTGTGAGGATCAAATGAGATAATAAATGTAAAATGATTAGCACAGTGCTGGGCACACAGCAAGCACTATATAAATGTCAGCCATTACTATTACTATTATACTGGTCTCCTTGCTGTCCCTCTACCAAGACATTCCATCTTGCAACTCCAGGCATTTTCCCCGGTTGTCCCTCAAGTTTGGAATGCTCCCCCTTCTTATCTCTGCCTCTGGGCTTCCTTCAAGTGCTAGCTAAACTCCCGCCTTCCACACGAAGTCTTTTACAGTCCCTCTCATTCTGGCGCCCTCCTTTGCCCTGTGTGCAGCTTGTTTGTCCAGTTGTCTGCATTGATCAGATGGTGAACTCCTTGAAGGAAGAGACCATCTTTTGCCTTTCCTTATATCCCCAGAGCTTAGCACAATACCCAGCACATAGAAGGCACTTAATAAATGCTTATGAACTACTCGGTTCGATAAAATAGTAAGTATAACAAAAAATATTCATAGTGGTATGAAACATTGGATAGAGAGAGAGAATGGGAGTTGATAGGACCTGATTCAAGTATACAGGCCATGTGACTCTGGGCAAGTCACATCCTCAGAAAGCCCCAAAGAATGTTCAGACTATAAACTGCAGAACAATTGCTGATCTGCACTGGCAGAAGGAATCTCTTCTCTTGGGAGTACCTTCTATCAATTAAATCATGTCTATACCAAAAAGAAGAAAAAAGGAAAAAAGGGCTCCCATTTATATAGCACTTTATAATTTACAAGGCAACTAACTCACAACTAGGTCATGTGTATCATTATACACATCTTACAAATAAAGAAATTAAGCTCCTGAGAGATCAGATGATTTGACTAGAGTCACAAAACCAGTCAACTGTAGAGCCAGGTTTTACAATTCCACTTCCCCTTCTACAATATCATGTAACTTCTCATTTGTAATTAAAACCTAAGAAAATGTGTTAGCAAAACTGTTTCAAATAAGGGGATTTCATAATACAAAGGAATTTTACTTGAGTAGTTACCCAATAGATCAGTAATTGCCTCCTCCCAATCTTTTGTTTTAAAGAAATATGAGGTAGTACCATGATCCATTTTAAATCCTGGAAAATCAAAACTTAGTTTATAAGGAACAAGAAAAGGAAATGGGGGGGGGCAGTTCTCCAATGCTAGAAATTAACATTTAAAATGATGACTAAGTAGTAATGAAATTAAATGACTTACTGCTTTCATGGACTTGGTCCAGGTGTTCCACAGAACTCAAGGAAAATAACCTATACCCAGTTTTGGTTCCAATTGCTAGGGATCTGCAATAGATAATAGATAGAATGGAAACAACCAGATGCATTGTAGTCAAGCAGAGTAATGAAACAAACCCTCTTTCTCTCCTCTCAACCAAGTATGGCCAAGAACTAACTAACTAACTAACTCTCTCTCTCTGTCTCTCTCTCTCTCTGAGTCTTTGAGTCTGAACTGGTAAATTCCTATATGATCCAGCACATGTTGGCAGACAGGTAGAGTTATAATCACAATGAAGGGGTCAAATGAAATTTCAAATGCAAATTGTAAATTAATCAACTTATTAATGATATGAAAGTCTACTAAGTAGATAAAGCAGTCTTAAAAGTTAGATAGCAATGAGATAGGGTATTTTTGAATTGTCAATGATCACTGCCTCTCTCTGGTACTTAGGAGTTTTTTTGTTGTTTGCTTTAGAAGTGAAATAAAGATGGTGAAATTGAATAGCAAATGACTGTTCTCCATCAGCTCAAAAAGTAATCATGGAATAAATCTATCATCCTAAATGATAGATCTATACCCATAAGAAATAAAAATAATCGGTAAATTTAGCTTTTAAATAAGTCAAACCAATTATCTGTCACAAGTCAGATAAAATAAAAATGTGTATGACTTAATTTTTCATGTTTCAACTAAGTGACATAGATAATCTTTAAGTGTGCCTCCATGACTTCCATGAGGAAATAAACCCAGTTGACTACAGAGAGTCCGGCCAAGATCTTCTTGAGTCCCAATTTATGTCTTCAGCTTACTGAAAACAGTAAAGTCCCTAATAATGTGCATCTAAATTTCCAGTGAACAAAACAGAATTCTGGCATAATAGTAATAAGCAGAGGTGGAGTTGTATAGAAACTTTTGTTTTGGACTTGGAGACAAGGGAAATGTGGATTGGACCCTTGCCTCCAACATTTAGTGGTGTGACCACGGGCAAGTCACTTAACCTCTCTTTGTTTCACTTTGCTAAATGAGGATGATAATAATACCTGTAATACCTAACCCTCAAATACTTTCTCCTAAAGTTATTTTATCTGGACCTAGGATTTCATTTGTCTAGGAAATGCTCTGTGAGAAACCTCCCTTAATCTATGACACATACCTGTTCTGCCTGGGGCTTGAAGAGGTTAAGACACTTGCTCAGGGTCACAAAGACACTTTGTAGCAGCAGAACTTGAATCTAGGTCTTGCTGAGTCAGAGGTCACTCTCTAACTACCAAAATAGTATCACAAGGTTATGAGGATCAAATGACGTGTTTTTTAAAGTTCTTTGTAAAACTTAAAGTACTAAATAAAATGTATTTTATTATCCACTTTGGTGAAATTATTAAGGGTGAAACTTCAACCTTATAACAAAGTATATATTAAAGTGAAGCAATGACCATTATTATAGGGCTAGATGGCTATGGCCTTTTCTTTCGTTAACCCAAAGACTGGACTTGCACACCTTCTAATTATACACTGACACAGTCAACTTCTACAGAGTACAGTAACTGTTACTGTCTTTTAACAACTTCAACTAGCTGAAAAACCAGTCTTAAGTTAAAAATTTGCTTAAAAAATAGGGTTCTCTTAGCTAGAGCACCAGTATAGCTGCAATGTCTGAAAAAACAAACCAACCTCCCAAGAGGAACTTACCTTACTTCTTTAAGATAAAACAAAGAAGCATTTTGCTATATACCTAAATTTTAAATTTGTGGAGGGAGAGGGAAATGCTGCTTATTGTTATATAGCATTGACTAAAATACTTAGCACTCTATAGTAATTTTCAAATAGTTCTTTTACTTCAACCATGGAGCAAAGCATCCTCATTTTATCTGTGGGAAACAGTGTCATTTCTATTAATTAAAAAATTCTGATAATTAGCTACAAGATATAGACATCAGGCTGAATCAATCAAGGACTTCCAACTTCTAGATCTTGTTTTTAAGATTTACTACATTCGTGAGTTCCTGTTACCTCTTACAAAAAGAGGCTTCAAAAAGTCCCTTTTCTTAAAAGTGTGTTATTAACACAATCATGGGCTATGTCTTTTATATTCTTGAGTGTCAACAAACACCTTTACAAAGAATGCAATTACACACTAAATATGTCTGATGATGGGCATTGATTTATTTTAAAACCATGTCCTATTTTTATTTATAGATGAGATTAGGCTGCCCAAACAGAGAGCTTCTGTCTAAAAAAAAAAATGTAAATAATAGCAGGAACTGAGGAAGTTAATCAAACATCCCCACAGATCTGAAAATAGTGTGCTTAACAGTTCAGCAGAAGCTGATATTTATTCAATGATATTTTTAAAAACTTATAATAAAAGTTAACATTACTACTTAAAATCCATTCTACATTGGGTTCTAACATAAATTTTCAGGCATCTATTATTAATTTGAAAACAGATTCCCTCCTTTCTAATCTATATGCAATTGGAAAGAGCAATATCACCCAGGCATTTCAAAAGCCATACCTTCTTGCAAAACACATCTTACAAAACTTTAAAATGTTATCGAGGTTAAGCTGTTGTGCTGCTCAATTACACAAAGCTTTTCAAACAAAGGCACACTGCGAAGCACAGTATGTTTTAAAATAAAAACAGGGTGAACTGGGCTACATAAGAGTACATGGTGACCTTAATTATACCACTATTATGTTCAATATTAGCATACCTCTGAAGCTACCATAGCTCAAGCATGAAATATATTCAGAAGAGTAACTAGTATTTATATAGAGCTTTAAATATGTCTCACTGCAGCCTCCCAACAACCCTGTGAAGTAAATGCTATCATTATTCCTATTTTACAGTTGAGGACAACAAAAACTGGCACAACCAGAAGTGAGAATAGGAGGTAGTCAACTCTCTGATGATCTGGGACTACATATGAAAGAAGACTGTCCATATGGTTGTAAGGAAAACACAAAGTTTCGTGAAAAGAGGGAGTCTAGTGTATTGGGTCAAAACACCTAAATTACAGTTTAACAACCTATGCTGTGGTTAAGCAACTACAGCTAATAACCAGGCCCAAAGAGATATATTAAGCTCTTTGAGGGTACAGGCTGTCTTTTTTTTTTCTTTGTACCCAGTGCCGAGCAAAAAGAACATCTGTTCTTAAAAAAAAAAAAAAATAAATGTTGAATTTAATTTAAGACAATGTGATGCTCAACTCCTCTGCAAAAGATAACATTTGTGCAAAAGCCCCTTTTTAGAAAAAAAAAAAAACGAGTTCTGGTTCTGTCACAGGAGCTGAATTTACAGCCAAACAGAAGGCAAAACTTTAGTGCCTAAAAGACTGGTTGGGTAAATGGCAAGCAGGCTGCCGAAACATCAAGGCTGGACCAGAGCAGGAAGGGGTTAGCGGAAAAGACTGCCACATCTTTGTCCCTAGTCCCAGCGCAGTTGCCACGTTACCGTGGCAAGGAACAAATGGGAAAACAACCCTTTACACCCATCTTCCTGGATTCCCTTTCTAACCTCCTCTAGCCCATACATGAGGTCAACAAGTAGTTATGAAACGCCTACTATGTGCTGTGCTTCAGTTTCTCATTTCTCAAGCTCTTCTCTCTTCCAAACACCACTGCTCCCTTTCTCCCCTCCCCTCCTCTGGTCTTCCCATCATCAATCATATCGATTTTTTTGGCTTTCTTCCTTCTTTCCTCCCTCCCCTTCCTCCCCGCCCCCCACGTCGAGCAGCCTTGGTTTGGGTGGGATTTTGAGTCCCAGGGTTGAAATCAGGCATTGGGAGATGGGGAAGTCGGGGGTCGAGAATCATGTGACCCTCACGTGACTGCCAGTCTCTCTCAATTACACCCCCCCTCCCCCCACCATCGCCCAACTGCGGCGACATGACACCTCTCCCTTTGCTGCCCCCGCCCCTGCTGACTCTTAAAGGAATGGAGAAGGAGACTTCAGTTCGGCACTGGTCGCGACAGGCCCCGCTCCACATCCGCCTGGGAGTCGCCAGGCGATAGGCCTTGTAGGGGTGAGGTGGCAGCGCTGCTTACGTGCGATCTTGGTTGAAGGAGAAGCAGCTGAGCCCAGCTTCGGCCTCCGCCCCACCCGGGGTGACTTCAGCCACTTCTGCCTCCATGGGGGCCAGGGGAGAGGGGCTCGGCCTTACAGGTGGGGGCGGGTCGCGAGCAGTCTGGGTCAGCGATAGCCGCCCAGATAAGCCTCTCCGTGGCGGCGGCGGCGGCAGCGGCGGCGGCTCCTCAAGCCCCCCTCTCCGCTCGCACCCTGGGGCCCACCTGCACCGCCGAGCAGCTGACTGGGTGGGGCCAGGAACAGCCGCCTGCCATTGGTAGCCACCCCACTCCAAGGTGGGGCTGCCGGATCGGCCAATCGCTAGTAGCTGGGGGTGGTACTTATCTGTAGGGGACCCTGCCCCCGGCCCGGAGACGCCGTCGTTCATTGGGCCAAGGCTTTAACTACGTGTCTGGAGGCCACGTGGTAATGTTTTCTTCGCCTGGGATGTGGGGTAGAGAGATGCAATGCTAAGGTCCCTTAGGAAGGATAGGTACAACTGGAGCCTCTGGTGTGTGCACCTCGAGGCAGTCCCATTGGCCGATGCACTCCTGCATCCCTGGCTTCTGTAACTTTATTTTTACTAACATGTTCCCGGTAAACAAAGAACTTTAGAAGCAAGGGTATCTTCAACATGAAGATACTTACCAAAATTTGTTTCTTAACGTGAGGAAAAAACACAGATTCGAGCCAAGAAGGAAATTCATTTTTGTTGAATTGAGTTGAATTAATCCATTTCTTTGAAATTGGGAAAGGCATTCCTTCTGTTAACTTGCCTTCCCAGGGCAGTAAATTCCTCAAGGAAGAAGACTTAAAATTTGAATTCCTAGAGTCTTAAATTAATGAATATTCAACTTTAGGGAAAGAGAGGAGAGAGAAGGCACATATTTAGAAGCCATAGACCTAAAATCAAGGAAAGACAGAGGTGGATTGGATAATATAAATTTTTGAGTTTTACATCCCGAGTGTCATTTCAAGCCCTAGTGTTCCGGAGGTGGAAAAGACCTGGCCGTCTTTTCATTCTGCTCCAGCTTCTCTTTCCTCTCTCTAGTAAAGTAAAAATAAGGCACTTTAGAGGTATACTTATAGGTTGGTTCAAGGCTTTTTGGTTTCAAAACACTATGCTGTGCAATGAATGAAAGCTTCTCTTTAAGTGTGACACTGCTGTTCTCTAATGTTCCAAGTCAAAGGAACATCCCCCACCAGCTGAGCCTTATACCTCAGTCCTTTGTAAAGTAGTCAATGTTCTATTTAGAGGAGCAAGACAATTTGTACAAAGCTTCCTGGTTAGAATGGCGTTTGGAATGCTGGGTTCTATTTCTAGATCTGGCTCTGAGTCACTGCAACGGGAAGCAGGAGGCTTAAGGTCTTTAGGCTGCAACTGTAAGGTGAGGAGGAAATAGCAGACCTCATAAGACTTGAGAGCAAATGACAGTAAACTTATAAATGTACTTCACTTTGGGAAATTTTTCCCTGTAAATCTATGTAAACTGACTTTATACATTGTTTTATACCAAGTGAATAATTGTATCTTTTTAAAGTTTTCCTATTTATTCATCCTTGCATAAAACAAAATAAAAAGGAATGTGGTATAGGCCATATGTTATTATGGAATAAAAATAGCTCACAACAAAGTAAGCTGGCATTTGATAGTTTAAAAAATCCTTTCCTCAAAACAACTCTGTGAGGTAGGTGGTATAAGTGTGGTGGGTGTGTATGAAAGGATTCATGCTAAAAGGATCCAAGCAGTTCCACAGTAAGCTTTACTTGCTGAAGGAGAGCCTTGAAGCACATGTACTTGAAAAGCTGATTTGGCTGTGCCTCTGTGAGTGCCTGGACAGCTGTGGGAGGGTCTGAGAGACAGTAACTGAGACAGAAAGCTAAAGGAGTGAGACTAGTTGTATGTTCCCAGGAGCAAATTCCTAGGAAAAAAACACTGTCAAGAGAAGCTGAAAAGAAGTGAGCTGAATGACTCCTCAATCCCATTCACACTAATAGTATTTCATCTCTTTAGCATCTGTGACTGAACCTATAAGGTCAAGGGAAAAGTTGAGTTCTATGATAGAAGATAATAACTATTAATTTGCTAAAGGAGCTTGGATATGAGTGCATTCTCTTTCTTTGCATGCATTTAACAAAGTTTCTCTGTTAGTGTTTTGGTAGCCTTGGCTACTTGCAGGGACCTAAAGAAACATAAACTCAATTCTGATGTTCTAAGAGGACACTTGGAGTATTATTACTATCAGGAGGTCCTTCTCTCTTCCCACTTCCATACCTCCAACCTCCTCTCCATTAAACCTATTTTTCCCTAGAAATTGAGGTTTAAGGGATCTATTGACATATGGGTTACAGTAATCTTATTATTTTTTATCATCGTCATTCTTCAGAGAAGAAAACAGGTTTTTGTTGTTGTTGTTTGATGTCTTGTTTTTATTTTAACTATTGCCATCACTTTCCAGACACTCTCCTTCCCACCAGACAATAGAACCCTCCCTCATAACAAATTCCACCTGCAAAACAAATCAGAACATTGGTCATGCTCAGAGGGGTTAAATTATTTGCCCTGAGTCACAGTTCATGTAAGTATTAGAATCAGATTCAAAACCACGTGTCTCCTTACTCCAAATCCAATATTCTTTCTTTTACACCTTATTGCCACTAAAGAAGGAGCACTGAACCAGAGGATCTGGATTTCAATCCCATCTCTGGTATTTGTTCTCTGTGAGGCTTTGAGCAAACTAATTCACTTTTTGTCCCTCAGTTTCTTCTTTTGCAAAATGAAGAGAGGTTAGATAAAAAAAAATTCTCTAAAACTTCCTAGCTCATGTTCCCAAGGATCTTTTATTTTTCAAACATACTGGGGGGGAGATGATAAAATTTTGAGACATTATGTTTGCTTGAAGTGAGGGTTCACCAGTATTATGCTGGAAAAAAATTAGTGGGACAGTAGGACAAACTACCTCATTAGAAGCATGGAATTTATAAGAAATAATGACACAAAGAGACCTCTTTGTTAGACTCCAGACTCCAGTGGGTCAAAGGAAAAGGAAAGCTCAGGAAATGTCCAACACTTTCTGACTCAACCATAGCGAAGCCAATAATAAAGATCAAACATTTTTAATAGGGGTGCAATGCCAGAAAAAAAAAATCCCTTACATCCATCTTGTCAGCCCTGACAATGGCAGCCCTAACCTTTAAAAGTAAACACCTGCGTCCCCTTTCACTTGCAGGTACCCTAAGGATCCTTGCCCGCTGTAAAGCATATAATAAACTTTTTCAACTCTGACTCCAAGTAAGGCTGAGCTGAATTCTTTCCAGACTGAATCGAAGGTTCTGGTCTTAGATAAGATCAGAGTTCCTGCTGAACCTATTGGGAGCCATCCCTTATCAATGTCTGGCACTGCATTACAGTAGAAACAAACACATATTTGATCACGTCATCCCACTGTACAAAAACCTTGACTCCTCATTTAAACCAGTTAGCAAGGCCCTCTACCACCTTGTTCCAACTTCTATCTTCCTGTTAACCATCATATGGGGAGGAAAGCAATCAGGTTCTTCTCCCAGACCCCACAAGCAATTAATGTGAATCAGAAGTTGATGAGTACTCTTTCCCATTGACCAAGAACTGGTGAGCTTATAATGGAAGGATTGTAGAGCAGCCAGAGGGATGTGCATTTCCCTTCTTTTGTAGATTAAAGAGGGACTGGCTCAAAGCTTTTTTCTCCTTTAAGCTCATAGACAGTTTTCTCTCTTGGGGAGAGGACTGAACTCAGGAAGAAAAGCTTATTCTTCCTCTTTTTCCTATCTAAACAAATTTTTCCTACTGTTGCCATCCGTTGATCTTTCATTGCTACTGTAACATTCCGTCTCTTTGTATAAAGGGGCAACTACCCGTGTTTCCCCGATAATAAGACCTATCCCGAAAATAAGCCCTCCCCTTACTGTGTAAGATTCCTCTAAAATAAGCCCTCCCCCGAAAATAAGCCCTATTGAGATTGCTACTGTAGTGAAGGTGATCCCCTGCGCTACACGCTACATTACGGTACCCTCTGTATGCACCGCCCCCCCCCCCCCGTGAAACGCACGCCGCGCTCCGAGCTGCATCCAATCAGAGCTGCAGCAGTGAGCGCGTCATCCTTTTCTTCCCCAGTGATTTGCTTGCTGGCGCTATTGAGAGCAGTGCCGCGGAGGAGAGCTGAGGCAGGACAACATAAGCCCTCCCCTGAAAATAAGCCCTCTGGTGTTTTTCTTTCCAAAAAAAAATAATAAGACAGTGTCTTATTATCAGGGAAACACGGTATGTGTTGCAGTAGATAGAACCCTGGGCTAGGAGTCTGGAAGCTTAAGTTCAAATCAGGCCTCAGACACTAATTGTGTGACCCTGGGCAAATCTTTTAACATTGACCTCAGTTTCCCAATCTGTAAAATGGGCTGGAGAGGGAAATGGCAAACCACCACAATTGTCCTTGCCACAGAAACCCCTTATGGGGTCATGGAGACTCAGATACAACTGAACAACAACAACTTTGTATGAAGGACAACTTGGTGATTACTAATCCTTATTTGTGTGATCTGTATTTAACAGGTACAAATGGAAAAGGTTTGGATTTTTGTAAAGTGATGGCTTTATCAAGGTTGAATCAAAGGAAAGGAAGAGAAGCAAACAGTGAATCCATTCAGAAGTCACAAACACTTGTTATTGTTGTTGTTTGGTTGCATCCAAGTCTTTCGTGACCCAATGCTGGAGTGGTTTGCCATTTCCTCTTCCAGCTCGTTTTATAAATGATAAACTAAGGTAAACAGGGTTAAAAGACTAGCCCAGGGTCACACAGCTAGTATGTGTCTGAGGCTTGATTTGAACTAAGGTCTTCCTGACTCCAGACTGATTTCTCCACTGTGCCACCTAGCTGTCCTCACACATACTACGGAGGTAGATTAAAATAGGGCCCCTAGGAATGCAAGCTTTCATAATCAAGAGTCTGTAAGCTGAGAGAATTTAATAACACAAATTGTAAATTTACTCTTAGATCTAGCAGAGATTAGTCTTTGAGGAAAAAGCAAGCCAAGCCAGGGAAAGGAGTCCCCACCCCCACCCCCACCCCCCCAATCCCAAACATGGGACACATCAAGTGTTGTATAGAGTGACCCTGTAAAATATTACAAATGGGCACCTTTCACCCTTTTCTCCAACAAAATACTGACATTTGAGGACACCTTACAATTTACCTGTAGAGACCTTATCCTTGGGAATTAATTTAGAAAGATTATCTTTTTTCTCGTTTTTTTCTCCTACCCAATTATTGGGACTTAAGTTTTATGATTTTTTTGGAATGGTCATTTAAATCCCCTCTTGTGTTTGGGATTAATTGTGACAGTTTTTTGAATTTGACCTGGTCCCTGGATCGGGTTTAGCTGATACTGGCTGGAAAGAATTTTGGCTTTCGAGTCCCAGTTGCTTAATTTTAAATATTTTTGTGTCTATTCATTGATTTTTTTCCTGAGGGGAACATTTTCAGTTCCATTTTTGTTTTAGTTTTGTTGCATATATCCTTCTTTTCTTTCTCTATGAAAGATATCAAAGGTAATGGGTAGAGAGCCATCCTTGAAACCAGGAAGGCATGAGGGAGTTCGAGTGGCTCTTATACTAACTAGTCTTACAGCCTTGGACAAGTCACTAAATCTCTCAATTATCAAGGCACTTCCCAAGATTATAAATTTCAGAGGAGGTACTGATCTACTTTGGTAAAAGTGGTTTCCTCATTTGAGAAAGCCCTATACAAATGAAATCACAGGTTGGGTCGCAATCCTATCTTACCCTCCAATGAGATTTTCATCTCCCTATTCTGGAAGGGTATTTTTCTTTTTCTTTGGGAGGGGGGAGGCAATTTTTTTTTTATCCCTACCCAGAACAGTCCATTATTTCAGCTTCTTTTAAACGTATTGTCTTTTTTGTTTATTTCTTTTTGTGTTTTGAATGCATAGATTTTTTATTGAATTTTCTGGCTATTTACCATAATGTTCGTAACTCTTTCTTCCAAAAATGATGTATTTTGTTGCCAGTTTTATTTTTCTGTTTTTATTGAGTGCTGTCATCCTCAAGCCTCAAACAGACAAGTCTTTCTTTCTAATCTATCTACTGCTAAAAATAAAATATTATTATGCAAAATGTTTTATTGATGTTCTTAATTGTTGTGCTAGGTTGATGAGAAAAATGGTTTATTTTTTTTATTCTTTAGTTTACATCATTTCCACAAGATTTTGAGTTACAAATTTTCTCCCTGTTTTTCCCCAACCCATCACCCCAAAATATCCCCTCCTCTAATCTGCTCTATCCCATATCTTCTCCCATACCCCCTCCGGCTTTCCAGTAGGGCATGGTGGAACTCTATGCCCCAGTGCCTGTATGTCTTATTTCCCAGTTACATGTAAAATGATATTAATAATAGTATATATATATATATATATATATATATATATATATATTTTAAACATTTGATTTTAAAATTTTGAATTCCAGATTCATTCCCTTCCTCCCTTGTCACCCACACTTACTGGGAAGATAAACAATTCAGTATAGGTTATACATGTGTAGCTATGCAAAACATTTCCATAGTGGATATATTGCAAAAGACTGACTATATCTCCCTCCTTCCCTCCTATCCCACCTCCCACTTGTTCTGTTCTCTACTTTGATCCTGTCCCTTTTCAAAAGTGGGTGCTTTCAACTCCCCTCCCCCCCAGCCTGTCCTCCCTTCCATCATCCCCCCTCTCATCCCCTATCTCCCTACTCTCCTGTAGGGTGAGATACCCTATTTAGTGTGTATGTCATTTCTTCCCTAAGCCCAATTCATTGAGAATAAGGTTAACTCATTCCCTTTTGCCTTCCTTTTCTTCCCTTCCATTGTAACCGTTTTCCCTTGCCTCTTCTATATGAGATAGTTTACCCCATTCCGTCTCTCCCCATCTCTCTCACCTCTTAATTTCACCTTTTAAGTATCTGTAAGGGTTATGGGATTTAAAGATCTCCCATGCCCCATGGACGTGCTGACATAGCAGAGCAAGAAAAAAAAAAAAAGCCGAGCTAACGGTCCTGTGGTTGGCAGTTGGTGG
>NW_027187380.1:23055073-23067533 GCF_028583685.1 Petaurus breviceps papuanus | reverse complement strand
ATATTTGTAATCTCTATAAGCATTGTGAATATGGCATTGCTGATACAGTATCATCCCTTCCTATTCAACTGGTCCTGTGCCCTCTATCTATGTATACCTGTACACATATATACACATACTCACATATGTATTCATATGCCCATATACTCCCCTATATAGACATATGTATGTATACATATATATATAAACATTTTCTATTCCCTTCAACTATTCTCATATTGAGAAAAGTTTCATAAGTTACAATTATTGTTTTTCCATGTGTAAGGGTTATTGGATTTAAAGATCTTCCATGCCCCATTGGACCTGCTGACGTAGCAGGAAAGGGCGGGGCAAGAGGAAGTGGAAGCCAAGCTAGAGTTCCTGCAGTGGTGGCGGCGGCAGCAGCAGAGGCAGCGGCAGAGCAAAGCCCTTTTTGAGTCAGCCAGAATTTCTGCTAAGGACTCCTGCTGAGGACTGCCAGGGGCCGGAGCTGCTAGGAGCACACTTCCTGGATGCTGGGTGGTTGCTGTGAGTAGGGAGAGGAGGACCTTTGCTTGAGGTAGCCTGTTCTGTTTTAAAGGCTTGAGAATGTGGGTGCTTTCTACTTTATCTACCGGTGCCAATTTCATAACTACTCTGATGGCCTTCACTTTCTGTTTTTGGGACTCAGTCTTTTGGTATTTTAATAAATTTTCTAGCTTATTCCCCCATATAGCAAGGCTGATATATTTTGTGATGGATAATTACATGAGCATATCTGTAATTTCCATAGGCATTGTGAATATTGCATTGCTGATACACCATGTAGGAATGTAAGTAGTTTAACTTTGATAAGTTCCTTATGATTTCTTTTCCGTTTACCTTCTCATGCTTCTTGTATCTGAATGTCAAATTTTCTATTCAACTCTGGTTTTTTTTTCATGAAGAATGCTTGAAAGTCCTCTGTTCCATTAAATGACCATATTTTTTCCTGAAACATGATACTCATTTTTGCTGGGTAGGTGATTCTTGGTTTTAATCCCAGCTCCTTTCACCTCCAAAATATCACATTTCAAGCCCTTCTATCCCTCAATGTAGAAGCTGTCAGATCCTGTGTTATCCTGATTGTGTTTCCACAATATTCAAATTGTTTATTCCTGGCTGCTTGTAATATTTTCTCCTTGATCTGGGAACCCCGGAACCTGGCTATAATATTCCTAGGAGTTTTCTTTTTTGGGATCTTTTTCAGGAGGATTCTTTCAACCTCTATTTTGTCCTCTGGTTCTAAAACATCAGAGCAATTGTCCTTGAGAATTTCTTGAAGGATGATTTCTAGGTTCTTTTTTTGATCATGGCTTTCAGGTAGTCCAGTAATTTTTAAATGATCTCTCCTGGATCTATTTTCCAGGTCAGTAGTTTTCCCAATCAGATATTTCACATTGCCTTCTATTTTTCATTTGTTTGGGTCTATTTAATAGTATCTTGATTTCTCATAAAGTCACTCGCTTCCATTTGCTCCAATTAATTCTGAAGGAATGATTCTCTTCAGTGAGATTTTGAGATTCTTTTTCCATCTAGCAAATTTGGCTTTTTAAGGCATTCTTTTCCTTGTTGGCTTTTTGAGCCTCTTTTGCCATTTGAGTTAGTCTATTTTTAAGGTGTTATTTTCTTCAGTCAGGTTGTTGACTCTCATTTCATAATTTTCTTACATCATTCTCATTTTTCTTCCCAATTTTTCCTCCACTTCTCTTATTTGGTTTTCAAAATCCTTCTTAATCTCCTCTAATGGTCTGTAGGCAGCTTATTCCTTTCTTGGAAGCTTCTGGTGCAGGAGTTCTGACTTTGCTGTCTTCTTCCTGTTCCATGCTTTGATCCTTTTTGTCTCCAAAAAGGGAATCCAAAGTTGGACCACTGTGCTTCCTGAGTTTGCTCATGTTGCCACTCAATTACTTGACTTTTGAGCTTTTTGCTACAGTAGAACTCTGTTACCAGAGGGGGGAGCTTTGTCCCAATCGCTGGGGTTTTCTCAGCTGTAACTCAAAATCTTATGGAAATGAATGATATAAACTAAAAATTAAAAAAATAAACCTCTTCTCTCATCAACATAGCACAACAATTAATGTGTAGTTGGGTGCTTTGTCTGAAGCCTCCACATACTCTGGCAAACTGGTCATGCCCCCCAGGACCTCTACCCTAGATCTCAATCCAGATCCAAGCAGGTTAAAGCAAGAACAGCTACCTCTCAGACTGGTGGCTTGGTACCAATATAATCTGCAGGCCTGGAGCTCTGAAGCAGCCATGTGGAAGTGGCTGCAGGTCTGCCACACCTCAGTTGCTTCTCGCCCCAGGGGGGCAAAGGCTGGACTACACTCCTGAACTCCCAGGTCCCAAAGTCTACACTGCACTGACCTCTCACTTTTTCCTTAGCTTCTATGGGTTGACAATTCTGGAAACTGCCACAGCTGCTGGTGATCTGAAGTCCATCCAGCCAGTGGCTTGTTGTGGCCTCCCTGAGGCTAAAACCTCAGGCTTCTGTGGGGCTGGGCTTGGCTCCCAGAGCACCAGGCTGGCCGCTTCCTGCAGATGGCCTGTCCTCAGCAGGAGGTTAGCTTTTCTCTGTCATTTTGTGTGTTCTGTAGCTCCAAAGTTTATTTAGAGTCATTTTTTTACATGAATTAGAGGAGGTGGAGCAGGAGCCCCTCGGAAGTCCTGTTTCTACTTCTCCATCTTGACTCGCCCTGCCTCCTCCCTCCAGCACAACAGGTTTAAATGACTCTGAGCAAGTGTTTTTATTCACTGAATGTTATTCTCATTCTTTGATATATTTTGTTACTTGAAAAAAATTATTGGTATTATTTTTATGATCCCCATTTTATTTCTGTTGCATTGATATTATGTCTGTGTGTTTACTAAAGTGTCAGTGTGTACTGATTGGAAATAATTCCACCCTATTCAAAATACTAGCATGATACAAGTTGAAATCCTTTATCTGCATACTTTATCTGCATACTCACCAATGCAGCCTATGCAGAAAACTTCAAGAGAATGAAGACAGACATTGGCAGTGCATATCATGAGAACACTGGTTGTTCAAACTCAGTAGTGGATGCTTTGACCTTGGCAACTCCCTAATATGGTACCAGAAGATTGAAAGGATTGGTTGAAGGAAGCAAAAGCTCAGTAAGGGAATCATTTCCTCAGTGTATGATGGGATGTGGCATGTGACTAAGGAGCAATTCAATTCACTGATTCGCAACTAACTGTCCAGGACAATTGGGGATAGAAACCAACAAAAACTGTTTGGACGAATTGTTGGACATTTTTGTCATCAAAGAATTCAGCAGCTTTTTATCTATCTCCAATTATAGGGATAATGAGGAATGGAAAGATACAAATGCCTATTGACTACCAGACTTTGGACAAAAGAAATTAAATGGACCAGTATACTAAAGTTTTGGATTATCTACAAAACTGATCAACAATCTTAGATTTACATAGTAAATATTACCATGTCTCTATGATTGAAGAAGCAAAGCAAAGGCACCTTTTATCTTACAAAGTGATTTTTCCAGTTTGAGTGTATCAACCAGGTGTCTTAGGGCAGCTATCACATTTCCACAACTGATGGTAATCCAAGAGATGACAATAAATTGATTCTGGGCACAGGGGAAAGTCAATGCAAAATACAGAGATGTGAGACGGATTGTTACATATGAGGAGCAGAAAGGCCAGTGTGACTGATTGCCAGGACATTGAAACAAGTAATAAGAGGGATTAGTAATTGATCTTAGAGGTAATAGGGAGTCACTGAGTTTGTTGAATATGTATATGTGGGGAGAAGAGAGATGATATGGCCAGACTTTAGAAAATTGAGTCATTCCCTTTAGAAAATAACCTTGGCAGCTATGTGGAGGAGGTATTAGAGAGGGGGAAAGGCTTGGGATAGGGAAACCAAATAAAAGTATATCGTAAGAGTCTAGTTGAGAGGTTGACGAGGGCCTGAAAATTGAGTGTTAATTATGTGTGTGTAGAGGAGGTGACTATGTGAGAGATTTTGACAAGATATTTATCAGATGTGAGAGAAAGGAGTCAAAGATGATGCTAACATTGCAAAACTGGGTGAATGCAAGGATTGTGCTACCCTGGATAATAAAAGAAAAATTCAGAAAAGGAGTGAATTTAAGGAGAAAGGCAATGAGTCTTCTTTTGGACATGTTAAATTCAATATGTGTAAGGGACATTGAGTTTGAAGTAGTTTATAGGCAACTCGTGATGTGGGACAGGAGCTCTGAAGAGAGACTGGGGATGGATATTTAGGTTTGGAAATCATAAGCAGAGAAGTGGTAAGTTCATTTATCAGGGCTGATGAGGTCACCAAGTGAGAGTTTAGAGAAATAAGAGAAAAGAACCCCAAATGGAGCCTTGCTATATACCCACATTAATTAGGATGATGAACCGATAAAGACTGAGAAGATGGTTCTCTAGGAGAATGGTGAACAGTGCAAAGAACTCAAGAAAGATCAAGACTGAAAAGTGGTCATTAAATCTGGCAATTGAAATCATTGCTAATGCTTTGGCTTTATACCTGCCAGCCAAATTAGAGAAATAGTCATGGGACCAAGGTTCAGTATTCCTGTTCTTTACCCTAGATCACCACCTAGTGGAGATTGTGAACAATGTAACTCATTCCATGCTTCCATTTAAAATGGCAATATGTAGTAGGTGTCCAGCTGGCACCTGGCCCATACCTGCACAAAAAGATGGCCAGAAGCCAACGGTAACAGAGATAAATATAAAATTACAAATTAGAACTCTAAAGGGGAAAAATTGGAAGGAAAATGAAAAGATTAAAATAGAAAGTAGAAAACCTATTGTGGTTGTTGGGGTCTTTGAAAAACAAAAGGGAAAAAGCAGAACTTAGTGACTCTAGGAGACAACAAAAATACTAAGACAAAGTAAAAAAAATTTAAAATTGAAGAAAATGTCAGACACTTCCTATCAAAAACAACAGAGCTGGAAAACAGGTTGAAAAGAAATTAAGAATCACTGGCCTCCTTGATAATCAGGACCAAACGAAAAACCTTGATATCATATTACAAAAGAAAATGAAAGAAAGCTACCTCGTTATTAGAACCAGGAGATAAAATAAAAATAGAAAGAATCTACTAGTCAACTCCTGGAAAAAACCACAAACTGAAAACCTCCAAGAATTTCATTGTTATTTCATTGTTATCCTCCACTCCTTGCATCCCCTCATCCCACATATTCAATCTATTGCTAAATCTTGCTGTTTTTACTCCTACAAATCTAGCATCTAACCTCTTTTCTCTTTTCAAACAGCTATCATCTTTTGCTTATATGATTGCAACGACCTCCTAATTAGTCTGCCTCTCTCAAGTCTTTCACCACATCAGTCTATCCTACACATTGCTAACAAAGTGATTTTTAATCAGAGTATATCTGATTATGTTATTCTCTTGCTCAATAAACTCCAGGGGCTTCCTATTGTCTCTAAGCCACAACTCCTTTCTTTAGTTTTTAAAATCTTTTACATTTTTCTTTGTTCTTCACCTATGATATTTCATCTCCCATATTTGTGCCTTTGCACTTGATGATCCTTGTGCCTGGAATGCATCCCCTCCTGATTTCTGCCCCACAGAATCTTTCTCTTCCTTCATGATTCCACTCAAGTTCCACCTTCTGCCTAAATCCTTTCCTGATTCACCCAACTCTTATTGCCCCCCCTCTTTAACTACCCCATAATTAACTACTTTGCTATTGTTTTGTTTTTCAGGCAGCTAGATAGCACAGTGGATAGAGCATTGGAGTCAGGAAGCTCTGAATTCAAAATTTGCCCTAAATACCGCCTAGCTGTGATTTTGGGCAAGTCACTTCATTCACCTCTATTTGCTTCAGTTTCCTCAACTATAAAGTGGAGTTAATAATTACTCCTACATCCCAGGGTTCTTGAAGGAATAAAATGAGATAATGCTTATAAAGTACTTCACAAACCTTAAGGTATCATATAAATGCTACCTATTATTATTGTTCTTTTTATATTTGTGTAAGTATATGCATATTACATATGTCACATATGTAATCCTAATACTGTAATGGTAATGTAATTTTGAATTTGAAGATCCCTTTTGTGTTGGCAAAAGTAGCAGGTACTTAATACTTAGTAACTGATCAAGCCTCTGATTGGGGGAACAGAAGGTATGAACTCCTGTCTCCTATTAACTGAGTAACAGGAAGGGATTAGTCAAAGAAAGTAGGTAATACTGTGTATATAAGAAAAGCCCCAGAGAAGCACAGTCAGAATTTCCTTGAGACCAAGATCTGGTGTCAGAGCAGCTACAGAAGAATGGAGAACTGAGTCCTGAGAACTTGTGGTGGTGGAGTTTCTTCTGAACAGGATCCCCAGAGCCCAGAACCAGGAGGCCAGGAGCCTGGAATCCAGAGCCAGGAGCCCCGGTGACTGAAGCATGACTGGGATGCTGAGACTTTGTTTGTTTTCAGCTTGGTTGAGCCTTGAATTTCCTGGAGTAGAAATGGTGAAGGATCTGACATGGACCAGACCCTCTGAACGCCAGTGTGGAGCAGGACCTGCCCAGAGAGCTGGTCAAGGAACTGGGAGCTGTCTGCCACTGAAGCCAGTCTGATGAATCCAGGTAGAATTTGAGACCATAGAAGGGGATCCAGGGAATCTGAGAACAGGCCCCAAGTCAAGATGAAAAGACCTCTCCTTGGGTACCAAGTAATTATGGAATTATAGTTTACTAGTGACCTAAGGGGTAGAGGGTTTTGTGTATGATACTTAGCATAACTTTGCTGAATAAGTGACTGATTGTACTTTGAAACTACTGATAAATGACTAATTGAGTTAATCAAGACTTTGCCCCAAGAGTGAAAGACTTTGACCATGTACTTTGATACTACTGAAAAGTGACTGATTGAGTTTAACTTAAGAGTGACTATTTTACTTTGAGACTATGTTGTGAATATTATATTGTGATAAGTTGTAATATGGTGAATGCTGTATTTTAAATTATGCTGTACCTTGATTTTCCATGGATGTTTTGCTTTTGTTATGGAATAGAGTGATCACTATAGTGAGTAATCAGAACCTTTAAAAAGCTGTTCACAGTAGCAGTTCTTCTGGAAAGCTTCTGTGCATGGCATTACAAATACCTGAACCAGGAAAGGATAAAACAAAGAAAAAGAAATGTAAGGTTTATCTTTCCTTTCCTCTACTCTTGTTTACCAACTCTTTCTAAAGACTAATATTAATAACTATTGTTCAAAAACTGTAAATAATATTGGCAAAAAGACTAAAGCAATTTCTTTAAAAGAATTTTTTTTTCATAAGATCAAGTTGTATTTTTACCAGGGATGTGATGATTGTTTAATATCAGGAAAATGATCAATTAATCATATTACTTTATACATATCTTGCAGATAGCAGATTATTGAAACTGTTTTCTTATTTATTCTACTACTCTTTTTCCTTTCATTACACTGAAGTCAGTTAGGTGGTGCCATAGATAGAGTGATAGACTTAGAAAGATTCCTGAATTCAGATCTTGCCTCAGGCACTTATTAACTGAAACTGAGCCAGTTATTTAGTCTTTCTCATCCTTAATTTCCTCATTTATAAAATGGGGTTACTTATAGTATCTACATTAAAAGGTTGTTGTGGGGATCAAATGAGATATGTAAAGTGCTTTGCAAATTTTAGAGCATTAGCTATAATTAATATTATTAGATTATTTAGTCTACTTATATATAAAGTTATGAGTGTTAGACTTGTGTTTTCCTCCATTTCTGTCCTTGTTTGCTTTTCACTAACTTTTTTAATCCCCTTCCTCTTTTAGAATTTTTTTTTATTCCTATGTTTAGCTTTCCTTAAACTAATTTGATGCCAATCTATTCCAATGGACACTTTTCTCCCCTACTTCTGTTTGTTCACTCTTTTCTAAGTTTGAGTGTTTTTGTTGAATTGTTGACTCCTTTTTATTTATTTTAATTCTTTCTTATCTATTTCTTCTTCTCTTTTGTCCTGTCTCTTTTCTAAGTTGAGTTAAAAATCTTTTCACCTTCTTAAGTTTATTAGCTTTCTTTTATTGCACCTTTTGCTAAATTTTCCTTTGCTTCATTCTTTTAATTATTTCTTCTCTTTTAGTTTTTTTCTGAAAAACTTGCTTTGCCTTTTAAAAATTCATGTTTATTTTTTCCAAGATTTCCATTATAATTGTTCTATTATTTAAAACTCAACAGATATGAATTTTCCATATACAGAAAACAGAAAAAAAAGATTATTGTAAATGAAGTTGTAAACTCCTATTATGGATAGTTTGGTTTTTCCTCCAAGTATGTGGTAAGTTCAACATAGTTAGAGTGCTATCCCATTTTTCTCTCCTTCTGAACTTCCTTCTATTCTGTGCATTAACAAAAATGCTTTATTGAGGTTTCTTCTTTCTTTTCTTTATCATCATCACGATCACTAGTCACCCCTTTAGTACTTAAATGGATGCTAAATTACTTGTTGCATATTTATTAAATATTGATGTTGTTTCATTGTCAGTGGTGCCTATGAATATAATTGTAGTTTCTCTACTGATCTCTTTTAACTATCACTGTTTTCACTGTCATCTCTTTTGTCCATTTTAATTACACCTGAGATTTGTGTGATTCTACTCATCCTACCTTCTTACATGTTTATATATGCTTCTTCTTAGACCATTAATTATGAGAAATAGTTCTATTCCCGTATTCCTAATTTCTTCCCTAATATCTTCCTTTTCTGCTCCATTTTAGTTCTTCTCTTAAGATTCTCAAAAAAGAACAAAAATGCTATCAAGCTTTTTCCATTTCACATATTCAACTCCCTCTGTGACTTTTAAATTTTTTTTTGAGGGGGAAGGTAGGGCAATTGGGGTTAAGTGACTTGCCCAAGGTCACACAGCTAGTAAGTATTAAATGTCTGAGGGCAGATTTGAACTCAGGTCCTTCTGACTCCAAGACTGGTGCTCTATTCACTGCACCACCTACCTGCCTCCCCCACCCCCCACTGACTTTTAAAGGGTCCACAAAGAACATTTTTTCCTCTCTACCTATTAGAATTGAAACATTTCATCAATGTTCTTCTCTTTCCAAGTTCTCAAATGTATTGACATTTCTAGTTTTCTTTTGAAATTTGTATATTTGTCTTTTCATAAGGAATGCCATAAAGTTTCCTATTCCATTAAATATCCATTTTCTCCCTCTTCCCCCATCCCCAGCCTATAGAATTACATCCACTCTTTATTTTTGGTGGTAAACCTTTGGGAAAATTGTATTCCAATATTTTCTCTTCTTTATTGTAGTTGGAGCATAGTCTTTTTTTGTTTTGTTTTGTTTTGTTTTGGAGGAGGGGAGGGCAAGGCAATTGGGTTTAAGTGACTTGCCCAAGGTCACACAGCTAGTGAGTGTGTCAAGTGTCTGAGGCCGAATTTGAACTCAGGTCCTCCTGACTCCAGGGCCAGTGCTCTGTTCACTGCACCACCTAGCTACCCTGGGCATAGTCTTGTGTGATCCTGATTGTAGTTCCATGATATGTGAAGTCTTCTTTCCTGACTCCTTGAAGAATTTTTTCTTTGACTATGGAATTCCTGAGAGTTTTCATTTCTTTTAAGTAATAACTGATAGATCCTTGCTGTTTTTACTCTGACCTTTGGATGTAATAGAACTGGGCAGTTTTCTTTTATAATTCTAAGTATTTGGATTGGTCATGATTTTCAGGAATTTGGTCTGAGCAACAGTATAATACCTCCAGACTCAGTCACTACCAGTTAGCTGGATAGTTCTGGTGGTTCAGGGTGACAGAATTGTAGGTTCCTCTTTTGTCTGAGATTCTTGCCCTTGTTATTTCTCTATAAGCTTCAGCTTGGGATAGAAGCTAGGACTGAGACCATGCTCTGTTCTTGGGGATCAGTCACTTTGCTACTGTTTGTTTCTGAATCTGCTTCTCTCTTGTAACATGTTCCATGACCCACAGCAACTTCCTACTCCAAAACACCTAGCTGCCATGGGAACATGGGCTCTCCTCTGTTAATCTTGGATCTGTTATCAAGAATGAGGCAGGGCAACAAAGCTATCAGTTAGATCTGTTCTTGAGCAATGCCATGGTATGGGTCTGTTACCTCCTCTAGTTCTGATACAAGCTTTCCTTGGATATTGGAGTACTAGACCACATCCCCCAGGGTCTACCAACTTCTTCTTCAGTCTTCTCTATCTTCCTCTGCTGACCTGTCCACAAAAATCAATCAATCAATCAATCAATAAACATTGTTAATTGCCTACTATGTGCCAGGCACCATGCTAAGCAATGGAGATACAAAAAGACACAAAAGACAGTAGTTACCCTCAAAGAGCTTACAATCTAATGGGAGAGACAACATGTAAACACATATACACAAAGCAATCTATATACAAGATAAGTAGTAATAATTAACAGAGGGAAGACACTAGAATTAAGAGGAGTTAGGAAAGGCTCACTGTAAAAGATGATATTTTAGTTGAGAAGTAAAGGAAATCAGAGAAGTTAGTATGTGGAGTTATGGAGGGAGAGCATTCCAAACATGGAGGACAGCAAGAAGCTAAGAGTGTCTACCCCATTCTTGTTTGTGGAACAGTCAGAAGGCCACTGTTACTGGATCAGAAAGTACGTGGTAGGGGACAAAGTTGTAGGGAGTTATGTTATGAAGAGCTTTATATGTCAGATAGCCACTGAAGTCTATTGAGTAGGAGAGTGACATGATTGGACTTGTGCTTTAGGAAAATCACTTTAATGGCTGAATTGTGGAAGATGGAATGGAGTAGGGAGAGAGTTGAGGCAGGTAGACTCACCAGCAGGCTATTCAGTAATCTAGACACGAGGCATAAGGGCTTACACTAGAGCAGTAGCAGTGTCAGAGGAGAGAAGAGGACTTATTCAAAAAATGTTCTAAAGGTGAAATCCACAGGCCTAGACCTAGACTGACTGTGAGTGGGGTGAGAGATAGTGGGGAGTCCCCAATGACTACTAGGCCATGAGCCTGAGGAGCTAGGAGAATGATAGTAATAGGCAAAGTAGGCGATGGGGAGGGTGAGTTTAAAATGTCTTTAGACACATAGTTTGTGGTGTCTAAAAGGCAGTTGGAGCTATGAGACTGGAGGTCAGCAGAGAGTTTAGAGCAGGATAGGTAGATTTGAGAATTGTCAGCTGAGAGATGGCAATTAATTTCATGAGAGCTGATGAGATCACCAAATGCAGTAGTATAAAGGGAGAAAAGAAAAGGGTTGAGGATAGAACTCTGAGGGACACCTATGGTTAGATACTTACAGTGTTATCTGGAAGAGGATCCAGCAAAGGAGATTGAGAAGTCTGGTAAGAGGAAAACCAGGAGAGCAGTGTTCTGCAAACTTAGAGAAAAGAGTATATCAAGGAAAAGAAGGTGATCAATAGTTTCAAAGGCCTTGGAGCGCTCAAGAAGAAAGAGAATTGAGAAAAGATCACTGGATTTAGCAGCTAAGAGGTCAATAATAACTTTGGAGAGAGCAGTTTCAGTGGAATGATAAGATCTGAAAGGATTGTAAGGAGTTAAGAAGTGAATGAAAGAGAGAAAGTGGAGCCACTTATTGTAGATGGCCTTTTCAAGGAGTTTAGCTTCAAAGTGCAGAAGAGATATAGGACAATAGTTAGCAGGGATGCAAAGAATTCTAATTCTTTTCTCTTGTTTCACTTATAATTTCATTTCTTATTTATTGCTTCATTTCTTCCAGGTACTCTTGGAGTCACTGTGGCCAAGCCATTTTTCCCGCTCTGAATCTTTGCTTATGGTTGTTGTGGAGTTGTCCTTTCAGTCAGTCAACAACTATCTATTAAGCATTTATTATGTATCATGCAATGTACTAAGCAAAGCAAAATAAAACCAACCCCCCCCCCAAAGCAACCCCAACTCAAAACAAACAACAAACAAACAAAAAACAGTCCCTATTCTCAAGGAGTCAGTCCCTAGTGGGGGAGACAATATGCAAGCATCTATTTACAAATAGGATATATAAAGCAAAATTAGATATCTCCAAAAATTGACTGTCTCAAAAGAGGGAAGGCACTAGTATTAAGGGGGAATCTGGAAGGGATTAATGTAGAAGGTGATACTTTAGCTGGGAACTGAAGGAACTCATGGAGGCTAGGAGGCGTAAATAAGTAGGGAGAGAATTGTGGGTGTGGTAGATAGTGCCAGGGAAAATATACAGTTCAGAGATCGATTGCCTTGTTCTAGGAAAAACAAGGAGGGCAATGTCTTGGGTTTCCAAGTAAGGGGGGTAGGGGGGAGTAAGGTATAAGAACACTGCAACAGTAAGAAGGATCCACATTATCAAAGGCTTTTAAAGTCAAGCAGGTGATAAGGAGTTACTGAAATTTATTGAATGGTGTGTGTGTGTGTGTGTGTGTGTGTGTGTGTGTGTGTGTGTGTGT
>NW_027187380.1:23005930-23054973 GCF_028583685.1 Petaurus breviceps papuanus | reverse complement strand
GAGAGAGAGAGAGAGAGAGAGAGAGAGAGAGAGAGAGAGACATGTGGCCAGATCTGTGCTTTAGAAAGGTCACTTTGACAGCTGAGTTGAAGATGAACTTAAACCAAGAAGACTAATCAAAAGGTCATTGCAATAATCTATGATGGTCTATATAGAGTGATAATTGGAAGGGCATATTCAAGAGATATTATGAAGAAAAACAATACAGAACTTGGCTACAAATTGGATGTGGGTGATGAGAGAAAGTGAAAAACTGAGGATGACAGCTATGTTATGAGTGACTGGAAAGATGGTGCTGCCCTTGACAATAATAGGAAATTTAGGAAAAGGGGAAAGTTTGGGGGAAGAAAGGCAAAGAGTTTAAGTTGTTGACATGTTGAGTTTAAGATGTCTACAGGACATCCAGTTCAAGATATCTAATAGACAGCTGGAGATGCTAGACTGGAGGTTACCTATGGGTTTTCTGTTGACATGTAATATTTTTTTTTTCTTTTTTGTGTGTGTATGTTTGGTATCTATTTGTATTTTCATACTCAGTTCTTAGTTTTAGACTTTAAGCCAAGGACAGACTCCACTTCTTCCTGAATTCTTAAATGTGGTAGTTAGGCAGACCCTTTTAAATTGATTTGTTTGGATCCTACTAGTGGTTTCCATTTCCCCATGGTGTGTCTGTCCTTAGAACATTGACAAGTTTTAGACACTTCTGAATCATTTGTGGTCAGAGTGAGGCAGTCTATAGGACCATTTTGAATATCTCAGGTTGGGCTGATTTATGGCCTCCTGTGGGGATACTAATCAGAGAAGTGCTTGGTCCTAACCCTGCGTTAGTGGTTAGAGTGTTCAGACTGCTACAGATCCTGGAACTCCTGGAGCTCCTGTTCCCTGGGAATAGAGTGCTGCACTTTCTGAATGCCCCTGAAGTGTCTCTGGTCAGAGGGCTGGCAGGAATTTGGCTTGTTTACTCACATTCATGGTGGCTTCTCTGGTGGAGGAGTCCAGCAGATTTTGGCTATTTCTAAGTCACCTACATAATTTCTTCCTCCATATTCAACTTAAGTCCTTTTCTCTTCTCTCATACTCCTATAGAAACTGGAGGAAAGAATGAAGAAATGAAGTAAGAAAGCAGCATGAAACAGAGCTTCCTGTTCAGTTAATCAAGTGCCAGACACCAGACCTCTTGCAATCTGCCCACCCAAACCCAAACCCAACTAGCAACCTCAGGTAATCAAAGGATGCCTTAGTGAAAACTCCTTGTTCTCTGTTTACCAACTTCCTCAGCTTTGCTGACCTGCACTTTCAGTCTATCCCAGCCACACACAGGGATAACCATCCTCTTGTCTCATCATTCTCCACAAGTGTTCCACCCTCTTGATCCAGAATTTTAAATTTTTCTGACTATAATCTATTTTCCCACTTATTCATGTGATTTGTATGTCTTAAACCTGTTCCTTATTTCACCACAATCAACAAATATTTAGTAATTGATTGCTATATATCAGGTTCTATGTTGGGTACTAGGGATACAAGCATAATGACATTATCCTTGCTCAAAACATTCTAATGGGCTATACAACAAGCATTTATCTATCTATCAATCTGTCTATCTGCCTACCTATCTACCTAACCATAGATAGCTAAATAGATAGAAATAGATAGATGGGGGGATCAGTAGAGTCAATCTCACTTTATTTAATGTAACTAACAAAATATACATCTATTAAATCAATCAAGAGGCATGAACTAGGTGGGAACAAATCAATCAAATTTATTAAATTGATATTTTTGCCATCTGTCTTATAGAAAATATCAAATAGGGGTGGCTAGGTAGCACAGCGAGTAAGAGCACTGGCTCCAGTGTTGGGATGACCTGGGGATCAAATCCCGGGCTCAGACACTTAGCACCCACCCAGAAACACCTGGCTGTGTAACCTTGAGCAAGTTACTTAACCCCAATTGCTTAGGGGCGGCCAGGTGGCTCAGCGAGTAAGAGAACTGGCTCCAGTGTCGGAATGACCTGGGGATCAAATCTGGTCTCAGATACTCAGCACTATACCCAGAAATAACTGGCCATGTAACCTTGAGCAAGTTACTTAACCCTGATTGCTTAAAAAAATATATCAAATAAGTTTGGAGGCCAGCATTTGAGTACTTTGAAGCCTAGAGGAGAGGGAATCCCTTGGTGGTGGTGGAGTAAGAGGAGAGGAACACCTCTTTGTCTACCACTTCATTGTGAACATTGTAAACTTTAAAAGTTTAGAGGATTTAGAGAATGTGATTCTCATCAGAATCCCAGCAGTGCCTCCAGAATAGCAGTGATTATTGTGTTAATGTGGATGTTGGAAGCCAAAGATATATTAGATACACTGAGCAAAGGTAGCCTCAGGACTTTGCAAGGAGCTCAACAGAAAGCTCCCCCATAGTAGTGAACTGGTTCAACCATTCTAGGGAACAATTTGGATCTATGCCCAAAGGGCAGTAAAACTGTGCATATCCTTTGATCCAATAATACCACTGCTAGGTCTGTGTCCTAAAGACATCAAAAAAAGGGACAAGGACTTATTTGTAGAAAAATATTTATAGCAGCTCTTTTTGTGGTGGTAAAAAATTGAGAGGATACCCATCAATTGGAGAATGGCTAAATAAACTGTGATATATGATTGTGGCAGAATATTACCATGCTATAAGAAATGACAAGCAGTGAGACTTAGATGACAATGAGGGGGCAGCACCTGGCAAGGCCTGGAGGACCCAGCCTGTGGAGACCTGAACAAGGCCTGGTCAATGTGGCAGCAAGTTGATCCACCAACCTCAAGTGCCATTCCTAAGCCTATCACTGCAGGGCTGGGATCTGATGGAGCTGGGTAAGAGACAAATGCAGGGTCCATGGTAGTGGCAGCAGCTACCTGGTAGTTGGTAGTTGCCAACCCACAGCCTGGGAATTTAAAAAGCACCTATCTGAACTTCCAGGGACCAGGATGGCAGAGTGAACCCTGGCTGTTCCAATCCTCACCTCTGGCCCTGAAAACACAGTAATTATTGCCCTGGAGCAAAATTTTAAACAGTAAAGGCTTGGGAACCCTAGACAAAGGGTGTGGCTAAGGCCCTGCCTCAAACTGGGTAAAAAACAGACTGCAAAGACAAAGACTCTAGAATCCTATTATTGTGAGCTGGAGGAAGCAAATTCAGGAGACAGTATTAACTCCACACCCACAGCTGAAACCTCAACAGGGAATAGGAACTGCTCTCAAGCACAGAAAGCATTCTTAGATGAACTCAAAAAGAACTTTGAGAACCAAATTAGAGAGGTAGAAGATAAAATAAATAATTCTTTTAAAATCAAAATTGCAAAATTAGAAAAACATTACAATGAAGAAAACAGCTCCTTAAAAAGAAAAATGTGTGAACTAAAAATGAAATCTGAACAAGGAAAAGGAGCTTCAAAAACTAAATGAGAAAAATAATTTGCTAAAAATTAGAATTAACCAAATTGAAACTAAGGACTCTCTATGAGGCACCAAGAAACAGTCAAACAAAACATCAAGAATGAAAAATTAGAAAAAGAAGTAAAATATCTCAATGGAAAAATAACTGTCCTGGAAAACAGATCCAGGAGAAATAATCTGAGAATTATTGGTCTACTGGAAAATCATGATGAAAAAATGAACCTGGACAACATCTTCCAAGAGCTCATCAAGGAAAACTGCCTAGAACCAGAGGGTAAAATAGAAATCAAGAGAATTCACTGGACACTTCCTGAAAGGTCCATGAAATATTGTAGCCAAATTCCAGAACTTTCAGGTAAAGGAGAAAATACTGCAAGCAGCCAGAAAGAAACAATTCAAATATCATGGAACTACAGTGAGGATAGCACAGGATCTGGCAGCTTCTACACTGAAAGAATGGAGGGACTGGAATGTGATATTTCACAAGGCAAAAGAGCTCAGGTTACAACCAAGGATCAGTTATCCAGCAAAACTAACCATAATCTTCCAGGCAAGGAGATGGTCATTCAATGATATAACGGACTTCCAGACTTTCCTGATGAAAAAGCCAGAGCTCAATGGAAAATTCAACCTCCAATTACAAGACTCAAGAGAGCATAGAAAGGTAAATAGGGAAAAAACATACACACACACAAACACACACATATGACTTGTAACTTAATAAAAGCAAACTATTTACATTCCTCTATGGAAAGCTGATACTTGTTAATATTGAGAATTCTATACTCATGGCGACATCTAAAAGGAATATAGATAAATAGAGGGTGTGAGTATAAATTACAAAAAATGATGATAAAAAACCTTATTAAGGGCCACAAAGGGACTGCAATGGAAGAAGAGGAAAGAATGAAGCAGAAAAGGATAAATTCTGCCACACAAAGAGGCATAAAAACATTACAGTAGAGGGAAAGACAGAAGGGAGATGAACGTTATATGAGCTTTGCCCTCATTGGTTATGGTGTAAGGAGGGAATAACAGTCAGTTAAGTATAGGACTCTACTGAGAAGAGATATAAAACCTATCATAATGGAGGGAAAGAGGGGAGGGAGAGGAGCATTGCATGAGATCTATTCTCATCAATCTTGGTTCAAGGAAGAAATAACATACCACATTAAGTATAAAAATCTATTGTACTCTACAGGCAGTAGGAGGGGAGAAGGGCTAAGAAAAGGGGGAGGGTGGTTAGAAGGGAGGGAAAAAGTAGTAAGGGGGAAGGGTAGGAAAAAGGAGAGGGGGCTGATAAGGAGGGAATACTGAGGGAGGCAGCAGTCAAAAGGAAAACTCTTAAGGAGGGGAAGGGAGAAGGGGAAAAATAAAAGCATAAACAGGGGAGGGAATAGGATGGAGGGAAAGAGACAGATAGTAATCATAACTGTGAACATGAATGGGATGAACTCTCCCATAAAATGGAGGCAGATAGCAGAATGAATTAAAAACCATAATCCTACAATATCCTGTTTAAAGGAAACACACCTGAAACAGGGGGATACACACAGGGTAAAGATAAAAGGCTGGAGTAAAATATATCATGCCTCAGTTAAAGTAAAAAAAGCAGGGGTAGCAATCCTTATCTCAGACAAAGCAAAAGCAAAAATAGATCTAATTAAAAGAGATAAGGAAGAAAACTATATCCTGCTAAAAGGCACCATAGAAAATGAAGCAATATCACTACTAAACATTTATGCACCAAGCAGTACAGCATCCAGATTCCTAAAGGAGAAGTTAAGGGAGTTAGAGGAAGAAATAGATAGCAAAACTATACTAATGGGGGACTTAATCTCCCCCTCTCTGAACTTGATAAATCTAACCCCAAAATAAACAAGAAAGAAATTAAGGAGGTAAATAGAATCTTAGAGAAGATATATATGGTAGACCTCTGGAGAAAATTGAATGGGGATAAAAAGGAATATACCTTCTTCTCAGCATTATATGGCACATACACAAAAATTTGGGCATAAATTCCCTAGGGAATAAAAACCTCACAACTCAGTGCAGAAGGGAAGAAATATTAAATGCATCCTTCTCAGATCATGATGCCATAAAAATCATATGTAATAAAGGGCCATGGCAGGATAGATTAAAAACTAATTAGAAACTAAATAACTTAATCCTAAAAAATGAGTGGGTCAAACAAGAAATTATAGAAATAATAAGTAACTTCATTCAAGAGAATGACAATAATGAGACAACATACCAAAACTTGTGGGATACAGCAAAAGCAGTTCTTAGGGGAAGTTTTATATCCCTGAACATAAAAAAAATAGAGAAAAGGTCAATAAATTGGGCAAGCAACTGAAAAAGCTGAAAATCTCCAATTAAATACTAAATTAGAAATAATGAAAACCAAAGGAAAGGTTAATAAAATTGAATTTAAGAAAACTATTGAATTAATAAATAAAACTAAGAGCTGGTATTATGAAAAAAAACAATAAAATAGATTTTTTAGTCAATATGATAAAAAAGAAAGAAGACAACCAAGTTACAAGTATCAAAAATGAAAAAGGTGAATCTACCCCCAATGAAGAGGAAATTAAAACAATATTAGGAATTATTTTGCCCAATTATATGCACATAAATTTGACAATCTTAATGAAATGGATGAATATCTACAAAAATATAAATTGCCCAGATTAACCAAAGAGGAAGTAAAACTATTGAAATAACCCTATCTCAGAAAAAGAAATTGAACAAGCCATCAATGAACTCCCTAGCAAAAAATCTCCAGGGCCAGATGGATTTACTAGTGAATTATACCCACCATTTAAAGAACAATTGGCTCCAATACTTTACAAACTATTTGGGAAAATTGGAGAAGAAGGAGTCCTACCAAATTCTTTTTATGACACAAATATGGTACTGATAGCTAAATCAGGAAGAAACGAAACAGAGAAAGAAAATTACATATCAATTTCCCTTATGAGTATAGACGCAAAAATTCTAAATAAAATATTAGTGAAAAGATTACAGCAAATTATCATGAGAATAATACACTTTGATCAGGTAGGATTTATGCTAGGAATGCAAGGGTGGTTCAATATCAGGAAAACTATCAGTATAATTGATCACATCAACAACAAAACTAGGAGAAACCATGATTATCTCAATAGATGCAGAAAAGGCTTTTGACAAAATACAACACCCATTCTTATTAAAAACACTGGAAAATATAGGAATAAGGAGTATTCCTTAAAACAATAAGTAGCATCTATCTAAAACTATCAGCAAGTATTATATGTAATGGGGATAAGCTAGAAGCATTTTCTTTTTTTATTTTTTTTATTTATTTAAGCAATCTGGGTTAAATAACTCGCTCAAGGTTACATGGCCAGTTATTTCTGGGTGTGGTGCTGAGTGACTGAGCCCGGGATTCGATCTCATGTCATCCCAACACTGGAGCCAGTGCTCTTACTTGCTGAGCCACCTGGCTGCCCCTAAGCAATTGGGGTTAAGTAACTTGCTCAAGGTTACATGACCAGGTGTTTCTGGGTGGGTGCTAAGTGTCTAAGCCTGGGATTTGATCTCCAGGTCATCCTGACACTGGAGCCGGTGCTCTTACTCACTGTGCTACCTGGCCGCCCCAGCTAGAAGCATTTTCAACAAGATCAGGGGTGAAACAAGGATGTCCACGATCACCCTTCTTATTCAATCTGGTACTAGAAGTGTTAGCAGTAGCAATAAGCAAAGAAAAAGAAATCAAAGGGATCAAATTAGGCAAAGAAAAGACTAAGCTATTACTCTTTGCAGATGATATGATGATATATTTAGAGAATCAGGTGAAAACTACTTGAGACAATAAATAAATTTGGCAAAGTTGCAAAATAAACCCACATAAATCCTCATCATTCCTATATACTTCTAACGAAATCCAACAGCAAGAGATAGAAAGAAAAATCCCATTTAAAGTTATTGTAGACATTGTAAAATATTTGGGAATCAACCTGCCAAAACAAACCCAGGACTTATATGAACACAATTAAAAAAACACTTTTCATGCAAAAAAGTCATATCTAACTAAATGGAAAAACATCAATTGCCCATGGCTGGATTTTTACCTAAATTAAATTACATATTTAGTGCCATACCAATCAATCTACCAAAAAATTACTTTGTAGAGGTAAAAAAAATAGTAGCAAAATTCATTTGGAAGAACAAAAGGTCCAGAATATCAAGGTAATTAATAAAAAGAAATGCTAGGGAAGGTGGCCTACCCATACCAGATTTTAATCTGTATTATAAAGCAGCAGTCATCAAAACTACTTGGTACTGGGGAGGCCAAGTAGCACAGCAAGTAAGAGCACTGGCCCCAGTGTCAGGATGACCTGGGGGTTCTAATCCAGGTTCAGACACTTAGCATCCACCCAGAAACACCTGGCCATATAACCTTGAGCAAGTTACTTAACCCCAATTGTTAGGGGTGGCCAGGTGGCTCAATGAGTAAGAGCACCCGCCCCTAGTGTCAGGATGACCTGGGGGATGGAATCCGGGCTCAGATACTTACCACCACACCCAGAAATAACTGGCCATGTAACCTTGAGCAAGTTACATAACCCCAAATGCTAATAACAAAACAAAACAAAAAAAAAACTACTTGGTACTGGCTGAAGAATAGAGTAGTAGATCAATGGAATAGATTGGTTACACCAGACAGCAGCCAATGACTATAGTAATCTACTGTTTGATAAAGCCAAAGACCTCAGTTTTGGGGATAAAAATGCACTGTTTCACAAAAACTGCTGGGAAAGCTGGAACATAGTATGGCAGAAATTGGGCATAGACCAATATATAACACTGTACACCAAAATAAAGTAAAAATGGGTGCATGATATAGGTATAAAGGCTGATACTGTAAGCAATCTGGAAGAGTAAGGGATAGTTTACCTGCCAGATCTATGGAGAGGGGAAGACTTCATGATGAAACAAGAGTTAGAGAGCATTATAAAATACAAAATGAATAATTTTGATTACATTAAATTGAAAAGTTTCTGTACAAATAAAGCCAATGTTACCAAGATTAAGGGGGAAGTGGAAAATTGGGAAAGAATTTTAAAAACCAGTGTCTCTGGTTTTAAAACCCTCATTTCTAAAATATACAAAAAAATTGAGTCAAATCTATAAAAATGCAAGCCACTCCCCAATTGATAAATGGTTAAAGGATATGAACAGACATTTCTCAGAAGATGAAATTGAAGATATTTATAAGAATATGAAAAAATGTTCTAAATCACTATTGATTAGAGAAATGCAAATCAAAACAACTCTGAGGTATCACATCTCACTAGCCACATTGACTAAGATGACAAAACAGGAAAACAATAAATGCTGGAGAGGATGTGGAAAAATGGAACACTAATGCATTGTTGGTGGAGTTGTGAACTGATCCAACCATTCTGGAGAGCAATCTGGAACTATGCCCAAAGGACTATAAGTAAGCGAATACTCTTTGACCCAGCAATACCACTTCTAGGTTATATCCCAAAGAGATCAGAGAAGTGGGAGGAGGACCCGATGTACAAAAATATTTATAGCAGCTCTTTTTGTGTGGCAAAGAATTGGAAATCAAGGGGATGCCCATTAATTGGGGAATGGCTGAGCAAGTTGTGGTATATGAATATAATGGAATACTACTGTGGTATAAGAAATGAGGAGCAGACTGACTTCATAATAACTTGTAGAGACTTAAATAAACTGATGCTGACCAAAGAAGAGCGGAACTAGGAGAAATCTGTACACAATCACAGACACAACGTATGTATAACAACTAACTTCAACAGACTGGGCTCCTCTCAGCAATGTAAGGTTATAAGACAACTCCAAAAGACTCATGATGGAAAGAGATATCTACATCACATCCAGAGAAAGAGATGCAGAATCTGAATGCAGATTGAGACAAACTACTTGCTCTATTTCTTTTTCTTGTTTTATATTGTTTCCTCTTTCCCACTGATCATTCCATCAACTATAATCCTTCTTTACAACCTGACTAATGATTAATGTGAAGATATTTGTAGATCCTATATAAGAGTGCATGCTGCCATGATGGGGGTGGGGGAGGAGAGGGAGGGGAAGGAAATTTGAAACTCAAGGGACTGTGGAACTGAATGTTGTAAACTAAAAGTAAATAAACAAATAAATTTTTTAAAAAAGAAATGAAAAGCAGAATGATTTCAGAAAAACCTGGACCAGGAGAACATTGTACACAGTAACAGCAATGTTGTACAGTGAAGAACTGTGAATAACTTATCTATTCTCAGCAATACAATGATCTAAGACAATCCCAATGTACTAATGGAGAAGAATACTATCCACCTCCAGAGAAAGAACTGATATTGTCTGAATACAGACTAGAGCATGCTGTTTTTCATGTTCTTTCTTTCCTTTATCCATTTTTTTGTTTGTTTATTTGAGTCTCATACAAAATAATTAATATGGAAATGTTTTATGTAATTGCACTAGTATAAACTAGATTTGATTGCTTACAGTCTCAGAGATGAGTGTGGGGAGGGAAGGAGGGAGAGAGAATTTGGAACTCAAAACAAAAAAAAAAATCCCAAATGTTACTTGTTTTAACATGTGATTGGGGGGAAATATTATACACACACACACACCCCACATATATATTTGAAAGAAAGCTCCCCCATACCTAAGAGGAACAATTTGAGGACTCCAGAAAAAGAATTCCTGGAGCTTTTGAGTGACCCTTTTATCATATGACCTCTAATCCTGATCCCACTTTCCCCTGAACTCTATATGTACCAGTGGGGGATTTGTGTCAGAGACATATTCTGTTCAGCTATTCTTACTGTATCACCTTAGTAAAATACTCTTTTATAAAAATTAATTATCTGTTTGACTAGTATCAATTGACTATCATGAGGGGAAGCACAACAGTTGGGGCTTGTGAACTATGTTATTCAAAAAGACACTCCAAGGCCCTCAGAATATCCTAGAAGTCTAAGGGGAAAAGAAGCAGCCTTCATCTGGGGACTCAGTTTACCAGTGCCAGTGAGAGCTGAAAAGCAAGCTCCAGGGCCTTTGTTACAAATATATGTGGCATAACTATAAAATGATTGATACAGGGCAGCTAGGTGGCGCAGTGAGTAAAGCGCAGTCCTGGAGTCAGGAGGACCGGAGTTCAGTTCCGGCCTGAGACACTTAACACCCACACAAAAATACTAGCCGTGTAACCTTGGGCAAGTTACTTAACCCCAATTGCCCTCCAAAAGGCAAAAAAAATGATTGATACAAATAAAAATAATCTAATACAAGGTGGTTTGTGAGGAAATATATAAAAAATAGCTACAAACAAGCTAGTTGGGGAGGAAGAGTACCCAATAATAGCTGGGGGCTTCAGAAAAGGCTTCATGCAGAAGATGGTACTTAAGCTGCTTCATAAAGGAAGAAGGGAGTTAAGAGAAAGGAAATAAGAAAGTAATGTGCTTTCCAGGTATGGGAGCAGTCAACACAAAGGCACTGAGATAGGAGATGGGGTGTTCTAAGTGAGGAACAGAGAGAAGGTCAGTTTGGTTGAATTGAAGATTATAGGAGGAAGAGTAATGAGGTTGGAAAGATAGGTTGGAGGGAAGGTTGTTTCCTCTAGGGCTTTAAAAGCTAAATAGAGGAGACTATATTGTATCTTGGAGGAAATAGGCAGCTACTAGAGAATTGATTGTGTAGAGACCTCAAATAGTCAGATCTGTGCTTAAGGAAAATTACTTTGGCAGCAGCTTGTAGCCTGGCCAGGAGACCAGTTGCAGTAATCTGGGTGAGAGGTGATGAGGGCCTGAACTAAACTTGGTTGCTGCATGAGTGAAGAGAAGGGGTCAGATGTGAAATGTCAAGCTAGTAACAGCAAGATTTGGCAAAGTGACAAGTGGGCTGAGGGAAAGAGAAGAGTGAAAAATAATACAAGGTTATAAACCTGGGACACTGGAAGGATGTTGATACTTTCAATAGAAACAGAAGTTTGAAAGAAGGGAATTATTTTTTTGGCAAGGAGATAATGAGTTCAATTTGAGACGTGTTCAGTGTAAGAACTTCCAGTGTAAGAACAGTGTAAAACTTCCAATCATTCTACAGCTCTCTGCTTTCCCAATCTGTCGCCCCTGATTTCATCATCTCACTTATCTCCTTTCTCTTTTAAATCACTGTTCAATGTAATGCTCTACACTCAAATGTCTTTTCTCCTTGACCTGTGACCATGCCTCCTACTCCTAAACCCAGTCCTTTCTCCCTTGTACTCAAATGATGTTGGAGGAAATCACACAACTATGCTGATGAAGTCCACTACAAAATTATGTTATCTACTCTCAACTGTATAAACACAGCTGTACAGTAATCCTTTTACTTTTCTCTGATTGACTCCTCCTTCCACATTCCCTAAAGCATCTGTTCCAGACCTTGCCTCATATTTTATTTAGAAAATTAATGCCATCTGTCATAAACTCCCTCTTCTCTCAAATTTTCCACCTCATATTCCTTCAGCATCCACCTCCATTCTCTCCTTATTTGCCCCAGTCTAGGAGGAAGAGATAGTTCTTTTCCTTATTATATCTATGCCTGATCCTTTCTTGTGCTCTTGATTTTCCCCCTTAAATTTCCTCTCAATTAAAGGGACCTTAGTTCATTTCAGATAAGAAGAAATCTATGCTCAGGAAAGAGGTTAGGTGACTTACCCCAGGTCACACAAGTAGTAAGTGACAGAGGCAGATTTTGAAATCAAGTTCCATGATTCTAAGTTTGGTACTCTTTTTACATTCCTTCACATTGTCTATAGATATACCCAGTTGTCCCTTATTTCTCATAACCTTCATTTGACCCTGCCACCTATCAAATTAGTTTTTTCCCTTTCATAGCTAAACTCCTTGGAAAAGCTATACTTGTCTTTATTTCACATCCCATTTACTCCTATTTTTTTTAAATGATTATTTGGTGCTCTTATTTTTTACATTACTATTATTTCCCAATAGCTCCCAAATAAAAATCTTCTCTTGTAACAAATGAATAATAAAAAAAAAATCAACAAAATGGCCATGTCTAACACACACACACATACACACACACACACACACATATATATATATATATATTATATATGCAACATTCTGTACCTATAGCTCATCACCTCTCTTCTGAGAGGAAAGAAGTATACTTTACTATGAGTCCTCTGAAGTTGTGATGAGTTACAGCACTGATTAGAGTTCTGAAGTCTTTCAGTATAGTTTTACTTTACATGCCTGTGGTCATCATGTACATTGTTTTCCTAGTTCCACTTATTTCATTGGGCATCAATTTATATATCTTCCCATGTGCAGCTCCGTTTCAAGAGGCTAGGGTTCTTCTGGAATTGGGGCTTTGGAGCATGCCCAGATCACCTAACACAGAGGTATCCTGCTTCTAGGAGAAGACATCCTGTATTCCCCTCTTATAAGGATGTGAACAGCCTCTTTTCATTGGTTGCATAGTTGGAAAAGGCTGCATCTTTTTAAACTTCCAGACTGGGACACACATTCTTTTGCTCTGCCTAGGGGAAGTGAAGGTTGTTATTTACCCATAGTGTGGGTATCATGAACTGACCTGGTCCTCCTTTTGCCTGGTGGCCTCAAGAATCAGCCTGGGGGTGTGTTTTGGTTTGTTTCATTTGTCTTTTTCAGTTCTAGGTACAAGGGTTAGAATACTCATTAGACCTGGGAATTTGAGCAACAGAAACTTTGGAGTCAATATTCTAGGTTGAATATATAGCCATGCTAGCAGAGAAACCCTGAGAAGCTTGGGTGCCTGGGACTCTAGCCCAAGTAGGGTTTTGAACTTGGAATTTGGAATTGTGATATATAGGAACTGAGCTAAACTGTGAACCCAATCCTCTACCCCTTGCAAGAGACTGAGGTGGTAGTGGGAAGATTATATGGTGTGAGGTGGGGGTGGGCAATGTTTGTGTGTTTATTGTTGCTCTTCTTTTGAGGCAAATATAAATATTCCTTTATAAAAGCTAATACAGCTAATAAGTGGTTGAATGGAATTGCATTGCAGGAGACATTCCCCCTGCCCTCCAATTGGGAAAATACCATTGATGGAGGCTAGATCCAATGATAGAGAACCTAGATACTCCTAAATTCCCTCAGTGGTGCCACAGAACCCTGGAGGTAAGGGCGAAATGAAGCAGACCTGGCCTTTAGGCAGTGGGAACCAGACTAATTACCGTTATACCCAGAGTGCATAGCAACTTATATATTAAGGGAAAATACTCCAGAGATTGTATATGTGACTATGATTGGTTTCTTGAGTATTATGCAAAGGAGAATGCAAAAGATGAGAAGGTAAGAGAGAGGTGAGGTCCAGGAATGTTGGACAACTTTCATCTTGACAGGGGACCTGTGGGCACAGCCAAAATTTACCATCTGAGTCTCCAGGGCCTGTATCCAGAGAAACTGTGATAACCACAGAGCTTTGGCTGCAGAGTTGATATGGCATCACAAAGCATATCCAGTTGGATAAGACAACCTGTAACAGACATTATCCTCTCCCTCCCCTAATCCCTTGTTTCTGTTCTGCCAAAGGCAAGGTGCTCACTGTCTACCTCACATCTGTACTCAAACAGGAAAACCCTCCATCCCCCCTCAGAGAGAGAGCTCTGGTTCATGTGTCTCAATGTTTGTGCTGATCAGCTGACAGCTATTTGCTCTCTCTATGTACATACACAGAACTGGTTTATCATGTTATACATCTTGTGCTTATTGTGCAAAGCTTTTGAGGTACAGAGACAGAGCAGTTCTAGGACAAACAGAATAGACTCACCCAGTGGTGTCTTTGGGAAATGACCCCTGGGGCTAAAGCAGCCAAGAGAACAAAGAGACAACAACCCTAGCAACATCCAGATGCTGGGCCAATACTCACTGAAACTCAAGATGAAAGCAGGAAAAAGATAAACAAAAGCCAGAGACAGTATTTATGATCACATCTGAATTTACACCTAAACAGAATTTGAGCCTAGTAGTACAAATCAAAAGAGGGATACTTTATTTTAATAGTGTATATATTTATATATTTACTTGTTGATTCCTCCATTAGAATGTAAGGTCCTAGTAAATAGGGAGTATTTATTTCATTTTTTGGATCTGTATCTCCAGTGCCTAGGACAATTCCTAGCATATAGCTGATACTTTAATAAGTCTCTTTTAAAATTTATTTTTTATTTATTTAAGTTTTCAACATTCATTTCCACAAGATTTTTAGTTACAAATTTTCTCCCCATCTTTCCCCTACCCTTACCCCAAGATAGCGAGCCTATTGAATACTCCTTCCCCCAATCTGCTCTCCCTTATATTCTCCCCTATCCCCACACAACTTTCTAGTAGGGCAAGGTGGATTTCTATACCCCAGTGCCTGTATATCTTATTTCCCAGTCGCATGTAAAAAAAACATTTTTTTTTAACATTGATTTTTAAAACTTTGATTTCCAGATTCTTTCCCTTCTTCCCTCCTCACCCACCTACACTGGGAAGATAAGCAATTCAATATAGGTTATACATGTGTAGTTATGCCAAAAATTTCCATATATATACTGCGAAAGACTATATTTCCCTCCATACTATCCTGCCCCCCCACTTATTCTATTTTCTACTTCGACCCCATCCCTTTTCAAAAGTGTTTGCTTCTAACTACGCTCTCCCCAAATCTGCTCTCCCTTCTATCATCCCCCCTCTAATTCCCTTTCCCCCCTACTTTGCTGTAGGGTGAAGATACCCAGTTGAGAGTGTATGTTATTCCCTCCTTAAGCCAAATTCAATGAAAAGTAAGGTTGACCCATTCCCTTTCACCTTCCTGCTCTTCCCCTCTATTGTAATAGATTTCTCTTGCCTCTTTTATATGAGATAATTTACCCTATTCTATTTCTCCCTTTCTCCTTGTCTCATTATATTCCTCTCTCACCTCTTAATTTAATTTAATTTTGTTTAGATATTATCCCTTCCTAGTCAACTGATCCTGTGCTCTCTGTCTATGTATACATGCACACACATATACACACACTCTCATATGTATTTATACACACATATACCCTCCTATACTGTGATAGTAATGGCAATTAAAGATTCCCCTGTATTGGCTTGGTTTTCAAACTGATTGTGTTAAAACCCAGAACTTGTTAATCCCACCTGTGGGATGGACTTGTTGATGTGAAAAGAAAGTCCTGAACTGGGAGGAGCTGGTGACTTGTAGATTTGGAGAGACAAGAGAGAGGCGGAAGATCTTTTTGGAAGCAGCACCTCGTGGAGAGAGAGAGACTAAGAGAATTGCTGGTGGCCGTTTTGAATTGCCCTGGACTTTTGAGACCTGCCCCCCCTGAGCTGCCAAGGACTGAGGAGACATGGCTGTTTTGCTGGTACTTTGTCTGTCTGTTTTGATGTTGTTTTGCCAGATTTGTCCACTGGTGAAAGACAGTCCTTTTGTTGAAGAAGTCCTGGAACCTGGCTGTTCGCTAAGAAGCCCTGAGACTGTCCTGCAGACAGAGAGTGAATACTGTCCACTGGTGAGGGACAGTGCTGTTGTTGCAGGGGTCTGGAGACTGTCCTGCAGACAGAATGAATACTGTCCACTGGTGAAGGACAGTGCTGTTGTTGCAGGGGTCTGGAGACTGTCCTGCAGACAGAGTGAATACGGTCCACTGGTGAAGGACAGTGCTGTTGTTGCAGGGGTCTGGGAACCTTTCTGTTGGTTCGGAAGCCCTGAAGAAGGATTTTCTGGTTGTATGTTTACAGAAATCCTGGGAGAGGGTTTTGCTGATGTGTTCAGGGGTTCTAGGACTGTTCTACAGACAGAGGATGAATTCATGAAGGGACTGGCAATGTATCTTATGGCCTTGCTAAGCCTTGTCTCCCCAGGAACTAAGATTGCTGAGAACTTGCCTCGTGTCAAGATGAAGAAAAGATCTCCATTTGGGTATTAAGTGCTGTGTTTAAACTTGATGTAACTCTGGGGTAGATTCAATTGTGATCCAGGGGTGGGGAACTTTTGACCTTGTGTTTGGAAACTAATCTCCATTTGAGAAGAGGGGCTTTGTGGTGGATTAAATTAAGGTATAGCCTAGGGGTGGAGAAGTATTTAGAACAGAGACTTTGTAATTGATTGAATGATTGGAAGGTCCTGGGGTGGGGTAGTGCTTGGAGATTATTTAATCACGCTTAGTAAATGCTGTATTTTGAATGATGTCATGTTTTGATCTTCTCTGTTCTGGGTTTGTTACTGAATAAAATGGAGAGCACCTATGCTGGTATTCTGAACCTTGGGAAGTTGCCTTTCTTTTGGCATTTCATTACATATACATACATATGTATGTATGTATACATATATACATATATATTCCCTTCAACTATCCTCATACTGAGAAAAGTCTCATGAGTTACAATTATTGTTTTTCCATGTAGGAATGTAAATAGTTCAACTTTAATAAGTTCCTTATGATTTCTTTTTCCTCTTTACCTTCTCATGCTTCTCTTGCTTCTTGTATTTGAAAGTCAAATTTTCTGGTCAGCTCTGGTTTTTTTCATCAAGAATACTTGAAAGTCCTCTATTTCACTGAATGACTATATTTTCCCCTGAAGCATTATACTCAGTTTTGCTGGGTAGGTGATTTTTGGTTTTAATCCTAGCTCCTTTGACTTCTGGAATATCATATTCCAAGCCCTTAGATCCCTTAATGTAGAAGCTGCTAGATCTTGTGTTATCCTTATTGTGTTTCCAAAATACTCAAATTGTTTCTTTCTGGCAGCTTGTAATATTTTTGCCTTGAACTGGGAACTCTGGAATTTGTCTATGATATTCCTAGGAGTTTTCTTTTTGGGATCTTTTTCAAAAGGCGATCAGTGGATTCTTTCAATTTCTATTTTGTCCTCGGGTTCTAGAATATCAGGGCAATTTTCCTTGAGAATTTCTTGAAGGATGATTTCTAGGCTCTTTTTTTTTTGCCTTTTTTTGGAGGGCAATTGTGGTTAAGTAACTTGCCCAAGATCACAAGCCTAGTTTTTGTGTTAAGTGTCTGAGGCCGCATTTGAACTAAGGTCCTCCTGAATCCAGGGATGGTGCTCTAAGCACTGCGCCACCTAGCTGCCCCTCTAGGCTCTTTTTTTCGATCCTGGCTTTCAGTTAGTCCAATAATTTTAAAATTATCTCTCCTGAATCTATTTTCCAGGTCCATGGCTTTTCCAATGAGATATTTCACATTGCCTTCTATTCTTTCATTTGTTTGGATCTGTTTAACAGCATCTTGATTTCTCATAAAGTCATTAGCTTCCATTTGCTCCAATCTAATTTTGAAGGAATTATTCTCTTTAGTGAGTTTTTGAAATTCCTTTTCCATCTGGGCAATTTGACTTTTTTTTTTCTCATTTTTCAAATGCTTTATTAACTTCTGATTTACATCATTCATTTCTGCCAGATTTTGAGTTACAAATTTTCTCCCCGTTTTTCCCCTGCCCACAACCCCAAAATAGCAGTCCCACAGGATAGCCCCTCCTCCAATCTGCTCTCTCCCATATCTTCTCCCATACCCCCTTTGACTTTTCCAGTAGGGCATGGTGGATCTCTTTGCCCTAGTGCCTGTATATCTTCTTTCCCAATTACATGTAAGATAATATTAATAATAGTATATATGTATATATATATATATATATATATATATATATATATATAATTTTAAACATTTGATTTTAAAACTTTGAATTCCAGATTCATTCCCTTCCTCCCTTGTCACCCACCCTTACTGGGAAGATAAGCAGTTCAGTATAAATTGTACATGTGTAGCTAATGCAATACATTAACAAAGTAGATATATTGTAAAAGACTGACCAAATTTCCCTCCCTCCTATCCCACCTCCCACTTGTTCTATTCTCTACTTTAATCTCATCCCTTTTCAAAAGTGAGTGTTTCCATCTTCCCTCCCCCCAGCCTGCCCGCCCTTCCATCTTCCCCCCTCTCATCCCCTTCCCCCTACTCTCCTGTAGGGTGAGTAACCCTATTTAGTGTGTATTTCATTCCCTCCCCGAGCCAAATTCAATAAGAATAAGGTTGAGCCATTCCCTTTTGCCTTCCTATTCTTCCCCTCCATTGTAACTCTTTTCCCTTGCCTCTTCTTTATGAGATAGTTTACCCTGTTCTGTCTCTCTCCATCTCCTCTCATTATATTCCTCTCTCACCTCTTAATTTCACCTTTTAAGTATTATCCCTTCCTATTAAATTTGTCCTGTGCCCTCTATTTATGTATACCTGTAAGCATATATACACACTGTATTCATATGTGTATTCGTATGCCCTTATACCCTCCTATATAGACACACCCACACCCAAACCCACCCACACATATATTTCTATTCCCTTCAACTATTTTCATACTGAGAAAAGTTTCATCAGTTACAATTATTGTTTTTCCATGTAGGAATGTTAATAGTTCAACTTTGATCAGTGGCTTATGATTTCTTTTCCCTGTTTACTTACCTTCTCAAGCTTCTCTTGCTTCTTGTATCTGGATGTCAAATTTTCTATTCAACTCTGGTTTTTTCATTAAGAATGCTTGAAAGTCTTCTATTCTACTGAATGACCATATTTTCCCCTGAAACATGATACTCAGTTTTGCTGGGTAGGTGATTCTTGGTTTTAATCCTAGTTCCTCTTCTATCCCTCAATGTAGAAGCTGCCAGATCCTGTATTATCCTAATTGTGTTTCCACAATATTCAAATTGTTTCTTCCTGGCTGCTTGTAATATTCTCTCCTTGATCTGGGAATTCTGGAACCTGGCTATAATATTCCTAGGAGTTTTCTTTTTGGGATCTTTTTCAGGAGGCAATCGGTGGATTCTTTCAACCTCTATTTTGCCTTCAGGTTCTAAAACATCAGGGCAGTTTTCTTTGAGAATTTCTTGGAGGATGATTTCTAGGTTCTTTCCCTGATCATGGCTTTCTGGTAATCCAATAATTTTTTAATTCTCCTGGATTTATTTTCCAGGTCAGTGGTTTTTCCCATGAGATATTTCACATTGCCTTCTTTTCTTTTATTTGTTTGGATCTGTTTAACATCATCTTGATTACTCTTAAAGTCACTAGCTTCCCTTTGCTCCAATCTAAATCTAAGGGAACAATTCTCCTCATTGAGCTTTTGAGATTATTTTTCCATCTGGCAAATTCAGCTTTTCAAGTCATTTTTCTCCTCATTGCCTTTTTGAGCCTCTTTTGCCAATTGAGTCAGTCTGTTTTTTAAGGTGTGATTTTCTTCAGTCAGGCTGTTGACTCTCAGTTCATAATTTTTTTGCATCATTCTCATTTCTCTTCCCAATTTTTACTACATTTCTCTTATCTGCCTCTTAAGGTCCTCTATGGCTTTAACCAGCTCATATTTTCCTCTGAAGCTTTTGGGGCAGGAGTTCTGACTTCACTGTCTTCCTCCTGTTCCATGCTTTGCTCCTTTTTGTCCCCCAAATAGGAATCTAATGTTGGAGTCTTCTGTTTGTTTTGTTTCTTTTGTCTGGTCATGTCACCCTCAGTCACTTGACGCCTGGGCTTTTTGCCATAGTAAGACTCTGCCACCAGACAGGGGAGCTTTCATCCCAGACACTGGGGTTTTCTCAACTGCCAGAGGTATTAGTTGGGTGCCCTCTCTTAGGCCTCCAACCACTCTGGCAAGCTGGTCACACACCCCAGGACCTCCACCCTAGACTGCAATCCAGATCCAAGCAGGTTAAAGCAAGAGCAATTTCCCCTCAGGTTGCTTTGTCCCCCTACACTCTGCAAGCCAGGAGCTGAAGCTGCAATGTGGGGCCAGTGTGGTGTCCCATCAGCTTCTTGCCCCAGGGGCAAAAGCTGACCACTCCCAACTACTGGTCCCAAAGTTCAGACTGCACTGACCTCTTACTTTGTCCTTAACATCTATGTGTTGATGAATCTGGAAACAGCCACAGCTGCTGGTGGTCTGGAGTCCCTCCAGCCATAGGCTGGTCAGGCCCACCCTGGGGCTAAAACCTCAGGCTCTCAGAGCATTGCTGGCTGATTCTTGCCGGCCTGCTGGGCTGTCTTTAGTGGGAGGTTAGCTTCTCTGTGTCATTTTGTGGGTTCTGCTGCTCAAAAATTTGTTTAGAGTCCCCTTTTACATGGATTGGGGAAGGTGGAAGCCAGAGCTGCAGGGACGTCCTGCTTCTACTCTGCCATCTTGACTCTGCCTCCGCAATTTGACTTTTTAAGACATTCCTTTCTTCATTGGCTTTTTGGGCCCCTTTTGCCATTTGAGTTAGTCTATTTTTTTAATGTGTTGTTTTTCTTCAGCATTTTTTGGGTTTCCGTTAGCAGGCTGTTGACTTGCTTTTCAAGATTTTTTTACATCATTCTCATTTCTCATCCCTCTAATTTTGGGCCCATAACTTTTTGCTTGAATTATTGCAATACCCTCCTTAATTGGTCTACTTTCTTCCAGACTCTCCCTCTTTCAATCCATATTCCACAGAGCTGTCAAATGAACATTTTAAAAAGTGCTGATCTGACCATTGCATTCCTTTAGACCTTCACCGATTTCTTATTGCGTCTAGGATAAATTATGTACTCTTCAATTTGCATTTAAAATCCTTCAGTTCCAATTTGTCTTTCCAGGTCAATTTCACATTATTCTCTTTTGTGCATTCTATCTTCCATTCAAATTGGGTGTCTGTGCTGTCCCTCATACTCACATTCTGTCTCTCAGACTGCTTCTGTGCCTGGAATGTACTGCTCTTAGGATCTCTAGGTCCTTTTAAGGCTCATCTACAAAGATCTTTCTTGTTGTTCTTTGTTACTTTTCTCTCTGTTCCCCAAATAACTTTGTATTGATTTCTGTGTATTTTCTATTTCCTTAACTGTGCATACATTGTTTTCCCCAGCATAATGTAAGCTACTTGAGGGCAGAGTTTTTTGTTTTTTTCTTTCTATCAGCACTGCTAAGTGCCTGGCAGATAGCAGTTATTAATCATTATTAATCATTAATAAATGATTTCTGAATTTTACCTATATCCTATCTATGAAACAAGCCTTGTGAATTTGGGTGTCTTTCCCCTTTTTGTTACTGAATTATTTCTTTTTTTCCTCAGTATTTATTTATTTTTTGTTTTTAACATTCATTTCCACAAGATTTTGAATTCTAGATTTTCTCCCCATCTCTCCTCTACCCCCCACCCCAAGATGGCAAACATTATTTTTATTTATATATATATATATATATATATTTTATTTTATTTATATATTTATTTTTATTTATTTATTTAATTGGGGGATTATTCCTTCCCCCAGTCTGCCCTCTAATATATCCCCTTCTGTCCCTCCCCTTACTCCCTTACCCCTTACTTTCTTGTAGGGCAAGATGAATTTCTATACCCCATTGCCTGTGTATCTTATTTTTTGGTTGCATGTAACAAAATTTTTTTAACATTTGCTTTTAAACCTTTGAGTTGTGGATTCTTTCTCTTTTTCCCTCCTCATCCACTGACACTGGGAAGACAAGCAATTCAGTATAGGTTATACGTGTGGAGTTATGCAAAACATTTCCATAGTAGTCATGTTGTGAAAGACTAACTATATTTCCCTCCATCCTATTCCCCCCCCCCATTTATTCTGTTTTCTTCTTTGACCCTGTCCCTTTTCAAAAGGGTTTGCTTCTGATTACCCCTCCCTGAGCCTGCCCTCCCTTCTATCATACCTCCCTCTTATACTCTTGTGCCCTATTTTCCTGTAACGTAAGATACCCAATTGAGTGTGTATGCTATTCCCTCCTTAGGCCAAATCCAACAAGAGTAAGGTTGACTCATTTCCTTTCACCTCCCTGCTCTTCCCCTCCAATGTATTGGCTTTCTCTTACCTCTTTTATGTGAGATAATTTACCCTATTCTACCTCTCTCTTTCTCCTTCTCCCAATATATTCCTCTCTAACCTCTTAAAATTATTTTTTTAGATATCATCCCTTTGTATTCAACTCACCTTGTATCCTCTGTCTACATATACATGTACACACACACACACACACATATATATATATATATACAATACACCCAGCTATACATACATACATATATATGTATATATACATATATATATATTCCCTTCAACTATCCTCATATTGAGAAAAGTGTCATGAGTTACAAATATTATCTTTCCATGTAAGAATGCAAACAGTTCAGCTTTAATAAGTCCTTTATGATTTCTCTTTCCTGTTAACTTTTTCATGCTTCTCTTGATTCTTGTATTTGAGAGTCAAATTTTCTGCTCAGCTCTGGTCTTTTCATAAAGAATACTTGAAAGTCCTCTATTTCATTGAATATCTATATTTTCCCCTCAGTTTTGCTGATTCTTGGTTTTAATCTTCCTCTGGAAGATTGACCTCCAGAATATCATATTCTAAGCCCTTTGATCCCTTAATATAGAAACTGCTAGATCTTGTGTTGTCCTGATTATGTTTCCACAATACTCAAATTGTTTCTTCCTGACTGCTTACAATATTTTCTTCTTGACCTGGGAACTCTGGAATTTGGCTATAATATTCCTAGGAATTTTCTTTTTGGGATCTTTCTCAAGAAGCAATCAGTGAATTCTTTCAATTTCTGTTACCCTCTGATTCTAGAATATCAGGGCAGTTTTCTTTGACCATTTCTTGAAAGATGATTTCTAGGCTCTTTTTTTGATCATGGTTTTCAGGTAGTCCAATAATTTTCTAATTATCTCTCCTGGAACTATTTTCCAATGAGATATTTCACATTGCCTTCAATTTTTTCATTCTTTTGGATCTGCTTTAGAATATCTTGGTTTCTCATAAAGTCATTAGCTTCTAATTGCTCCAATCTAATTTTGAAGGAATTATTTTCTTCAGTGAGCTTATGAAATTCTTTTTCCATCTGAATAACTCTGCTTTTTAAGCCATTCTTCTCCTCATTGGCTATTTGGACCTCTTTTGGCATTTGAGTTCATGCTTTTTTAAGGTGTTATTTTTCTTCAGTGTTTTTTTGGGTCTCCTTTAGCAAGCTGTTTGGTTTTTTTTTGTTTGTTTTTTATGATTTTCTTGCAATACTCTCATTTCCCTTCCCAATTATTCCTCTACTTCTCTTCTTGATTTTCAAAACCCTTCTCGAGCTCCTCCATGGCTTGTGACCAATTCATATTTTTCTTGGAGGTTTTTGATGCAGGAGTTTTGACTTTGTTTTCTTCTTTTGGATCTATTTTTTGATCCTCTTTGTCTCCAAAAAAAGATTCTGTAGTCTGATTGTGCTTCCTCTGTTTGCTCATCTTGCCAGACAATTACTTGACTTTTGTGCTCTTTGCCACAGTCAAACTCTGCTTCCAGAGTGGAGAGATCTGTGTCCCAAATTTCTGGGGTTTTGTGTAGCTGTTGTCAGAGCTTCTTCTAGGCACCTGCCTCAGAACTGTGAGGAGGACTGCTTCTCCACAATCTCAACAAGTTCTGCCATGCCAGCGCTCCTCACCTCAGGACTGCCACCCAAATCCAAGCAGGGCAGAGCAAGAGAATCTTGCCTCAGTGCCAGCAAAGAGATTCCTGCAATTTCCCTCTGGTCATTCACTTGGTACCCCCATGATTTGTGAGCCTGGAGCTCCAGAAGTAGCTGCAGCAACTGTGGCTGCCACCACCTCTGCTGCCCCAGGTGCAGGGGCCAGACTGTGCTCTTCTTTCACCCAGTTCCCACAGAGTTCCCCCACTGACCTTTTACTTTCTTTTTGGTGTTTATGGGTTGAGAAGTCTGGAAATTGCCACAGCTGCCAGTGATTTGATCCCTGGAGGTCTGCTCCAGCTGATCTGTGCTGCTGGTCTGTGCTGGTGTGGCCCATGCAGGATTGTGCTCCTATCCTAGTCTGGTGTGATGGACCCTTCCTGTTGGTTTGCCAGACTGTTCTCAGCTGGAGACGTATTTCACTGTGTTTTTTTGTGGGTTCCGTAGCTCTAAAATTTGTTTAGAGTTTTGAGGTAATTGGGGATGGACTCAAGTAAATTCCTACTTTCACTCTGCCATCTTGGCTATGCCCCCCTGAATTATTTCTCCTATAAAATAAGGGAGTTGTATTAGATGACCTCTAAGGTACTGTTCAATTCTGGTGTTGTGATACTCTCCAGCAAGATCCTTCTATTTATTGCTTTAAGTTGAACATTCCTTAAAAGAACTGTCTTGCCTGCTCATCTTGTATCTCCTATACCTAACACAATGCCTAGAACATGAGCCTTTAATAAATGCTCTATCATCAATTTGTTTGTCTACCTGTCTTTTTATTCTAGTAACAGGTTCATCTTTTTACTATCCCATACATTCAGTCTTGCCTCTGTGCTTCCTGCCTCCATTTAAATCCTACCCATTGCCTTTTATGGTTCACCTTGAAAGTTTCCTCTTCCACAGACCCTTCTATTACCCAAACTGATTTCCCCTTCTATTTGAACTCCTATAGCATTCTTTGACTGTTCCATACAACTGAATATTTTATTATATACTGCCTAGCATTGCTTTCTTTGGGAATTCTATTTCTTCAAACAGCTCTTCATTATATAGACCCTCTATAGGAGTCCTATACTTTTTAGTTCTTCGTGTATTCTTAAATACTCACAATGATCTGTGATCTTGTGGTTTTACTGTTTCCTCCATTGGTACACATTTTAACTAATCAGTTTTTGCCCATCCTGTGTCCAGACTGCCATTTTCCAACAGGAGAATCTGGAGGACCTCATTATCTTTACACACTCCTTCTAACTTTGACTCTGTGCTGATTTTCTTCAATGACAATAGTGAAAACCTTTGGCAAGCACACAGGACTCTCCATTTTATACCTTTCCTGAAATAAATCAAAGGATCATTTCATGAAGATAGAGATATCTATCATTGTTACACCTTTGAAGGACTGTTGAATAATTTCATTGTATGTATGGGAGACATCTTGTTGGAAGACAGCATTCAAAGTAGAGTTTTTCTCTACTGAATCACATGATCTGCTTTTAAAAAAATATTTATTTATTTTTATTTATCTATTTATTTATTTATTAGTTTTAAACATCCATTTCCATAAGATTTTGAGTTGTAAATTTTCTTCCTGTTTCTCCCCTACCACTCACCCCAAGATAGCAAGAATACTGAATACACCTTTCCCCAATCTGTTCTCTCTTATATCCTATCCCATCCCACCTTTACTTTCTTGTAGGGCAAAATGGATTTCTATACCTCATTATAGTTTATAATTAGCTCGGGATGGAAGATGTAAGTCCTTAATAAAGAAAAGTGTACCTTTCTTGGATTCTGTGGAGTCATTCTCTAGCGATAGCTAGAGCCAGAGACGTCCGAAGCCTGTTGAGGTGAGTATACCTACCCACACAATGTAGCAGAACTCTACAGACTGGCGCCCAACGTGGGGCCTTGAGGGGAGAGGGGTAGAAGGACTCCACAGCCTTGCAGCAGTGAGCAAGAAGTCCGGAGTGGAATATCAGATATTATTATGGGGAATGTAGTTAGCCTTCCTGTTGTACATCCTAGTGATGTGGAGGTACACGCAAAACAGATACATGCGTTGGTTTGTGAGAAAGGGGTAAAAGTGAGGACAAGTGATTGCAGGCAATTCGTGCAGCTTTTAGGGAGGACTTCGTCCTGGGTTGAGTACACAGGGGTAGATGTGAGCAGATGGCTGGTTGTCAGTAACCAGTTAGCGTGTTATGAAAAGGAACAACCCGGTTCTGTTAGAGATCTAGATTTCATTATTTACAGCATAGTGAAGGAAGCTCTTTATGGGCCTGCCCCGTCTGTGTGTGTGTCAGCTAACACACAGACCGGAGAGTCAGTAGGGGAATGTACTAGTAGTGAAGAATCAGACCAAGAGAAAGATAGAGCGAAAAGGGATCGGAAAGGAAAAAGGTTGAAAAAGAGGCTGTATTCTAACCTAGAAAGTCTAACTGCGCCACAACAGCCGGAAGATAAGGAAGTAACTAATACAGGGAGTGGTTTAGCTGACTCAACAGATGCACAGCAAACAGCAGGAGGAGCAGCTCTGTTAGAGGAGGCGGTGCAAAAGGCTGTCTTGGCAGCTCTTAATCAATTGTCCTTGAACAGCATACCGCTGACCGCCCCTTCTCCAGGGCCCCCTCCCAAAGAGGCATGTTCCTTTATGGAGACGCCTCAGCCTCCACCACCTCCTGCTTACGCTGGTGCTACTAACACAGGCTCTGTTTACCAGAGCAAGAGTAAGGTGGCTGCAGCAGTACAACAAGCCTTCTTAGCAGGGGAGGATGTGACAGAATGGGCCGCTGCTTTATTCCCAGTGAATTTGAACGACCCAAATAGAGCTTACACCATGGTCCCCTTTAAGCTTCTTGAGGATTTGAAGGCGGCATGTCAGTCTTATGGGCCGAATTCTCCTTTTGTGTTACAAACTTTAACAACCTTAGTTTCCAGAAAATATGGCTGGAAGGTTTTGACGCCACAGGGTGGTGGTATGAAGATGAAGAATGGTTGGCAATTCTCCCCTTTGTGGCTTTAAAGCCACCAATACTGCCCAGAATGTTACAAGCTTACACCCAAGTGTGTTTGCAACCTCCCTGCTTACCTATCTCTCCACGACCTGTCAAGGGTCCGAATATTTTTACTGATTACACAAAAACAAAAAGGGCGGCTACATATTGCCCAGAATTATCTAAGCAGATGGTGTTAGATACTCCTTATACATCTACCCAGAAAAATGAGTTATGGGCAGTTATCCAGGTTTTATTACATTTTCACCCCCCATATAATATCATCTCTGACAGTCTATATACCGTAAAGGTTATACAACTGCTTCCTCAGGCATATATTAATGTACATGCCTCTCAAATTGGTGAGCTTCTATGTCAAGCACTCACTTTATTGTTACAGTTATCTGCCCCTATTTACATCATGCATGTGCGCTCTCATACGGGTGGACTTGGGCCTATTTTTGAGGGAAATGAAAAAGCAGATGAACTGGCATGCCCCTTGTCGCTTGTAGTCCTTGAAGACAAGTCTGAGTCGCGCCCAGTTGGCGCATGACCGTTTTCATCTTTCTATGCGGTCTCTGTGCAGCCTCTATGGCATTCCCAGACAAGAGGCAAGAAACATAGTCAAAAGATGCACAGCTTGTGTCCCTTTTCAACCTGTGCCAAACATCTAAGCTGAAAACCCTAAAGGTCACATGAGCGCTGCTAAGGATGCACCATGGGACGGGATGCTGGCGTAGGGGTCTCCAAAAGTGCTGAGTTGGCATCACGGGGTGAGGCCCTAGTGTTTCATCATGGGATGACCACATAGTAAGGTGTGGCTTGGCTTTCCTCCTCCTCCTCTTCGGGGCGGCGCTCGATTGGCTCGCTGTGGCCCGAATGAGTGAAGGGGAGGAGCGGCTGGCAAGATAAGATAAGGGACTACTCGGAGAGAGGCAGAGAGCAGTAGGGAATAGCTCGGGATGGAAGATGTAACCTCTAGTCCTTAATAAAGAAAAGTGTACCTTTCTTGGATTCTGTGGAGTCATTCTCTAGCGAAAGCTAGAGCCGGAGATGTCCAAAGCCTGTTGAGGTGAGTATACCTACCCACAAACGTAGCAGAACACTACAATAATTCTTTTTTTTATTTTTAATAAAACATTTATTAACTCCTAGTTTACATCATTCATTTCTGCACGATTTTGAGTTACAAATTTTCTCCCCGTTTTTCCCCTACCCACCACCCCAAAATATCCCCTCCTCCAATCTGCTCTCTCTCATATCTTCTCCCATACCCCCCTCTGGCTTTCCAGTAGGGCATGGTGGATCTCTATGCCCCAGTGCTTGTATGTCTTATTTCCCAGATACATGTAAAATGATATTAATAATAGTATATATATATAAAATATTTGATTTTAAAATTTTGAATTCCAGATTCATTCCCTTCCTCCCTTGTCACCCACCCTTACTGGGAAGATAAGCAATTCAGTATCAGTTGCTGTAATGTAATGCCAAGCAAAGGCAACTTCCCAAGGTTCAGAATACCGGCATAGGTGCTCTCCATTTTATTCAGTGACAAATTAAGAACAGAGAAGATCAAAATATGACATCTTTCAAAATACAGCATTTACTAAGTGTGATTAAATAATCTCCAAGTACTACCCCACCCCAGGACCTTACATTCATTCAATCAATTACAAAGTTCCGGGTTCTAAATACTACTCCACCCCTAGGCTGTACCTTCATTTAGTCCATCACAAAACCTCTCTTCTCAAATGGAGATTAGTTTCCAATCATAAGTAAAGTACATTCATTTGTTCAACCATAGAACACAAAAAGGTCAAAAGTTCCCCACCCCTGGATCACAATTTAATCTACCCCAGAGTTACAACAAGTTTAAGCACAGCAAATAATACTCAAATGGAGGTCTTTTCTTCATCTTGACACAAGGCAAGTTCTCAGCAATCTTAGTTCCTGGGGAGACAAGGCTTAGCAAGGCCACAAGATACATTGCCAGTCTCTTCATTAATTCATCCTCTGTCTGCAGAACAGTCCTAGGACTCCTGAAAACATTAGCAAAACCCTCTCCCAGGATTTCTGTAAACATACAACAAGAAAATCCTTCTTCAGGGCTTCTGAACCAACAGAAAGGTTCCCAGACCCCTGCAACAACAGCACTGTCCTTCACCAGTGGACAGTATTCACTCTCTGTCTGCAGGACAGTCTCAGGAGCTCTTAGCCAACAGCCAGGTTCCAGGACTTCTTCAACAACAGGACTGTCTTTCACCAGTGGACAAATCTGGCAAAACAACATCAAAATAGACAAAGTACCAGCAAAACAGCCATGTCTCCTCAGTCCTTGGCAGCTCCGGGGCCAGGTCTCAAAAGTCCAGGGCAATTCAAAGTGGCCCCAGCAATTCTCTCAGTCTCTCCCTGCCTCCAAAGGTGCTGCTTCCAAAAAGTTCTTCTGCTTCTCTCCTGTGTCTCTCCAAACTACATCACCAGCTCCTCCCAGTTCAGGACTTTCTTTTCACTTCAACAAGTCCATCCCACAGGTGGAATTAACAAGCTCTGGGTTTTAACACAATCAAACCAAAAACCAAGCCAATACAGGGGAATCTTTATATTCCATTACTATCACAGTTGTACATGTGTAGCTATGCAAAATATTTCCATAGTGGATATATTGCAAAAGACTGACTATATCTCCCTTCCTCCCTCATATCCCATCTCCCACTTGTTCTATTCTCTAGTTTGACTTTGATCCTGTCCCTTTTCAAACGTGGGTGCTTCCAACTTCCCTCCCCCCAGTCTGCCCTCCCTTTCATCATCCCCCCTCTCATTCCCTCTCTCATCCCCTTCCCCCTACTGTCCCGTAGGGTGAGATACCCTATTTAGTGTGTATGTCATTCCCTCCCTTAAGGCAAATTCAGTGAGAATAAGGTTGACTTCCTATTCTTCCCCTCCATTCTAGCCATTTTCCCTTGCCTCTTCTATATGAGATAGTTTACCCCATTCGGTCTCTCCCCATCTCCTCTCATTATATTCTTCTCTCACCTCTTAATATCACCTTTTAAGTATCATTCCTTCCTATTAAATTGGTTCTGTGCCCTCTATCTATGTATACCTGTACACATATACCCACACATTCACATATGTATTCATACGCCCATATACCCTCCTATATAGACATATATATATGTATATATATATATACATATATATGTGTGTGTGTGTGTGTATACACATACATATTTCTATTCCCTTCAACTATTCTTGTACTGAGAAAAGTTTCATAAGTTACAATTATCATTTTTCGATGTAGGGATGTAAATAGTTCAACTTTGATAAGTTCCTTATGTTAACCTTTGCCTTGTCATGTTGCCACTCAATTACTTGACTTTTGGGCTTTTTGCCACAGTAGGACTCTGCTACCAGACAGGGGAGCTTCGTACAAAATGCTGGAGTTTTCTCAGCTGCTGAAAGCATTAGTTGGCTGCCCTCTCTGAAGCCTCCACACACTCTGGCAAGCTGGTCACACACCTCAGGACCTCCACCCTAGACTACAATACAGATCCAAGCAGGTTAAAGCAAGAGCAATTACCCCTCAGACTGGTGGCTTGGTCCCCCTACAAATTGCAGACCAGGTGCTGAAGCTGCCATGTGGTGGCAGCTGCATGGCCAAGGCTCCTCAGTGGCTTCTCACCCTGGGGTCAGAGGCTCAGCATACTCCTAACTACTGGATTCCAAAATCCATACTGCACCGACCTCTCACTGTGTACTTAGCATCTATGGGTTGATAATTCTGGAAGCTGCTACAGCTGCTGGTGATCTGAAATCCGTCTAGCCAGTGGCTGTTCAGGTCTGCCCTCGGGCTAAAACCTCTGGTTTGCCCAGGCCGGGCATATATATATATATATATATATATATATATATATACAGAGCACTGAGCTGTCCACTTCCTGCTGGCCTGCCAGGCTGTCCTCAGCTGGAGGTTAGCTTCTCTGTGTCATTTTGTGGGTTCTGTAGCTCCAAAGTTTCTTCAGAGTCACCTTTTACATAAATTGGAGGAGGTGAGAGCTGGAGCCCTGCGGAAGTCCTGTTTCTACTTCATCATCTTGACTCTGCCCCTGAATCACATACTTAAAAGAAAAAATCAGTCAATAAAACACATAATGAGGATTTTGTATTCTCTCCATTCTTCAATCATTCTTTTACTCATAAAATATTCTTAAGCTTATTATGTACCGAATATTGCTCAAATTACTTCTCTTAAATACCCTTTGGTATCTGCCTACAACAGGGCTTGGCACATAGGAGAAATTTTACAAATTTCTTTTGAATGATACTGTAGCTTCTTGGGTATGCAATTACCAGCACAACTCAGTCACTAGTTTTATACGTATAGTTGAGAACTCAATCCATAGTCAAGACAAAGGTGGCAAACAGAAATCAGAATGTTTATTTTTGTGGAGAATCTGGTGTTGCAATAGGTTTGGCAGGCTAGTTAAGAGGTTGTTATCTTATGTTAGGTATTATCTTGCCAGGCTTTAGCAGGCCTTCCCTGCTGCTTGTGATGGACTTGCTGCAGTGTGCCCCTAATACCAGAAGGGTAATCTTGAGCTATAGTGGTAGGAAAAGTGGAAGGAAATAACATTTCTTAGAGTCTTAAGGATTTTTTTAAAAATGTGTTTACACATATTATCTCTTCTGGGCCTCATAACAAATAGTTCTTGAGGTAGTTGCTACAATATTATTAGTCCAGTTTTCAAGATGAAGAAACAGACTCAAAGAGGCTAAATGAATTGCCCAAGGTCACATAGCTTCTAAGAAGTTAGAGGTAGGATTTGAACCTAATTTCAGCACTCCATTTCAGAGTTGGGAATGTGAAGACAGGGAAAGGAGGAAGTCAAGGAGAAGCTGTGGTCCTGTGTCAAAGTGTGACCCCTTTTTGTAAGATAAAAACAAAGGAGAAATGAGACAGAACTGAATGAGGATTTGTTTATAGACTTTGCTGATGTCTCATTTATTCCACTGTAGAATTTCCTGGCTACTTAGGTGGGAGATAAATAGTTTGGGTTTGGGGTGATATGGTCTGATAAATTTTATTTGTTTGTTTTTCACCATGGCAATTCATCAATCGAAGGAACTTGATACTTTTAGTCTAAGGAAGGGAAAATTCAGGAATGTGTGTGTGTGTGTGTGTGTGTGTGTGTACTTTTGTATTCTGAGGAGCGAGTGCAGTGATTACATTTCATCAGAGGATTTGCCTACCAGCAAAGTAGATCATTTGTAAATGGTGCTGCCTAGTGACTGAAATGTTTATTCCAGTTGTTGGAAAGGAGCTTGAGAAATGACCATGTTGGGAAAAATTTCAGAATCACAGAATTTAAGAGTAAGCAAGGATCTAAGCAGCTGCCTAGTCCAAAGCAACTCCCCTTCCTGCCTCACTTGAAAATACCTCACCTTTATATTGCAGGTTTGTAAAATGCTTTTCATACACTGTTTTATTTCATCCTTATAACAACCTTGTGCAGTAGGTGCTATGATTGTTCCCATTTCCAAGTTTAGAAATTGAGGCTCAGTTATGCCCAGTATCCCATAGCTAGTAAGTATTTGAGGCACGTTTTGAAATAGGGTCTCCAGGGCTCCAATTCCACCACACCAAGTGAGCACCTTCTCTTTCCTAGAAGACCGTCTATGAAAGTGAACCCACCACCTCCTGAGATAGTACATTGAACTTTGATTGTTCTAATTGTTAGAAAGTATTTTGTGATATGTAGCCTACATCTGTCTCTCTGAACCTTCTATCCAGGTCTGTGTTCTGGGGTTAAGTCAAGCAATCCTAATTTGTCTCCCACTTGAAAATGTCTTAGGTACTTGATGATAGAAATCATGTATTCCTGAATATTCCCTTCCTTAGACTAAAACTAAAATTCCTTCAATTGATAATTTGTTATGGGTAAGAAAAAAAATTAAACACCTGGCAGTCAGACTTTGGTAAAAAAAACATGGCCAGGCTGTTCTTAGTATAATGGGTGCAAATGGGTGGTGGGGGGTGGTGATGTAATAGTAGTGGAATTTAAAGATCCCCCTGTATTGGCTTGGATTTTGGATTGATTGTGTTAAAACCCAGAGCTTGTGAATCCCACTTGTGGGATGGACTTGTTGATGTGAAAAAAGAGTCCTGAACTGGGAGGAGCTGTTGACATAAATTTAGAGAGAGACAAACAAAGTGAGGCAGAAGAACTTTTTGGAAGCAGCATCTTGGAGGCAGAGAGAGACTGAGAGGATTGCTGAGGGCCACTTTGAATTGCCCAGGACTTTTGAGAGCTGCCACCCAGAGCTGCCAAGGACTGAGGAGACATGGCTGTTATGCTGGTACTTTGACTGTTTTGATGTTGTTTTGCCAGATTTGTCCACTGTTGAAAGTCAGTCCTGTTGTTGCAGAGGAGCTGGAACCTTGCTGTTGGTTCAGAGCTCCAGAGACTGTTCTGCAGACAGAGAGTGAATTCTGTCCATTGGTGAAGGACAGTGCTGTTGTTGCAGAGGTCCTGGAACCTTGCTATTGGTTCAGAAGCCCTGAAGAAGGATTTTCTTGTTGTATGTTTACAGAAATACTGGAAGAGGGTTTTCCTAATGTTTTGAGGGGTCCTAGGACTGTTCTGCAGACAGAAAATGAATTAAGGAAGACACTGGCAATGTATCTTGTGGCCTTGCTAAGCTTTGTCTCCCCAGGAACAAAGATTGCTGAGAACTTGCCTCAGGTCAAGATGAAGAAAAGACCTCTCTTTGGGTATTAAATGCTGTGCTTAAGCTTGTTGTAACCCTGGGGTAGATTCAATTGTGATCCAAGGGTGGGGAACTTTTGACTTTTTTGTGCTCTGTGATTGAACAAATGAATGTACTTTACTTATGATTGGAAACTAATCTCCATTTGAGAAGAGGGGCTTTGTGGTTGACTAAATGAATGTACAGCCTAGGGGTGGAGTAGTATTTAGAAGAGGGACTTTGTGATTGATTAAATGAATGTAATGTCCAGGGGTGGGGTAGTACTTGATTAGATCAGGTAGTACTTGGAGATTATTGAATTACACTTGGTAAATGCTGTATTTTGAATTATGCTATATTTTGATTCTCTATATTCTTAATTTGTCACTGAATAAAATGGAGAGCACCTATGCTGGTATTTTGAACTTTGGGAAGTTGCCTTTTCTTGGCATTACAGGTGGGGGGGGCTTGATCTGAAGGACCTTATGCCTCTTCTGGTGGACCATGTATATTGGCTCAGGACTTGTGTTTTGGGATGAAGCAGTATATCCTTGGTCCCCATGATGATGGTAGGGGAAAGAGACCAGGAGACAGGAGGGTGATCTCAAGATGTGGCTTATTTTGGGAGGCTCAACATTTAACAAGGAGCTTGCCACTTAGACTAGGCTAGTTTTTCCCTAGACAGCTATAAATCTATCTTGAAGACTTGGGACGAAGGCTCACATGGTTGACTTAGCTTCGTAGACACTTAAGTACAGAAACCTAGCATGTGAAGATTCAGGGATTTTACAGGCCTGACAAATTATTCTCACGTGACCTGCAGGCATCATAGTACCTCCATAGAAGCAATGTAGGTAGGAGAGCTGAGTTGTGACCAACTGAACTAATGCTGTATCTTTGCTGACTATTCTTTCTATGTTGTTGTAAGTATACCTCCTTCAATTAAATATTAGGTGTTTTGCTCTGCAAGTATCTCTTTTCATGCCAATTCTGAACATGAAACATTCAACCAGGCTATGTCATACATGACCCCAAACACCTGACTTGACAGAAGGCGTAGATTTTGATGGAGTTGTTCAGACAGTGTAGGTAAAGGTGAAGGTAAAATGGCCATTTCTCAATACCATTAAATATTTTACATTTTAATGCTTCAAGTATCAATTTTCTGGTAAAGTATAATGGGAGTTACAGGTTATTGTTTCATATTTTAAGTCTTTGTCTATGAACATTTATAGGTTTTTATATTTCAAGTATTTCATTATAAGGAAAAAATAAATAGTTGTCCTATACTTGGTCGACATTGTACATTGAATACCTTTCTGCCCTCTTTTGGAGAGACCCTAAATATGTACCAGGCCTAAACTTTAAGTGATTTTCCCTGGAACTCTGGGGTGTGGGAATAAAGAGTCAGAGAGACAGAGAAAGAGTCAAATCCTTCTCATTTCCTTAGAGTCTTAAGGGACTAAGAACATGTATGAGCTCAGAGTTTGGACCCTTAATGGGAAGAATAGTGAGTGTTTCTTGGATCTGAGCTGGTCTATTGTTACATTAGACAACAATAAGTATTCCTGGTACTATGCCTGAAATCCTTCCAACTTACTGGAATTTGTTATATCTTATTCTCCATTGGCCTAGTTTTCAATAATGTATTATAATCTTTGTATCACAAAAAGAAATCATAGTAAGAATTTAGTGGAAGCTTGATAGATTATTAGCTAAAATATCAAAAGTTTTCTGATATAGCTGAGAATCACCTAAAAAGATTATTCTTCTAAAATGTATAATCTGGATCTTCTAAAATTAAATCTGAATTATAAATGATATGTAGTTAGATTTCATAAAGCAATAGGGATATACTTTTTATAGAAAAATTAATTAAATTGAATTTCACTGACTAGAGATGCTTAGTTAAGTAACTGCCATTCCACTTCAACTTACACACATCTCCTTCTTTACTTAGAAGAAACACATTATTTTTGCTTATTTTCCTGGGAGCACAGGGACACAAAGTTGAATTATTGTGTTCATTTCTCTTGAGGAAATATACTACAAATCTAGTATTTTATATTGCTGATAATGAGAACCCTTCAGGGGAAATTTAGAGAGAGAAAAGACATTAATTCTATTGTTACATTTGGTGGGGTAGGTTGCAAAATATTAAGAAAAAAAGAAAATAGCTACTTTTGAGTAAATAATTAACTATCAGGGTCACTAGTGCTAATTAATTAGTATTAGTTATGGAGCGGCTAGGTGGCACAGTGAGTAAAGCACTGGCCCCAGAGTCAGGAGTACCCGAGTTTGGCTCCGGCCTCAGACACTTAACACCCACCCCCCCACCCCCCCACACAAAAGAATTAGCTGTGTAACTTTGGGCAAGTTACTTAACCCCAATTGCCCTACAAAAGGCAAAAACAAGAAGTATTAGTTATACCTTTATCACAAAGGGAAATGCTGTAAAGACCAACATTTTATACTTATATGTGGGCAACTTGAAGACTGTCTGGGTATTTTGTTGCCAGATAAGAATATAAGCAAACTGTAGGAGAGACTTTGGATTTTAACTACTCTTACTACCCTATATTCTGGTTCAGATCCATTTTCATGTCAAGAAAATTGGTCCAAGAGGGGCTTGATAATTTCTAATCCTGAGTCGGATAGTTGTCTGATACAAAGGGGTGTGATTCAAGGCTAGACATAGAGAATTTAAAGAAAAGATTTAATCTTAGCTTGGGAGCACTCTACTCTTCAGCATCCTTTTTAGCTGGCTTGGTGACTCAGAGGTTTTTCTAGGTTGAAAAGGTGAAGGGGGGGGGAGTGAGTAAGGTGGCGCAGTGAGTAAGGGTGCCGGCCCCAGAGTTGGGAGACCTGGGATCAGTTCTGGCCTCAGATACTTGGCACCCACAAAAAAATAACTGTCCATGTAACCTTGAGCAAGTTACTTGAGCCCGATTGCTTAAAAAAAAGAAAAAAAAAGAAAAGGTAAAAGGATACATAGAATGATTTTCTACACTCCAGGTTTTAAGTAAGTCAATACACATTTAGAAAGCACCTGTTATGTACCAGGCAATGTGCTAAGCTTTGGGAATGCAAAGATAGGGAAAATATAGTCCCTACTCTCAATGAACTCACTGTCAGTTATAAGGTGAATAAAGCATTCCTAAAGGAAAGAGGACTGAAGCTTCATCGGTAGAAAAAATAGAGATCTGAAGTGGAGGGAGAGACAATGCTTGATAGAATGTTAGAGTTTTGCATAGAGGAGAAAGGGAAGGGACTGGTTGTACAATTAGAATTTAAAAACAGAGTGACTCTTCCTAAAGAGAGAATTAGATACTATGCGGAGGAAGAAGCTGCTTGTCCCTCCAAAGAATGATAAAGTATAGCTAAAGATGCTATCAGGTGAAAACACATCCAGTAAGGGTCAGAGGAAGAATTGAAGAGTAGGTGATTCTCTGCTTAAAAGTACTGAGAACACTGTTTGTAGACTTGATAATGAAAGAGAGGTCTATTGTCTTCCCAGGGCAGGTTTCCAAGACAGAATAGAAACTCTCAAAATTTGTCAGAAAGAAAGTCATTAATCACTTCTGGTGATGCACATGACATTGCCAGAAAGAACATAAAAGTGTTGCCAATGATTATGAAGTCTTGGGCAAGAAACTGAAAACAATAGGAATATAGGTTCTATTTTCCTCACTCTTGCCCATTAACAAAAAATTAATTTGGGAAATGAATAGCTGGCCAAGAAGATGGTGTCTGAGGGTAGAATTTAGGTTCCCAGAGCACAGCTTAAAATAAAAAGATGACATACTCCTGGCCAGAGATGGAGTATACCTAACAGATGCTGATGAAAATCCATTTGCCAGATGGTTTTCAAATCAAATCAAAATGAAGTTAAATTAAAAAAGATGGAGGAGGGAGGAGACTAGGTATATCTCCCAAATTAGATCTCTTAGAGAGTATCTTTTGAAAAAGGAAGATTTAGCAGTTGAGATACCCAGAAATCCACAGGAGACAAAGTTCAAGAGAAGAGCCAATGTAATGGGAATGGGAATTTGACGATCTTCCCTGCCCCTTAATAGACCTAGAGGGGAGTTTGAAGACCTCCCCTGCTTTGAAAGTAAACTCTGCCCCCTAATAGGCTGAATGTAATAACATGGATCCTGTGATGGAGAGAATTTGCTAAAGGGTGGAGCAGAACTCACAGGAAGCTTCCCTGCTGTGAAGATAAACTCTATCCCCTAATAGGCTAAATATAGTCACATGGAGCCTGTGGTAGGAGGAGTTTGCTGAAGGGAAGCAGAGCCTGCAGGAAGCTGGTGGTCAGAGTTAGTGAGACTGTGGGGGAGAGAGGAGGACCTCAGGCAAGGTGTCAGATAAGCTTGTGAGTAGATATTGTTCTTGTATTGGTTTGCGGGAAGGCTGAAGGATGCTGTGGCTCTCAGCATTATTATGGCTCTGAATATTTTTGGTACTATGATGGAATCAGCTTACTGGTTTTGGGATTTGGTTTTCTGGTGTCTAAATAAATGCTTCAGTTCTATCTTCTATCTGGTGAGTTTGGTATATTTTGTGATTGAACATCATGCGATACTTACAGTCGTGGTCTTTATTGTGATCATGGGTGCTGTAAATATTGCATTGGTGCTACAGTAAGTAGTAAAACATGTATTCTCAAATGTCTATAAATGAATTCCTAAACAAAACTTTAGGCAACAAACAAGGGGAACTAGAGATCCTAAGGCAAAGAGGCAAACTTGATGCTTTAAGTATTGACAGCTTTGGTTTCATCAGAAAACTGCCTGTCTATACCTTTTGATCAATTAGAAAATGACATGTATTTATAAATTTGACTCAATTTTTTATATATTTGAGAAATGAGGCCTTTATCAGAGATGTTTGCTATAAAAATTATTTCCCTGGTTTCTGCCTTCCTTTAAATCGTGCTTCCTTTTTTCTTTTTTTTATGAAAAGACCTTTTAATTTAATATGAACAAAATTACCCATTTTACATCTTGTAATGTTCTCTCTCTTGTTTGGTCATAAATTCTTCCCTTCTTCATAGGTCAGACAGTTAAATTATTCCTCCCTCTTCTAATTTGCTCATGGTATCACACTTTATGTCTAAATCACTGACCCATTTTGACCTTATCTTGGTATACAATGTAAGATGTTGGTCTATCCAGGGGTGGGGAACCTGCAGCTTTGAGGCAACATGTGGCCTTCTAAATCCACCTTTGTGGCCTTTTGACTGAGTCCAAGTTTTATAGAACAAATCCTTTTATTAAGGGGATTTATTCTGTGAAGTTTGGATTCAGTCAAAGGGCTGCCCTTAAGGACTGCCTTGAGGTTATACTTTCCCCATCCCTGCATACCTAGTTTCTGCCATACTGTTTTCCAGTTTTTTCAGCAGTCTGAATATCATTTTTATAAAAAGTTAGAACTCTGGCAGTTACTGATGAGTGAGAGAAGTGAAAACTTCTCAGACTATACTCTAAAATCTAGTAGGCTTTTCGTGGGAAACAGGCCCAAGTTCCCCTTCAATAGAGATCACATGATTTACAAGGACTCAAAACTCAGAGCAGTAGGGAGTCACGCCTCTCCTCAGTGATACCTCAGCATAAGATATGCCAAATAAGGACAGAAGTGCTTTCTCAAATGTACATTGGGTGGTCTACTGTTTCCTTGTTCTGGTACTTGAGGTACATTGCCACACTTAGATTGTATTCCTAACTTCCAGCCAATGGTAGAAAAGGGTCAGGATGGAGTAGGGGAGAATTCCCATTAGGGCTTTATAACTTCATCATTTCCTTTTGTAAATTGCTTCTCCTCCCTGACTATTTGTCAGGATGGTGGCCCTTTCTCGAGATTGCAATAAACCATTCTTTTCTGCTTCCTACCTCTGAGCATTACTTGGGTAAGGATTTCTGTTGCACACAGTTTTTGGGGTGCACACACTGAATAGGAATAAAAAGCAGGGTACATATTTCTTGACTGTGCACACCATAATTGCAGAAATAGCCTTGTATTTAGAATTATAGAAATTCTATAATTATGGGGCTTATAGAAACCCCATAAATAAATGTAGGAAAGAAGAAACATTAAATATATCTACTGTCTAAAAAATAAAATGTACATTCAATATATGGTCAATATAAGGATTTAAAATTAATTGAAGTCTAAAAAACTAAATCTTAAAGAATTTGTGGGGTCAAAGATCATAGAAACAATAATTTTCTTGAAGAAACTGATAACAATGTGGTAATCTATCAAAACTTTTGTGTTACAGCTAAAAGAGTCCTTGGAAAATTTGTATTTCAGTATGAAGAGTTCTTAGATTTTTTTGTGTGTTATAATCCCCTTTGGCAGTTTGATGAAGTATGTGATCCCCTTCTCAGAACAATTTTTAAAAAAAATTTATAATAGAAGAAAATGTTAAATTTCAGTTAGAGGACAGTAAGAAAAATGTATTTTTCCCTATCTGTATTCATGGATTCACTGGAATCTATCCTTGGGATTTCCATGGACCTCAGGTTAAGAACCTAAGGTTAAGTCTAAGCATTTTCATTTCAGAACACGAAACAAACAAGCAAAACAAACAAAACATAAGAAAACAACACATTTATTTTTTAAAAAATTATATTTGTTTTTCTTTTTCAGCATTCATTTCTATAAGATTTTGAGTTCTAAATTTTCTCCTCTTGTCTCCACTCCCCTTTTCCCAAGACGGTGTTCAATTTGATATAGTCCATACATATACAATTATATCAAACATATTTCCACATTAGTCATATTATAAAGAATAATTAAAACCAGAGGGAAAAACCACGAGAAAGAAGAAACAAAAAAAGGAAATAAAATAACATACTTTGATCTACATTCAAACTCCATAGTTCTTTCTCTGGATGTGGATAGCATTTTCCATCATGAGTCTTATGGAATTGTCTTAGAGGCTTGTATTGTTGAGAAGAGTTAAGTCTATCAGAGTTGGTCATCACACAATATTGCTGTTTTCATACAGTGTTCTCCTGGTTCTGCTCACTTCACTCAGCATCAGTTCATGTCAGTTTTTACAGGTTTTTCTGAAGTCCACCTGCTTATCATTTCTTATGGAATGATAGAATTCCATTCCATTCATATACCCCCAACTTGTTCAGTCATTCCCTAGTTGATGGGCATTCTCTTAATTTCCAATTATTTGTCACCACAAAAAGAACTGTGATGGATATTTTTGTACATATAAGTCTTCCTTCCACACTTCAAAAAAATCTTTTTGGGATACAGAACTAGAAGAGGTATTACTGGGTCAAAGGATATGCATGGTTCAAAGTTGCTCTCCACAATGGTTGGATCAGTTCATAGTTCCATCAACAGTGCTTTAGTGTCCTAATTTTCCCACAGCCCACTCTGGTATTTGTCACTTCCTCTTCTGTCATATTAGCCAATCTGGTAGGTGTGAGATGGCACCTCAGAGGTTTCAAAATATGCATTTCTTTAATCAACAGTGATTTAGATCATTTGTTTTTCATATGACTATAGATAGTTTTTATTTTTTCATCTGAAAATTGCCTTTTCATGTCCTTTGGCCACTTATCAATTGGAGAATGACTTGTATTCTTTAAATTTGACTCATTGATCTATATATTTGAGAAATGAGGTCTTTATGAGAGAAACTTTACATAAAAAAGTTTTCACATTTATAATGACTGTGCATTTCCCTCCATCCTATTCCTCCCTGTTTATCCTTCTCTCTCTCTCTCTCTTTCTCTCTCTGTCTTTCTCTGTCCCCCCTCTTTCCCCCCTCTCTTCCCCCCCCTCTCTTGTTTTCTCTCTTTCTCCCCTTTCACCCTGTACCTTCTCACAAGTGTTTTGCTTCTGACCACCACCTCTTTCTAATCTGCCCTCCCTTCTATTAGCACCCCCATCTGCCTTCTCTTATACCCTTCCCCTCCTACTTCCCTATAGGGTAAGATAGATTTCTATACACAGATAAGTGTGTATATTATTCCCGCTTTGAGTCAATTTTGTTGAGAATAAGGTTTAAGCCTTGTCCACCACCCTACCTCTCCTCATTTCCCCCTCCACTATAAAAGCTCTTTCATGCCTCTTTACTATAAGGTAATTTACTCCATTCTATTTTTCTTTCCCTTCTCCCAGTACACCTTTCTTTCTTACCCTTTAATTTTATTTTTTTAGATATCACCTGATCTTATTCAGTTCACATCTGTGCCCTCTGCCTATGTATATTCCTTCTAACTGCCTTAATAATGATAAAGTTCTTAAGAGTTATAAGTATTATCTTGTAGGAATGTAAATAGTTTAACCTTATTGAGTCTTTTATGATTTCTCTTTTATATTATATTTCTCTTTATAATATTATATATTATAATATATAAGAAATATACGTATATATTTCTCTTTATGCTTCCTTTAAGTCTTGTATTTGAAAATCAAATTTTTTATTCAGCTCTGGTCTTTTTATCAGGAATGCTTTAACATCCTCTATTTCATGAAATATCCATTTTCCCCTGAAAGATTATACTCAGCTTTGCTGGGTAGGTGATTCTTGGTTATAATCCTAACTCTTTTATCCTTTAGAATATCATATTCCAAACCTGCCAATTCTTAAATGTAGAAGCTGCTAAATCTTGTGTGATCCTGACTGTAGCTCCAGGATATTTGAATGATTTCTTTCTGGCTACTTGCATTATTTTTTCCTTGATCTGGGAGCTTTGGAATTTGGCTATACTATTACTGGGAATGTTCATTTTGGGGTTTCTTTCAGGAAGTGATTAATGGATTCTATCAATTTCTGTTTTACCTTCTGGTTCTAGGATATCAGGGCAATTTTCTTTGATGATTTCTTAAAGTATGATTTGTAGAACCTTTTTTTGATCATTGCTTTCAGGTAGTCCAATAATTATTAAATTATTTATCCTCAATCTATTTTCTAGATCATTTGTTTTTCCAGTGAGATATTTCACATTTTCTTCTATTTTTTCATTCTTCTGATTTGGTTTTATTGTTTCTTGATGTCTCATGGAGTCATTCATTTTCACTTGTCCAATTCTAATTTTTTAAGGAATTATTTTGTTCAGTGAGCTTTGTACTCCCTTTTCCATTTGACCAATTCTACTTTTTTTTTTTGTGCCTTTTTTTTGGAGGGCAATTGGGGTTAAGTACTTGCCCAAAGTCACATGGCTAGTAAGTGTGTCAAATGTCTGAGGTTGGATTTGAACTCAGGTCCTCCTGACTCCAGGGCTGGTGCTCTATTCACTGCGCCACCTAACTGCCCCGTCCAATTCTAATTTTTAAGAAGCTCTTCTCTTCAGTGGATTTTTGTGCCTCTTTTACCATTTGGCCTATTCTGTATTTTCTTCAGGTTGTGTGTGTGTGCTTCCTTTACCAAGTTGTTGACTCTTTTTTCTTGATTTTCTTGCATCACTGTTGTTTCTTTTCCCAATTTTTTCTCTACCTCTCTTGTTTGATTTTTAAAATCCGTTTTGAGCTCTTCCAGGAATTCTTTTTTTTTTTGGTGCTTTAGACAAATTCATATTTTTCTTTGAGTATTTGCATGTAGCTGTTTTGACTTTGCTCTCTTCCTCTGAGTTTGTGTTTTGCTCTCCCCTGTCACCACAGTAATTTTTTATGGTCAGGTTCTTTTTGTTTGTTTGCTAATTTTCTCAGTCTATTTCTTGACATTTATCTTCATGCTAAATTTGGGCTCTGCTCCTGGGGTAGAGGGGGCACTGTCCCAAGCTTCAGGTTTTTCATGCTGCTCTTGTCAGAGCTAGTTCTGTAAATTTTTAGTTTTTCCAAGGTGGCATGATCTAAGGAGAGATGTGATCATGGCTCTCCTGACCTATGTTCTGTTCTGTAAACAATCACAAGTTCTCTTTTCTGCCCCTGGAACTGTAACCAGGGTCAACACTCTCCTGTGTTTGCCTGCTCTAGTATGTTAGTGCTTCTTTTTGCCCTGGGACTGCAACCCAGAATGGTATAGTGGGAATGCAACAGAGTCCTACTCCCAGTGCCAGCAAAGGGTCCTCTATAATCACTTTATGACCAGTCATCTGATCCCCTTACCATCTATGGGCTGAGAGCTCTGAAAACTGCTGCTGCTTGTTTAGTTGCCCCCAAGGTCTGCTGCTGGTTTGCTGGGATATTGCCTCTGCTGGACTTTTGTTCTACTCTCACTCCAGGGAGATTAATGTTAACTGTCGATCTTTTAGGTTTTCTTGGGCTGGAAAATACTTTCACTCTGTCCTTTTGTTGGTTTTGCCATTCTAGAATTATTTTGAGGTGCTATCATAAAGCTGTTTAGAGGGGAATTTGGGAGAGCTCAGGCAAGTCCCTGCCTTTACTCTACCATCTAGGCTTCAGTGTGCAATTTTCAAAAGTAACCCAGGTAATTTTCCTACTGTTCAATTCTAGGTACAGTTCATTGTTCATTTTCAGTGCCCATCTAAAATATATATACTGGACAATGATAATAATGATTAACATTTATATAAAGTTTGCAAAGCACTTTAACTCTTTTATCTTGTTTGATAATTGTAACAGCAAAGCAAGGTAATTACTATTATTCCCATTTGACATATGAGGAAACTGTGACTCACAGAGAGGCTAAATGATTTGCTTATGATCACACAACTACTAAGTGTTTGATGCAAGAAGTGAAATAAAATCTTCCTTATTCCCAGTCCCATATTCTCTCCGCTATACCAGCTAGATGCTTCATGAGTACTATAGACTGCAGAAATGCAGCTGTTTATCATAGTTGAAACCTACAAAAGTTAATCACATATAAACTGATGAAACATAAAGATAAATAAAAACATGTGCATGCTAACCCAGTGTAATAAATTCTCTTATGTACTTAATATATATGCTATTGGTGCATGGAAAAAAGGTAGGAAATTAAAAAAAAATTAATTCTGTAAAGAATAAAGTGAGCATTTTGATATACATAGTAGAAAAGAAAAAAAAGGTTGTATGTGAAACTGAATTCATTTTGTGTACATTTTGCTTTTTTTTAAATTAGTATATGATTTTAATATGTAACTTCCAAAGCTGTACTGATCATCTGTTTATTTTTGTCCTTCTTTCTAGTTCTGTGCATTTAAAAATGATTAAATGACTCTTCTCTATTTTCCCTACCATTCCTCTTTCCCTTCCCTCCTACCCCCACCCCAAGTTTTTTTTCATTTTTGAAATGCTTTATTAACTTCTGATTTACATCATTCATTTTCACCAGATTCTGAGTTACTAATTTTCTCCCCGTTTTTCTCCTACCCTCCGCCCCAAAATAGCAGTCCCACAGGATATCCCTTCCTCCAATCTGCTCTTTCCCATATCTTCTCCAATACCCCCTTGAACTTTTCCAGTAGGGCATGGTGGATCTCTATGCCCCAGTGTCTGTATATCTCATTTCCCAATTACATGTAAAATAGTATTAATAATAGTATATATATATATATATATTTAAACATTTGATTTTAAAACTTTGAATTCCAGATTCATTCCCTTCCTCCCTTGTCACCCACCCTTACTGGGAAGATAAGCAGTTCAGTATAGGTTGTACATGTGTAGCTAATGCAAAACATTAACATAGTAGATATATTGTAAAACACTGACTATATTTCCCTCCCTCCTATCCCACCGCCCACTTGTTCTATTCTCTACTTTGATCCTGTACCTTTTCAAAAGTGGATGCCTCCAACTTCCCTCCCCACCAGCCTGCCCTCCCTTCTATCATCCCCCCTCTCATCCCCTTCCCCCCTACTTTCCTGTAGGGTGAGATACCCTATTTAATGTGTATTTCATTCCCTCCCTGAACCAAATTCAATGAGAATAAGGTTGACCCATTCCCTTTTGCCTTCCCATTCTTCCCCTCCATTGTAACCCTTTACCCTTGCCTCTTCTTTATGAGATAGTGTACCCCATTCTGTCTCTCCCATCTCCTCTCATTATATTCCTCTCTCACCAATTAATTTCACGTTTTAAGTATCATCCCTTCTTATTAAATTGGTCCTGTGCCCTCTATCTATGTATACCTGTAAACATATATACACACACTCACATATGTATTTGTATGCCCACATACCCTCTGATAAAGACATACATACATATATATTTCTATTCCCTTCAACTATTTTCATACTGAGAAAAGTTTCATCAGTTACAATTATTGTTTTTCCATATAGGAATGTTAATAGTTCAACTTTGATCAGTGGCTTATGATTTCTTTTCCCTGTTTACCTTCTCATGCTTCTCTTGCTTCTTGTATCTGAATGTCAAATTTTCTATTCAACTCTGGTTTTTTCAGCAAGAATGCTTGAAAGTCCTCTATTCCATTGAATGATGAAATTTTCCCCTTAAACATGATACTCAGTTTTGCTGGTTGGTGATTCTTGGTTTTAATCCCATCTCCTTTGACCTCTGGAGTTTCAATCCCTCAGCATAGAAGCTGCCAGATCCTGGGTTATCCTGATTGTGTTTCCACAGTATTCAAATTGTTTCTTCCTGGCTGCTTGTAATATTCTCTCCTTGATCTGGGAATTCTGGAAGCTGGCTATAATATTCCTAGGAGTTTTCTTTTTGGGATCTTTTTTAGGAGGTGATCAGTGGATTCTTTCAACCTCTATTTTGCCCTCTGGTTCTAAAACATCAGGGCAGTTTTCCTTGAGAATTTCTTGGAGGATGATTTCTAGGTTCTTACTTTGGTCATGGCTTTCAGGTAGTCCAATAATTTTTAAATTATTTCTCCTGGATCTATTTTCCAGGTCAGTAGTTTTTCCCATGAGATATTTCACATTGCCTTTTTTTTTTTTTACATGTATTTACTTTATATAGAAAGCTGCACCCATTATATATCTTAGAGTAATTAACACCATGTACGTGGTAAATTATTTTATGTTGATTCCTGGCAAAATTCTGGTCCATTTCTCAACTATTTTCCCTGATATTGCCATGAAACCAAAAGGAACGACCCTATCTGAATGGGGTTTTATAGAACTGAGCGGGAAAGTGTGTTGAGTCTTTCAAACATTAGAATCTATTACTTCTAAGTGAGAGGTTTAAAAAAATACTATAATAGTAGTTAATAATATGGGGCCTAGAAACTACCAAAAAAAAGGGAGTTAGTATTAGCAGCTTGTTTCTAGAGAACAGGAAAGATGTTTTAAATAAGCATTTTTAGTTTTTAAATGACAAAATATTAGGTTTCAAGGAATAATGTGGCCGAAGGCACATCAAACATGCTATGATTATTAAATCTTTCTTGTAGCAAAAGAAATTATGTTTACCATCAGAATTACCTTTACATTTATCTACATTAGGTCAGTAAGACTTGTTCTTCTGCCACTGATGAGAGGGGGGAGAAATGAAAGAAGCTTCTCGATAAAAGGTGACCAGCCAAAATGGAAAGAAAGAGAGAAGCTGTAGTGCCAAACTATGGGGCCTGTGAAGAGCAGACTGACCTGTTTTTTCTTTAAGCACTGTCCAATATTCTAGGAATAACTTGTTTTAAAGGGTGGAGCACAAGGTATGGCACCACACACAGCTGCTGATCTCAGTACAGACAGTGCTCCAGAAGAGCCCATTTTAGCTTCATTTAGTCTTTTAAAAATGAGCTCTTTAAGTGAACTCTTTCCCTATGGCATGATCTGTTTCAACTAAACATTTTCAAAGCTAAAAATGCTCTATTAATTTCATATGCAGAGTATGTATTAAAATTTTACACTATCCCTAATTTTTCACATTGCCTTCTATTCTTTCATTTGTTTGGATCTGTTTAACAGCATCTTGATTTCTCATAAAGTCATTAGCTTCCATTTGTTCCAATCTAATTCTGAAGGAATGATTCTCCTCAGTGAGCTTTTGAGATTCTTTTTCCATCTGGAAAATTTGGCTTTTTAAGGCATTTTTCTCCTCATTGCCTTTTTGAGCCTCTTTTGCCAATTGAGTCAGTCTGTTTTTTAAGGTGTGATTTTCTTCAGTCAGGCTGTTGACTCTCAGTTCATAATTTTTTTGCATCGTTCTCATTTCTCTTCCCAATTTTTCTTCCACTTCTCTTATGTGCTTCTCAAGGTCCTCTATGGCCTGTAACCAGCTCGTGTTTTCCTTTGAAGCTTTTGGTGCAGGAGTTCTGACTTCACTGTCTTCCTCCTGTTCCATGCTTTGCTCCTTTTTGTCCCCCAAATAGGAGTCTAATGTTGGATTCTTCTGTTTGCTTTGTTTCCTTTGCCTGGTCATGTTGCCACTCAGTTACTTGACTTTTGGGCTTTTTGCCACATTAGGACTCTGCTACCAGCCAGGGGAGCTTCATACCAAACACTGGAGTTTTCTCAGCTGCTGGAGGTATTAGTTTGGTGCCTTTGCTGATGACTCCACACACTCTGGCAAGCTGGACACACACCCCAGGACCTCCACCCTAGACTGCAATCCATATCTAAGCAGGTTAAAGCAAGAGCAATTACCCCTCAGACTGGTCACTCTGTCCCCCTACACTCTGCAGGCCAGGAGCTGAAGCTGCAATGTGGTGCCATGGAGTGGCTTCTTGCCCTGGGAGCAAAAGCTGACCACTCCCAACTACTGGTCCGAAAGTCCATACTGCATTCACCTCTCACTTTGCCCTTAGCATCTATGTATTGATAATTCTGGAAATGGCCACAGCTTCTGGTGGTCTGAAGTTCCTCCAGCCAGCCGCTGGTCAGGCCCGCCCTGGGCCTAAATCCTCGGTGTGGAGCTGGGCTCGACTCCCAGAGCACTGTGCTGGCTGATTCCTGCCCACCTGCCAGGCTGTCCTCAGTGGGAGGTTAGCTTCTCTTTGTCATTTTGTGGGTTCTGTAGCTCCAAAATTTGTTCAGAGTCCTCTTTTACATGGATTGGAGGAAGTGAGAGCAGGAGCTGTGGAGGTTGTGTTTCTACTCTGCCATCTTGACTCCACCCCTCACCCCAAATCTTAAGTTCATTAGTATATGACTGTCTTCATTGCTGGTGATCAATGCCCTGTGCCTGTATGAGGTAGGGTGGTGGTGATGGTGGTGGTCAGTGTTGGTGAGAACAGGAGAGAAGAGTGATTTGGGTTCCTCTAGCTTTTAGCTTTAAGAAAGGAGATGCACAATGCCAAACTCTCTTCAGGTTACTGATGGGAAAGAGAGATTCTGGGAAGAAGCTGACATAAAAAGCAGCTAATATTCTCCAGCATGTCCCTATTCTCAGCTTGCTGTACTAGATACTTCAGGCAATTTTCCTCTTCATTGATATCTAAGACTCCTCTCTCTCTCTCTCTCTCTCTCTCTCTCTC
>NW_027187380.1:22993987-23005830 GCF_028583685.1 Petaurus breviceps papuanus | reverse complement strand
TCTCTCTCTCTCTCTCTCTCTCTCTCTCTCTCTCTCTCTCTCTCTCAGATGTTTCATTCCCAATGGAATAGCAACTTCAATATAGATTGTCTAGTATGTGTACACACACACACACACGCACACACTTTCTGATTTTCTGTTTTGCTATCAACTTGGATAAATGGGTTTCTTTGCTATGTGTGTTCATTGTGGAACAGGTATTTTGTAGGAAGGGAGTCAACCTTGTGACATAAAGCTTACCTTCCCACATCAATGATTCAGAATTCATCTTGGACCTTAAAGTTACTTTCCTTACTAGTAATATTTAAGGGAGCAGATCAGATTTATTCTTACATTGGCTCTCTCTCTCCCTGAGGAGAGCAGAATTGCAAGCTTCTAGCCAGAAGCTTCATACTTCCTCTGCTGTACGGAACTAAAGTCTCTCTGAGCGATACGTGCAGGGAGGGGATGGTAGAGATGTTTATTCTTGCCTCCCTCTGAGGGACACAATACACACATTGAGACAGCACCACATTATACTGTCTTTTTTTTTTTTACCTTATCCAGAGGGAGTACCTTGAATACCTAGATTTTTAGTTGGGAAAAATGTGACAGTATATATACCCCATAAAGAGATAGCATGTTGTAATGGAGAAAGGACCAGCTTTGGCATAAAAAAACCCCAAAAACCTGGGTTCAAGTCCTGTCTCCAACACTTACTACATATGTGATCATGGGCCAGTCATTTACCTTCTTAGCACCCAAGGCAACTTTCTGTTACTTAAAGTCAAGTTACCAATTGTGCGGCGTGAATTTCTAGTCTGGGAGTTCCCTATATCCATGAAATCATAAGTTGAAACAATAAGAACACACACACACACACACACACACAAATTGTATTGGAGACTCCCTAAACAGGAGTTCAAAATAATGCATATTTGTGATATCATTCATCAGGGTTGGAGTGAAATTGAGTGTTAGTAAAGACTTGCAGGTGAATTGACTAGTTCACTACCTCAACCTTGGGGTACAAGAAGGAACCTTACCAGTTGTGTGACCATGAACATGTCATCAAAACTCCTTTTTTCCTCAACTTTTTGATAAAAATATCTATAATTTAAAAACCCAGACGTGATCCATCAAGAATATTTTAGTGATATAACCAAGTATGCTATGGCTGGAAAATGGGAATATAATGATTTTTTAATTTTACCTTTAGCAACCATGTTTCTTGTTTTTTTAAAGCTACTTATTTCAGGAAAAGAAACTATACTTTTGATGAGACTTCACAAAAAGAAATATTTTTTCTCAAACCATGTGTTCTATGTGTTCACATAGCATTAACAAGGCTATACAACTTTTTATATCCACACTGTGGGGGCATATATATATGCATATATGGAGAGATTGATTGATAAATAAGCATATATAAAGTAATACTATCAAGCTGAAGCATGCAAGAGAGCCTCCAAGTGCAAGAGAAAAAGGAGATAATTGTGAAAGATAAAAAAGTGACCCTTCTAAATTATTGTTCTTAAATTGCTATTTTTAAAAAGATGTCTTTCTAACATACTTTTTAGAGTGCCATGTACATATTGGCATCCATGTATAAATGTATATTTGAGAAGTAAGTGGAAAGATAATGAAAGATGAAAATGGTAAAAATAATAACTCTCTTAGTTGTACCATTTCAGACAACATAATAATGTATTCATTATGCAAGAACTCATACATTGCGTTAATGCAAAATGCTGGCATATTTGGTTGGTAACAAACTGAAATGACATTTTCCAGTTTGATGTTGAGAATTTTCCTTTAATTTCACTAACACCTGTCAGGATCAAAGCTGGCTCAAGAACTGCTGAACTGGCTGTAAGCAGCTCCTTGTTACACATTGCTGTCAAGTGAGAGACCATGTTATAAATGGAAATTAGGGTTGTCTCATAAGCATTGCCTAAAAAAGCTGGTGCAGAAGTTTATTTTTGTACTCATCATTTTCATGACCTCTCCCAGAAAGTCCCATACTCTTTCCCCCACCAATTACATGGTCTTCCAAAATAATGGTTATAGGGATTGACTTACTTATTTGAAGTCAGTTGATTTTAAATGATGTCTTTGAGGTTAGAAATGTCCTTTGGTCAGATCTTCCTATGAGGGTTCATTTGTAGATATCAGCTAAAAGCAAATAATATATAGACAAATAAGAGGTCTTTTTTTTTTAAAGCAATTGGGGTTAAGTAACTTGCTCAAGGTTACACAGCCAGTTATTTCTGGGTGTGGTGCTAAGTATCTGCACCCGGATTTGATCCCCAGGTCATCCAGACTCTGGAGCCGGTGATCTTACTCGCTGTGCTACTTGGCCGCCCCCAAATAAGAGGTCTTAGGAAAAGCATAAGGCTGACAAAAAAGGTCATCAGATTTTAAAGTGATTCATTCCTAGACCCTCCCCCTCTTCTCTTTTCTTCTCTCTGGAGATCTAGTATGGTCTTGCACAGATTTAAGCTACCATGTTTCTAGAGGTTATCCTCTTTTCCTAGAGTCCTTCCTAACAATGAGATGATATCAACCATGTACTGCAGTCAATATTTTTGCTTTTTATGCATATGTGAATATACACATGTATGTGTATATGTCTATGTCTATGTCTATGACCCTGGCAAGTCACTAGAAGTCTTCAAGACTGTGAGTCTAGAAGTTACAGTATTGGTACTGACCTTATTAGAAATTCCTTATACTCAGGAAATAACAGGTACATTAAAATATGAATGTATTTTATTATGTTTAATATGTATTATAATATACAGATGTATTATTTACAAATGTACATATATCATATATAAAATATATTGTGTATATATGTAAATATGTATGCAAATGTATGTGTAAATATATATCTATTCTGTAAATACTCATATTTATAAGAGTTGATTAAAATCAAGCATTTTTCCATAAAGGACCACATAATTCCCTGAAAGAACTATAGTTTGGAGACACTAAGGGACACAGTGGAGGAGTCATCTTTAAAATTATTTCTTTAGGTCCTTAAGGAGTATGAAAAGATTTTAATTTTTAACCTGGTCTTCCTCGCTTCAAAATACCTCTTGCATCAAACCTCTCTTCTCTACTTTCACTTCAACCAGTGTAGTTTGGATAAGTTATCCCTTACCCAGCAAAATGTGACAAAGTCCTCCTAAATGGCCTTTGTGCCTCCAGTCTGCCCTGCTGTCTCTATCACTATGCTCTCCTCTGCCTTTGCCTACTGAATCAAGTTAAAACTCCTCACACTGTCATAAAATTCTTCAAAATCTGAGTATGACCTTCCATTTAATCTTACTTCATACTACACATAGCCTATAGTGCAAAAACTAGATTGCATTCTTTTATCTTATTCTCTCTCATGTTTATGTTTTTATATATAACGTCCCATGTGCTTGGAATAAACTCTACCCATCCCCCATCTCCATCTGTTGAAGTCATTTCATTCTTTCAAGGCCCAACTCAAGTGCCACCTTCCTTATAGCTCCTTGAATCCTTCCTGACCCACCCAGTTGAAAGTGATCTCTCCTCTCTCAAATTTCTCATAGCATTTGCTTGGCTGTCTTTTTTTAAAAAAACTAATTATTTTCTAAAGGAACAGGGACAAGGAAAGGTGTCTAGACCTGTGATTTCAACAATTTAGGTAATTTCCAATGTTGAAACTTTAATAATTAGTATGGGAAATTATAACTTAGTCTTAATTGCCTAAGGCACTGAAAGTTTAAGTAATTCATGCTGTCAGTATTTGTCAAAGATAAAACTCGGACCAAGGTCTTCCTGACTCCAGAGATTTATTCACAATAACAGGCAGCCTCCAAAACCTATCTTCTATAAAAATTACTTGTATATGTCTCCTAGCCACCTTGTTATCCGCCCTCCCAATTAGACTGTGAGTTCCTTGAAAGCAATGACCGCATCATTTTCATCTGTATATCCCTAGTACAGAGAATGCCTTGCATATGTTTGCTTTATTAAATGTTTAGCTGTTGAATCAAATACTTTACCCTATAATTATTGGTTCCCATTACTTTCTTTGTATTTTAAAAAAAGATCTCAGAGATGAAAGGGTCTATGTCTAAGCCCTAGTTCCATGTGGATATCATTTGCATCTAATTCCCCCCTTCCCCTTTTTTCTGTCTAGACCTGTGATCTCACAGTGTGGGGAATCTCAAGGTGGTTATTTACTCTTATTGATGTGGATTGTTAGTTACTGGGTATAGATATAGAGTTACTGATAATGCCTCTGTAACTTCAAGTTCTGGATCATTGCCTGGGAAACAAGAGATTAAATGATTTGCTCATGGTCACATAGTGTTTGAAAATTTTTTTAAAAATTACTGACATCTTTTGTTTTTTCAGAGTGTTTAGTATCCCAAGATATAGTTTTCTCCTATCTCTCAAACAGAAAACCGTTCCCTGTAATAAAGAAAAAGGAAAGCAAAGCTAAGCAACATATCAAGTGAGTGTGGTGATATACAGCAATGTTCCACATCAACATTTTTATAGCATTTATTAAAACCTACTATGTGCCAGGCACTATGCTAAGCACTTTATAAATATCATCTCATTTGATTCTCAAAACAAGCCTGAAAGTAGACCTATTATTATAACCATTTTATAGTTGAGGAAACTGAGATAAACAGAGGTTGTCCCCCAACTCCACAAAGAAGGATAGTAGGTATGCTTTGTTGACTCCAGGACTAAGCTTGATTATTATAATTACACAGTACTTAGTTTGGCGAGATATTTATTGTTCATTCAATGTACATTGTTTAGTCATTATGTCAATCGAGAACTAATCAATAACATTTATTAAGTGTCTTTTTGCCAGGCACTGAGTTAAGTGCTTGGGATGCAAAGAAAGGCATACGATTATCCTTAAGAAGTTCACAATCTAATGGATAAAACAATGCATGAAAAGAAGCTAAAAAGTTGCAGGGCTGGGAAGGAAGTTTACACAGACAGGGGCATGATGAAGTTTTACAGCCAGAGTGGGAAATGATTTAAGGAACTCACACAAAAAGTGTGAGTTTTTGAGTTGCTTTCATCTTGCAGAATCATGAATTTCTGGAGATGATGAAGTCCAGGAAAGTAGTTAGGTGGGAAATGATGAAAAGAATTTCCCAAGTGTTATCCTTAAATGAAGGAGGGTCAGTGAGGAACTTCCAAATGTCTACCTCCTACCTTCTCTTACCGGATGGAGAAAGGGGTCTCAAGGGCAGAGGGTGCTGAGGTGCGAGTTTCTGAATTGATTTTATCTTGCAGAATGATGACGTTGTGTAGACAAAAACGTATGAATGGAAAAGAAGATGATCAATGCATATTATTTTCCTGGTTCAGCTTTGGTTCTATGAGACATGTTTGTACGGGTTCTCTAAATATGTAGACATAGGTCATGGGTAGCATGGATAGATACGATCTAGAATCCAGTCCAACCCTGTGGAGAGGAAGAGGAGGAGGGTCATGCCATTAAAATCTTCAGCCTATTTGGGAGGAAAGGGCAGGTCTAAGCAATCTCTCTTATCTCTAAAAGCTAGTAAACTTCTAATGAAGAAAGTAGCAAATAGAAATAGGAGAAATCATACAGATTACAATATATTCAAAGAATACATGAGTAAATTAATTTTTCACGTAGCAGTTAGATAAGATCTCAGCTTATACTAGAAGTGAGGGAATGATCTAACCAAGGGAAGTCCATTCTAATCAGTGTTATAGGTAACAGAAGTCGAGGGACATGATATGGACTGACTTCCCTGTGGAAGTTTGTGGCTCTAGGGGTTCCCATTATCTGTTCAGAAATTCATGCTTTACATCCCTGAATCCATCTCTTTTGAGGACTTCTCCTAAAGCGTTTTTCCAAAAATTCTCTTATTCAGGTATAAAATGTGCACAGCATTCACTTAGCCAGTTCGGAATCACATCCTTCACACATATGCAACACAGGTCATGTGACTATCCTTTAAGAAAGCTGGCCAGAAGTGGGAAGAATTAACTACACATGAGTTTATATAAATCTCCTCAAGCTTCTTTGTATTTTTCATATTTATCATTTATTTGATACAGTAATATTCCATTATATTCATGTACTACAATTAGTGATATTGAACTAGATATATCTATTTGCTACCTGTAAAATACTACTAGTCTAGGGGTACAAATCTGGGTTCAGAATAAAGGGAGTGTACTTAGTCATTCTCAAGAGGAAGGGTAATTCTTTAACTATTTGTCAGCTTGTCCTCCCCCCTTTTTTTTTATTTTACCAAATGCTGGTTATAGAAAAGACCATAATGAATAAAGTCACAGATCTAGATTAAAATTTCTTTTTCACAGAGCATATTTCTCCAGAGCAACCATGTAATGTTAATCAATATTCACTGGACATTTGTGTAAACAGGAAGTCTTAACCTTTTTTTTTTGTGTCACAGATATCTTTGGCAGTCTTGCTAAGTCTACAGATCCCTTTTCAGAATGATGTTTTTATCTAAGTAAAAATGCATAGATTACAAAGGGAATCTGTTATGTTAATATATAGTTATCAAAATATTTTTTAAAAACTAGTTCACAGCACCCCCAACTCTATCCAGGGATGCCCTGGGAGGGGGTCTGTAGATTCTAGGTAGAACTTCTGGTTTAAATTATCAACTATTCACAATAATGGAGTATGGGAGTGTTAGAGAGTCAAACACACCAGCTATTATAAAAATAATTTCTATTTTAAAGCCTTTTGGAATACATTAAAACAGTCTGGAAAAGTGCATTTCCTTCTTAGTTTTGTTTTGCTTAATTGCCAACTGAAAAGAGTTTCTACTCTTTGAGAATACATCAACTAATAAAGGTGGTTTGGTAATAGCACCAGCAGTTGATATTTATATAAAATGCTTCTCACAATACTCTCCTGAGGGACATAGTGCAAGTATCATTCTTTTTCATTTATAGATGAGGAAACTGAGGCTTACAGAGGTGAAATGATTTAAACTCTAGCCATTGTCTGATTCTATCTAGAGCCAGTGTTCTTTTCACTATACCATGTTGCCTCTAGATAAATGATGAAAGATAAGAAGCCTACTTAAAGCATTCTGGGCAATGAATTTTAGGGAGAATACTGACAAACTGCAGTAGATCTGGAAGAAGGCAAACAGCATTGTAAAGGAACAAGAGACAAGTATCCTTTGGATAAACTGGGGTGTTTAGCCTATAAAAGAGAAGATGTTCTGACTAATATGAAAATATGTTTTGCATGATTGCACATGTGTAACCTATATCAATTTTTTTACGTTATCAGGGAGGGGAGAAGAGAGGAAGGGAGAAAGAGAATTTGGAATTCAATTTTTTTTTTTTCAAATGCTTTATTAACTTCTGTTTTTTTGTTTTTGTTTTTTTGCCTTTTGGAGGACAATTGGGGTTAAGTAACTGGCCCAAGGTTACACGGCTAGTATTTTTGTGTGGGTGTTAAGTGTCTCAGGCCGGAACTGAACTTGGGTCCTCCAACTCCAGGGCCAGTGCTTTACTCACTGCGCCACCTAGCCGCCCTCTTTATTAACTTCTGATTTACATCATTCATTTCTGCAAGATTTTGAGTTACAAAATTTCTCCCTGTTTTTCCCCTACCCACCTCCCCAAAATAGCAGTCCCACAGGATATCCCCTCCTCCAATCTGCTCTCTCCCATATTTTCTCCCATACGCCTTTCGACTTTTCCAGTGAATCTCTATGCCCCAGTGCCTGTATACCTTATTTCCCAATAACATGTAAAATAGCATTAATAATAGTGTATTTATATATATATATATGTATATGTATTTAAACATTTGATTTTAAAACTTTGAATTCCACATTCATTCCCTTCCTCCCTTGTTACCCACCCTTACTGGGAAGATAAGCAGTTCGGTATAGGTTGTACATGTGTGGCTAATGCAAAACAATAACATAGTAGATATATTCTAAAAGACTGACTCTATTTACCTCCCTCATATCCCACCTTCCACTTGTTCTATTCTCTACTTTGATCCTGTCCTTTTTCAATAGTGGGTGCTTCCAACTTCCTTCCCCCCCACCCTGCTCTCCCTTCCATCATCCCCCCTCTCATCCCCTTCCCCCCTACTCTCCTGTAGGGTGAGATACCCTATTTAGTGTGTATTTCATTCCCACCCTGACCCAAATTCAATGGGAATAAGGTTGACCCATTCCCTTTTGCCTTCCTATTCTTCCCCTCCATTGTGACCATTTTCCCTTACATCGTCTATATGAGATAGTTTACCCCATTCTGTCTCTCCCCATCTCCTCTTATTATATTACCCTCTCACCTCTTAATTTCACCTTTTAAGTATCATACCTTCCTGTTAAATTGGTTCTGTGCCTTCTATCTATATACCTGTAAACATATGCCCATCAACCCTCATATATAGATATAGATATATATTTCTATTCCCTTCAACTACTGAGAAAGGTTTCATAAGTTACAATTATTGTTTTTCCATGTAGAAATGTTAGTAGTTCAACTTTGATAAGTTCCTTATGATTTTTTTTCCCTGTTTACCTTCTCATGCTTCTCTTGCTTCTTGTATCTGAATGTCAATTTTTCTATTCAACTTTGGTTTTTTCAACAAGAATGCTTGAAAGTCCTCTATTCCACTGATTGATTATATTTTCCCCTGAAACATGATCCTCAGTTTTGCTGGATAGGTGACTCTTGGTTTTAATCCCAGCTCCTTTGACCTCCAGAATATCATATTCCAAGCCCTTTGATCCCTCAGTGTAGAAGCTGTTAGATCCTGGGTTATCCTGATTGTGTTTCCACAATATTCAAATTGTTTCTTCCTGGCTGCTTGTAATATTCTCTCCTTAATCTGGGAATTCCAGAACCTGGCTATAACATTCCTAGGAGTTTTCTTTTTGGGATCTTTTTCAGGAGGTGATCGGTGGATTCTTTCAACCTCTATTTTGCCCTCTGGTTCTAAAATATCAGGGCAGGTTTTTTTTTAGAACTTCCTGGAGGATGATTTCTAGGTTCTTACTTTGGTCATGGCTTTCAGGTAGTCCAATAATTTTTAAATTATTTCTCCTGGATCTATTTTCCAGGTCAGTGGTTTTTCCCATGAGATATTTCACATTGCCTTCTATTCTTTCATTTATCTGGATCTGTTTAACAGCATCTTGATTTCTCATAAAGTCATTAGCCTCCATTTCCTCCAATCTAATTTTGAAGGAATGATTCTCCTCAGTAATCTTTTGAGATTCTTTTTCCATCTGGCAAATTTGGCTTTTTAAGGCATTCTTCTCCTCATTACCTTTTTGAGCCTCTTTTGCCATTTGAGTTAGTCTGTTTTTTAAGGTATTATTTTCCTCAGTCAGGCTATTGACTCTCATTTCATAATTTTCTTGCATTTTTCTCATTTCTCTTCCCAATTTTTCCTCCACTTCTCTTATCTGCCTCTTAAGGTCCTCTATGGCCTGTATCCAGCTTGTATTTTCCTTTGACGCTTTTGGTGCAGGAGTTCTGACTTCACTGTTTTCCTCCTGTTCCATGCTTTGCTCCTTTTTGTCCCCAAAATAGGAGTGTAATTTTTGGAATCTTCTGTCTGCTTTGTTTCCTTTTCCTGGTCATGTCGCCCCTCAGTCACTAGACCCCTGGAATTTTTGCCACAGTATGACTCTGCCACCAGATTGGGGAGCTTTCGTTCCAAACTGCGGGGTTTTCTTAGCTGCCAGAAGTATTAGATGGGTGCCCTCTATGAGGTCTCCACATACTCTGGCAAGCTGGACACACACCCCAGGACCTCCACCTTAGACTGCAATCCAGATCCAAGAAGGTTAAAGATAGAGTGATTACCCCTCAGACCGGTGCTTGGTCCCCCTACACTCTGCAGGCCAGGACCTGAAGCTGCCATGTAGAGCTGGGTGGCTGTGCCGGGGGCTCATCGGCTTCTCGTCCAAGGGGGCAAAAGCCATGCACTCCCACTTACTGGGTCCCAAAGTCCAGACTGCACTGACCTCTCCCTTTGTCCTTAGCATCTATGTGTTGATAAATCTGGAAACGGCCACAGCTGCTGCTGATCTGGATTCCCTCTGGCCGGTGGCTGGTCAGGCCTGCCCTGGGGCTAAAGCCTTGGTATGGGGCTGGGCTCGGCTCCCAGAGCGCTGAGCTGGATTCCTGCCAGCCTGACAGGCTGCCCTCAGCAGGAGGTTAGCTTCTCTGTGTCATTATGTGGGTTCTGCTGCTCCAAAGTTTGTTTAAAGTCCCCTTTTTACATGGATTGGGGAAGCTGGAAGCCAGAGCCGTGGGGAGGTTGTGCTTCTACTCCGCCATCTTGGCTTTGCCCCCAGAACTCAAAATTTTTAAGAATCAATGCTCAAGATTGTTTTTGCATGTATTTGGAGAAAATAAAACATTATTTTTTTTAATTAGAAGCTGTAGATGGGACAAAATAATTTTAACCAAATATTTGAAAGGTTGTCACATAAAAGAGGAATTGAATTGATTTTGGTTGACTTCAGAGAACAGGTCTAGGAACAACAGGCAGAAATTCTAGAGGTACAAATTTAACCTCTATGCGAGGAAATACTTCCTAATAGTGAGGGCTTTCAGTAAGTGGAATAGACTTTTTCATGAAATAGCAGATTTTCTGTCACTGGAAGTCTTATGGAGGAGTAGACGTAGCAGAATAGAGATTAAATTGTCTTGAACAAAAAAAAATTAAAAAGCATAAGTAAATGAGTTTGTTATACAAATTTTGTTTTTGCATAAATATATCAAGGACTCTGAAACGTTTTTGAAGTCCCACTGTTGCAAAGACCTTTTGAAGTCCTTTTCTTTCAGCTGACATAGTTTGAAGACCACAAAAATACCAAATTTAGAATAGTAAGTCAGATGAAGAGCTCTGATATAGCCTGGGGCTTATTTTTGCCATGAGCAGGAATCAGCTGTTGATGTGACTGCTTTTGAAGATGCACTGAACTTCATAACAGAATAAAAAGATACCAATGACAACTATTTCCTGGGTTGGACTTCCCCTTTTGCAGGGGATGAGACTGAAATGGAATGGTTTAGATATCACCACCTGCCCATACTGCCTATTTGATCCCCTGTGGTCTAATGTCACACATAGTGAGAAGGTTGGCAGCAGAAGGGAGACAGTAGGGGTCCTGCCTCATGATTAATGGGACATTTGGGCCCCTGAGCAGGATATAAAACAGTGACCCTTAATTCCCAATTGAGATTTCTGAATAACCTTTTAAAGTTCAATACAAAAACACCACAAACACAACCTCCCTCAAGTTTTTCTCAATGTAAACAGAAAAAAGTATTATTTCCTGTCAACAAATTAATTGAGCCCAAAGCATTAGTTTCCTAGTTGTGTCTTCTCATGAAGAGTGAGTGGACCAGGTGCTAGAAATTACAGCGGGATGGTGAGGACATGATATAGGAGGATACAGTTCAAAGGCCTCTTAAACCCACCCATTACACAAATGAGCATGAAAGTTTCTATATACAGAGCCAGTTTCCAGTAAGGAATCCAAAAGATTTCTCAGGTATTATTCATATCATGCATCCTCCCTGTGTCCTTATATGCATAGCTGCCCGCTTTTTATTGATAGGAAGATAAGGTCTCGTGGTTGATAGAGTCCTAGGCTTGGAATCAAGAAGATCTAGATGAAATCCAGCTTCTGACAACAATTCTTTGATATTGGGCAAACCATTGAAATACTATGCACTTCAGGCAATGTTTTCTTCCCTCCCTTCCTTCCATCATTTCCTTCCTTCCTTCCTTCCTTCCTTCCTTCCTTCCTTCCTTCCTTCCTTCCTTCCTTCCTTCCTTCCTTCCTTCCTTC
>NW_027187380.1:22929656-22993977 GCF_028583685.1 Petaurus breviceps papuanus | reverse complement strand
TTCCTTCCTTCCTTCCTTCCTTCCTTCCTTCCTTCCTTCCTTCCTTCTACACTTATTTATTAAATGCCAACTGTGTTTTAGACACTGTGTTAGATGCTAGGTACATGAAAACAGAACTGAAACTGTTCCTGCCATCAAGAAGCTTCCATTATGGGTGCTGGAGGTGGGAGTAGAACAATAGACAACATATACACAGATAAGTAAATACCAAATTTATACAAAATAAATTTCTTTACTGTTAAGGATGAAATCAAAGGTCCAGAGAAGTTAAATTGATTCATTCACTTATTCAAAAATTGTATTAAGTACTTGTTAAAAAGGCAAGACAGGATGGTGGAATACAAAGATAAACAAATGACTTAGCCAAGGTCACACAGGAATCAGCATGGCCAGGGACTGGGATGACAGAATCTCAGATTTGTGAGGGATCTTAAAAATCATATCAACCAATTTGTATCTGAACATGAATCCCTTGATCTCGTCCTAGACAGGTGGTTATACAGAATTTACTTGAAGTCCTCCAGGGAAGGGGAGGACCCAGTGTAGCAGCAAGCACCCTGGCGTCCCTAGGGTGGCTGCTCACACAGGTTCTTGCGTCTGCTTTGATAAAGGAAAGCAACTCAAAATGGGTTAACAAGCTTACTTTAATCAGTCAAATATGTATCGTTTACCTCCTTCAGGGGAAAAGGGTCAGCACCCTGAACTGCAAAGTATACAGGCACAATTATCAAGACAGAAACAGATCAAGTAGACAGCTTTCCAAACTGTCCAACCGTTACATCCATACCAAATCAACATCTGGGTTTTTCAAAGGGGGGGGGGGAGGGGCTCTGAACAATGGCTAGTCCAGAGTTTCATCTGATCAAATCACAGAACATTTCTCAAAGTGAGCCCCAAAAACAAAGCTACACATCAGGGCTTATATAGCCTTCTCCTGGCTCAGAGAATGTAACAACCTTATTGACTCACTGGCCAATCAAGAAGTATCTACTGAAAAACAAGCCTCCCACCCCAGGCTCTAGGTGCACTTTAGCCTAGGGGTAGGGAAGATCTTCAAATTTACATTCCCATTACAGCCAGGCAGCCATTCCACTTTGGGACAACTCCCATTGTTAGGAAACTTTTCCTTACATTGAGTTGAAAACTTTCTGCAATTTCCATCTTCCAGCCATAGCTCCTGATTCTGGCCTCTGGGGCCATAGTAGATCAAACCAGACAACATGGTGCCTTAATTTTCAAGGAAATACAGCCAATTTATCAATTGGTTCTTATTTTTCTGCCACTTAATAATCATAGCAATAGCAGCAATAATCTGTGATGCTCCAAGGCTCCGCAATTTTAACAACGACAACCTTCGGCTGAAACTCCTCTATAACTTAACAAGAAAAGCAGTGGGCCTGTCATAATAGTAAGAGAAAACAGCTGGACCGCTGTAGCACTTCATAAGTAGTCATGGAATATGAAAAAGAACCAGAGGAAAACCTGCAGTGACCTGAGAGACTGCTTGCTGGCAGATTCACAGACATAGGAAAGAATTTGTTAGCAAGAGAAGAGATGGATGCGTTGTTCCCTCTGTGCTATTGGAAAATGAGAAGGGTGCAAAATGAGAAGAAAAATGAGAAAAAGAAAAAGAGACCCACATAAATGAAATCACAGATTCATTGCAATATTGAAGTGTTATATGGAATGGATAACGACCACTACTTATAGTTGCTTGTCTCTTTTTTCCTTTACTTACTGCAGAATTATGACATAAAGACGAAAGTCCATCTTTCCTTTATCAAAAAGGGAAAATACCCATTTCTTTTGTGTTGTCTTTACACAACTGTGCTGAATTGCAGAAGTATGTATACTAAAGTATAGAAAGAAAAGACTGTTTAAATTCATCTTAAAGTTCCAGGACACAACAACCAAATTAGAAAAGTAAAAAAAAAAATACATCGGCATGTTTTCAACAAAGGAAAATATTTTTAAAATCATCTCTTTTTAAAGTAAACTGAGTCATTTTCAAATAGCTGGAGCAGAGCAATAATACTTTACTTGACAGATTTTTATCTTTTATTGGCTCAAAGAAGGGTTGCCTGGTAGGATCTAGCCCCCTAGTTAAAAAAAAAAAAAGAACAGTTGGAATTTTTTGTGTGCATCTTTTCTTCATTATTATTATTATTATTATTAATGTATTTATTTTTAGTTTTCAACGTTCACTTCCATGGGATTGTGAGTTCCAAATTTTCTCCCCCTCCCTAAGATAGAATGCAATCTGATACAGTTCTAGATATATGTTCATATTAAACATATTTTCATATCAGTCGTGTTGTAAAGAAGAATTAGAACCAATGGGAGAAACCATGAGAAAAAAGAAAAAAAGAAATGAGAGAGAGAGAAGGAGAGAGAGAGAGAGAGAGAGAGAGAGAGAGAGAGAGAGAGAGAGAGCAAATAGTATGCTTCAACTCTGTATTGAGACTCCATAGTTCTTTTTCTGCAAGTGGATAGCATTTTCCATCATGAGTCTTTTGGAGTTGCTGAGAAAAACTAAGTCTATCAAAGTTAGTTGTCCCACAATGTGGCTGTTACCATGTACAGTGTTCTCCTGGTTCTGTTCATTTCACTCAGCATCAATTCTTGTAAGTCCTTCCAGGGTTTTGTGAAGTCTGCTTGCTTATTTCTTATGGAACGATAGTATTCCATTACATTCATATACCAAAACTTGTCCAGTCATTCCCCAATTGATGAGCATCCCCTCAATTTTCAATTCTTGACCACTACAAAAAAAGAACTTCTATAAATATTTTTGTGCATCTGATTTCTTTCCACATTTTTATGAACTCTTTGGGATACAGATCTAGAAGTGATATCGCTGGATCAAAGGGTATGCACATTTTTATAGCCCTTTGGGCATAGTTCCAGATTGCTCTCCAGAATGGTTGGATCAGTTCACAACTCCATCAACTATGCATTAGTGTTCTAATTTTCCCACATCTTCTCCAACATTTATCATTTTCCAGTTTTGTCATGTCACGCAATATGATAGGTGTAATGTGGTACCTCAGAGTTGTTTTGAATTGCATTTCTCTAATCAGTAATTATTTAGAGCATTTTTTCATATGACCATAGATAGCTTTAATTTCTTCATCTGAAATCTACCTGTTCATATCCTCTGACCATTTATCAACTGGGGAATGACTTGTATTCTTAGAAATTTGACATACTTTTCTGTATATTTTGGAAATTAGACCTTTATCAGAGACACTGGATATAAAAATTGTTTCCTAGTTTTTTGCTTCCCTCCTAATCTTGGTTGCACTGGCTTTGTTTGTGCAAACATTTTCTTTTTCTTTTTTTTTCATTTTTCAAATGCTTTATTAACTTATGATTTACATGATTAATTTATGCCAGATTTTGAGTTACAAATTTTCTCCCCGATTTTCCCCTACACACCACCCCAGAATAGCAGTCCCACAGGATATCCCCTCCTTCAGTCGGCTCTCTCCCATATCTTCTCCCATAGCCCCTTAGACTTTTCCAGTAAGGCATGGTGGATCTCTATACCCCGGTGCCTGTATATCTTCTTTCCCAATTACATGTAAGATAGTATTAGTAATAGTATATATGTATATATAATTTTAAACATTTGATTTTAAAACTTTGAATTCCAGATTCATTCCCTTCCTCCCTTGTCACCCACCCTTACTGGGAAGATAAGCAGTTCAGTATAGATTGTATATGTGTAGCTAATGCAAAACATTAAAATAGTAAATATATTGAAAAAGACTGACTATATTTCCCTCCCTCCTGTCCCACCACCCACTTGTTCTATTCTCTACTTTGATCCCATCCTTTTTCAAAAGTAAGTGCTTCAAACTTCCCTCCCCCCAAGCCTGCCCTCCCTTCCATCATCCCCCCTCTCATCCCCTTCCCCCCTATTCTCCTGTAGGGTGAGATACCCTATTTAGTGTGTATTTTATTCACTCCCTGAGCCAAATTCAATAAGAATAAGGTTGACCCATTCCCTTTTGCCTTTCTAGTCTTCCTCTTCATTGTAACCCTTTACCCTTGCCTCTTCTTTATGAGATAGTTTACCCCATTCTGTCTCTCTCCATCTCCTCTCATTATATTCCTCTCTCACCTCTTAATTTCCCCTTTTAATCATCCCTTCATATTAAATTGGTCCTGTGTCCTCTATCTATGTATACTTGTAAACATATATACACACATTCACACATGTATTCATATACCTGTATACCCTCCGATATAGACACACACACACACATATTTCTATTCCCTTCAACTATTTTCATACTGAGAAAAGTTTCAACAGTTACAATTATCATTTTTCCTTGTAGGAATGTAAATAGTTCAACTTTGATCAGTGGCTTATGATTTCTTTTCCCTGTTTACCTTCTCAAGCTTCTCTTGCTTCTTGTATATGGATGTCAAATTTTCAATTCAACTCTGTTTTTTTCATTAAGAATGCTTGACCTTCTTTCTTTTCCTTCGGCCCAGATGGCGGCAGCACGGGTAAGTGCCATGGTCTTCGTACTGCTAGAAAGCTCTGCAGCCATCGGAGAGACCAAAAGTGGCATGACAAACAATACAAGAAAGCTCATTTGGGCACTGCCTTGAAGGCCAACCCATTTGGAGGAGCATCTCATGCAAAAGGGATTGTCTTGGAAAAAGTTGGTGTGGAAGCCAAGCAGCCCAATTCTGCCATCAGCAAGTGTGTGAGAGTTCAACTGATTAAGAACGGCAAAAAACAAAAAAAAAACAAAAAAAACACTGCCTTTGTTCCCAATGATGGCTGCTTAAACTTTATTGAGGAAAACGATGAAGTTTTGGTTGCTGGATTTGGTCGGAAAGGTCATGCTGTTGGTGATATTCCTAGAGTCCGATTCAAGGTTGTAAAAGTTGCAAATGTTTCTCTTCTGGCCTTGTACAAAGGCAAGAAGGAAAGACCAAGATCATAAAAATTGTATGATGTCTTTGTCATAGTAAAAAATTTTTCTGTAACAAAAAAAAAGAATGCTTGAAAGCAGGGGTGGCCAAGTGGCACAGTGAGTAAGAGTGCCGGCCCTGGTGTCGGGAGACCTGGGATTGGTTCCGACCTCAAATACTTGGTACCCACACAAAAAATAACTGGCCATGTAACCTTGAGCAAGTTTCTTAAACCCCAATTGTTTAAAAAGAAAAGAGTGCTTGAAAGTCCTCTATTCCTTTGAATGACCATATTTTCCCCTGAAAGATGATACTCAGTTTTGCTGGGTAGGTGATTTTTGGTTTTAATCCCAGCTCCTCTGCCCTCCAGAATATCCTATTCCAGGCCCTTCTATCCCTCAGTGTAGAAGCTGCCAGTTCCTGGGTTATCCTGATTGTGTTTCCACAATATTCAAATTATTTCTTCCTGGCTGTTTGTAATATTCTCTCCTTGATCTGGGAATTCCAGAACCTGGCTATAATATTCCTAGGAGTTTCCTTTTTGGGATCTTTTTCAGCAGGTGATCAGTGGATTCTTTCAACCTCTATTTTGCCTTCAGGTTCTAAAACATCAGGGCAGTTTTCTTTAAGACCTTCCTGGAGGATGATTTCTAGGTTCTTTCTTTGATCATGGTTTTCAGGTAGTCCAATAATTTTTAAATTCTCTCTCCTGGACCTATTTTCCAGGTCAGTGGTTTTCCCTTTGAGATATTTTACATTGCCTTCTATTCTTTCACTTGTTTGGATCTGTTTAACATCATCTTGATTTCTCTTAAAGTCACTAGCTTCCCTTTGCTCCAGTCTAAATCCAAGGGAACAATTCTCCTCATTAAATTTTTGAGATTCTTTTTCCATCTGGCAAATTCGACTTTTCAAGTCATTCCTCTCCTCATTGCCTTTTTGAGCCTCTTTTGGTTATTGAGTCAGTCTGTTTTTTAAGGTGTGATTTTCCTCAGTCAGTCTGTTGACTCTCATTTCATAATTTTCTTGCATTGTTCTCATTTCTCTTCCCAATTTTCCTCCACTTCTCTTATCTGCTTCTTAAGGTCCTCTATGGCCTGTAACCAGCTCGTATTTTCCTTTGAAGCTTTTGGTGCAGGAGTTCTGACTTCACTGTCTCCCTCCAGTTCCATGCTTTGCTCTTTTTTGTCCCCCAAATAGGAGTCTAATGTTGGAATCTTCTGTTTGTTTTGTTTCCCTTGTCTGGTCATGTTGCCCCTCAGTCACTTGATCCCTGGGCTTTTTGCCACAGTAGGACTCTGCCACCAGACAGGGGAGCCTTCATCCCAAACTCTGGGGTTTTCTCAGCTGCCGGAGGTATTAGTTGGATGTCCTCTCTGAGGCCTCCACATGCTCCGGCCAGCTGGTCACCCACCCCAGGACCTTCACCCTAGACCGCAATCCAAATCTAAGCAGGTTAAAAGAAGAACTATTACCCCTCAGACTGGTTGCGTGGTTCCCCTGCACTCTGCAGGCTAGGAACTGAAGCTGCAACATGGCGCTGCATGGGGTCTCAGTGGCTTCTCGCACTGGGGTCAAAAACTGATTCAGTCCCACCTACTGGGTCCCAAAGTCTAGACTGCACTGACCTCTCACTTTGTCCTTTGCATCTATGTGTTGATGAATCTGGAAATGGCCACAGCTGCTGGTGGTCTGGAGTCCCTCCAGCCCAGGCCCACCCTAGGGCTAAGATCTTGGCTTGTGAGTGGCTGGGCTCAGCTCCCAGAGCGCCGTGCTGGCCACTTGCTGCCAGCCTGCCCAGCTGTCCTCAGTGGGAGGTTAGCTTCTCGGTGTCATTTTGTGGGTTCTGCAGCTCCAGTGTTTGTTTAGAGTCCCCTTTTACATGGATTGGGGAAGGTGGAAGCCAGAGACCGGCAGAGGTCCTACTTCTACTCTGCCATCTTGACTCTGCCTCTGTGCAAAAACTTTTCAATTTAATGTACCCCAAACCATCCATTTTGCATTTCCTAATGTTCTCTATCCTTTGTTTGGTCATAAATTCTTCCCTTTTCTATAAATCTGACAGGAAAACTATTCCTTGCTCTCCTAGTTTGCTTATAGTATCAGCCTTTACATCTAAATCATGCACCCATTTTGACTTTATCTTGGTATAGGGTGTAAGATGCTGGTCTATGTGTAATTTCTGCCATAATTTTTACAGTTTTCCCAATAGTTTTTGTTAAATAGTGAGTTCTTATCCCAGAAGCTTGAGTCTTTGGGTTTATCTAACAGTAGATTACTATAGTTATTGACTATTGTGTCTTGTGTACCTAACCTATTCCACTGATATGCCATTCTATTTCTTAGTCAGTATAAAGTTTTGATGATTGCTGCTTTATAATACAATTTAAGATTTGGCATAACTAGGTCACCTTCCCTTGTATTTCTTTTTCATTTTCTTTCAGAATGTATTTATTTTTAGTTTTCAACATTCATTTCCACAAGATTTTGAATTACAAATTTTCTCCCCATCTCTCCCCTACCCCCCACCCAAGATGGCATGCATTCTGATTACCCCTTCCACCAGTCTGCTTCTCTTCTATCACCCCCACCCTCTTATCCCCTTCCCCTTTACTTTCTTGTAGGGCAAGATAGGCTTCTACACCCCATTGCCTGTATATCTTATTATCCATTTGCATGTAAAAACAATTTTTTTACACTTGTTTTTTAAAAAAATTGAGTTCCATATTCTCTCCCTTCATCCCTTCCCAGTCACCCCAATTGAGAAGACAAACAATTCAATATAGGTTATACATGTGTAGTTATGCAAAACATTTCCATAATAGTCAAATTGTGAAAGACTAACTAGATTTCCCTCCATCCTATCCCACCCACCACTTATTCTGTTTTATCCTTTGACCCTGTCCCTTTTCAAAAGCGTTTGCTTCTGACTACCCCCTTCCCCAATCTGCTCTAGCTTCTATCATCCCTCTTTCTCTCCTCCTCCCCTACTTTTCTGTATGGTAAGATACCCAGTTGCATATGTATGTTGCTCCCTCCTAAAGCCAAATCCAGTGAAATTAAGATTGACTCATTCCCTTTCACCTCCCCCCTCTTGCCCTCCATTGTAACTGTTTTTTCTTGCCTCTTTTATGTGAGATAATTTACACTATTCTATCTGTACCTTTCTCCTTCCCCCAATATATTCCCCTCTCACTTCTTGATTTAATTTTTAGCATCATCCCTTCATATTCAACTCACCTTGTGCCCTTTCTCTCTCTCTCTCTCTCTCTCTCTCTCTCTCTCTCTCTCTCTCTCTGTCTCTCTGTCTGTCTGTCTCTCTCTCTCTCTCTCCACACATGCACACACACACACATATTCTCTTCAACTACCTTAATACTGAGAAAAGTTCCATGAGGTACAAATATAATCTTTCCATGTAGGAATGCAAACAGTTCAACTTTAATAAGTCCATTATGATTTCTCTTTCCTGTTTACCTTTTCATGCTTCTCTTGCTTCTTGTATTTGAAAGTCAAGTTTTCTTTTCAGCTCTGGTCTTTTCATCAAGAATGCTTGAAAATCCTCTATTTCACTGAATGTCCATATTTCCCCCTGAAGTGTTATATTCAGTTGTGCTGGGTAGGTGATTCTTGGTTTTAATCCTAGCTCCTCTGACCTCTGGAATATCATATTCCAAGCCCCTCAATCCCTTAATGTAGAAGCTGCTAGATCTTGTGCTACCCTGATTGTTTTTCCAAAATACTCAAATTGTTTCTTTCTGACTGCTTGCAATATTTTATACTTGACCTGAGAACTCTGGGATTTGGCTATAATATTCCTAGGAATTTTCTTTTTGGGATCTTTTTCAAGAGGCAAGTGGTGGATTCTTTCAGTTTCTATTTTACCCTCTGATTCTAGAATATCAGGGCAGCTTTCCTTGATAATTTCTTGAAATATGATGTCTAGACTCTTTTTTTGATCATGGCTTTCAGCTAGTCCAATAATTTTAAAATTATCTCTCCTGGATCTATATTCCAGGTTGGTGGTTTTTCCAATGAAATATTTCACATTTTCTTCTATTTTTTCATTCTTTTGGTTCGGTTTTATAATTTCTTGATTTCTCATAAAGCCATTTGTTCCATTTTAATTTTAAAAGTATTATTTTCTGTAGTGAGCTTTTGAACTTCCTTTTCCATTTGTCCAATTCTGCTTTTTTAAAGCATTCTTCTCCTCATTGGTTTTTTTGGACCTCTTTTGCCATTTGGGTTAGTCTATTTTTAAGGTGTTTTTTTTCTTCAGTATTTTTTTGGGTCTCCTTTAGCAAGCTGTTGACTTGTTTTTCCTGATTTTATTGGCATCACTCTCATTTCTCTTCCCAAGTTTTCCTCTACTTCTCTTACTTGATTTTAAAACTCCTTTTTGATCTTTTCTGTCATCTGTGACCAATTCATATTTTTCTTGGAGGTTTTTGATGTAGGAGCTTTGACTTTGTCTTCTTTTGGTTGTATGTTTTGATCTTCTTTGTAACCAAAGTAAGATTCTATAGTCTGTTTTTTTTATGCTGTTCCATCATATTTCCAGTTAATTACTTGACTTTTGAGCTCTTTGTCAAGGTAGGACTCTGCTTTCAGAGTGAGGAGTGCTCTGTCCAAATTTTCAGAGGTTTTGTTCAGCTGTTGTCAGAGCTACTTCTAGGCCCCTGTAAATTGTCAGTTCTTCTAAGGTGGTATGATCAAAGGAGAGGTGATTCCCCCTCTCCTGGCCTGTGCTCTGGTCTATGAGTAACTACAATCACTCTTTTCTGACTTTGAACTGTGAAGAGGACACCCTCTCCACCACAGTCAAAAGCTCTGCCACACCAGTGCTCCTCCTCACCCCAGAATATTCACTCAAGAGAGTGACCAAGATCCAAGCAGGGCAAAGGAAGAGAATCCTGCCTCATTGCCAGCAAAGAGATTCCTGCAATTGCCCTCAGATCAGCTGCTTGATTCCCCCCTGCCATCTGTGGGCCTGGAGCTCTGGAAGAAGCTCCTGTTGCCACTGCAGCTGCTATCCCCTCTGCTGCTCTGGGGCTGGGGACAGACCATGCTCTTCTCTCACCCAGGTCTGACAGTTTCCCCACTGACCTTCTACTTTATCTTTGGCATTTGTGGGTTGAGAAGTCTGGAAACCACCACAACTTCCAGTGATTTAGTACCTTGAGGCCTGCTCCAGCTCAGTCTGTGCCTCTTTCTCTACACACACACACACACACACACACACACACACACACACACACACACACACATATTCTCTTCAACTACTTTAATACTGAGAAAAGTTCCATGAGGTACAAATATAATCTTTCCATATAGGAATGCAAACAGTTCAACTTTAATAAGTCCATTATGATTTTTCTCTTTCCTGTTTGTACTGAACTGTACCCTGCTCCCAGGCTGGTGTGATAGACCATCCTATTAGCCTTCCAGACTATCTTGGGCTGGAGATGAGTTTCATACTGTCATTTGGTGGGTTCTGTAGCTCTAGAATTTGTTTAGAGTCATTTTTTACAGAATTTCGAAGGGGTTTGGGGAAGAGCTCAAGCAAGTCCCTACTTTTACTCCATTATCTTGACTCTGCCTCTCCCTTGCATTTCTTTTCTTCAATTCCCTTTGTATTCTGAAACTTTTGTTCTTCCAGACAAATTTTCTTATTATTTTTTATTACTCTATGAAATAATTTTTGGCAGTTTGATTGGTATGGCATTGAATAAGTAAATTAATTTAGGTAGAACATAATTTTCATTATATTAGTTTGGCCTACCCATGAGAAATCAATATTTTTCCAATTATTTGGATCTGACTTTATTTTTGTGGATAGTGTTTTGTAATTGTGTTCATATCTTTCCTGGGTTTGTCTTGGCAGGTAGACTCCCAAATATTTTATAATGTCTACACTAATTTTAAATGGAATTTCTCTTTCTATTTCTTGCTGTTGGGTTTTGTGAGTAATATATAGATATGGGGATGATTTATGTGGATTTATTTTATATACTGCAACTTTGTTAAAGTTGTTTATTATTTCAAGTAGTTTTTTAGTTGATTCTCTAGGATTCTCTAAGTATACTATCATGTCATCTGCATAGCTTTGTTTCTTCTTTGCTGATTCTGATTGCTTCGATGTCTTTTTCTTCTCTTATTGCTAAAGCTAACATTTCTAGTACAATATTAAATAACAGTGTTAATAATGGGCAACCTTGTTTCATTCCCAATCTTACTGAAAATGCTTCTAGCTTATCCCCATTACATACAATGCTTGCTGGTGGTGTTAGATAGATACTACTTATTATTTTAAGGAAGACTGTTTATTGTTATTCTCTCTAGTGTTTTTAATAGGAATGGGTGTTGTATTTTGTCAAAAACTTTTTCTGCATCTATTGAGATAATCATATGATTTCTGTTCTTTTTTATGTCAATTATGCTGATAGTTTTCCTAATATTAGACCAGCCGCACATTCCTGGTATAAATCCTATGTGGTCAGAGTGTGTTATGCTTGTGATAAGTTGCTAATACTTTATTTTAAAATTTTTGTGTCTATGTTCGTTAGGGAAATTGGCTTATAATTATTTTTTCTCTGTTTTGGCTCTTCCTGGTTTAGGTGTCAGCACTGTATTTATATCATAAAAAGAATTTGGTAGGACTCCTTCTTCACCTATTTTTCCAAATAGTTTATATAGTATTGGAATTAATTGCTCTTTAAATGTTTGATAGAATTCACTTGTAAATGCATCTAGCCCTGTAGATTTTTTCTTAAGGAGTTCATTGATGGCTTGTTCAATTTCTTTTTTTCTGAAATGGGGTTAAGTATTTTATTTCATTTTCTGTTAATCTGGGCAATTTATATTTTTTGAAAATATTCATCCATTTCACTAAGATCATCAAATTTATTGGCATACAGTTAAGCAAAATAGCTCCTAATTATTGTTTTAATTACCTTTTCATTGATGGTGAATTCACCCTTTCCTTTTTTGATACTGGTAATTTGGTTTTCTTCTTTCTTTTTTGAAGTCAAATTAACTAAAGATTTATCTATTTTATTGGTTTTTTTCATAAACCAGCTCTTCATTTTATTTATTAGTTTAATAGTTTTCTTAATTTCAGTTTTCTTAATCTCTCCTTTTGTTTTCAGAATATCTAATATGGTATTTAATTTGGGATTTTTAATTTGTTCTTTTTCTAGCTTTTCTAGCATGCCCAATTTAATGATCTCCTCTTTCTCTATTTTATTCATGTAAGCACTGAGAGATAAAATTTCCTCTAAGAACTGCTTTCGCTGCATCACAAAAAGTTTTGATATGTTGTCTCATTATTGTCATTCTCTTGGATGAAGTTATTGATTGTTTCTATGATTTGCTGCTTGACAAGCTCATTCCTTAGGATTAGACTATTTAGTATCTAATATTTAGTCTGTCTTTCCATGGCCTAGTATTGCATGTAATATTTATTGCATCATGTTTCGAAAAGGATGCATTTAGTATTTCTGCTTTTCTGCATTGTATTGTGAGATTTTTATGCCCTAATACACAGACGATTTTTGTGTAGGTGTCATGTACCATTGAGTATATGCCTTTCTATCCCCATTCAGTTTTCTCCAGAGGTCTACCATCTCTAACTTTTCTACAATTCTTTTCACCTCCTTAACTTTTTTCTTGTTTATTTTGTGGTTAGATTTATCTAGCTCTGAGAGGGGGAGGTTGAGGTCCCCCACTAGTATAGTTTTGGTATTTCTTTCTCTAACTCCCTTAACTTCTCTAAGAATTTGGATGCTATAGCACTTGATACATACATGTTTAGTAATGATATTACTTCATTGTCTATGGTACCTTTTAGCAGGATGTAGTTTCCTTCCTCATCTTTTAAAATTAGATCTATTTTTGCTTTTTCATTGTGTGAGGTCGGGATTGCTAACCTTGCTTTTTTTTTTTTTAACTTCAGATGAAACATAATATATTCTGCTCTAGCCTTTTACCTTTACTCTGTGTTTCTTGCAAACAATATATTGTAGGATTATGTTTTTTTAATCCACTCTGCTATCTGCTTCCATTTTATGAGAGAGTTCATTCCATTAACTTTTTTTCATTTGGCCAATTGTATTTTTTTCTGCTATGCCCACTTCTGTTTTATTTATTTTTTGACTTTTCATTTTTCAAATGCTTTATTAACTTCTCATTTACATCATTAATTTCTGCCAGATTTTGAGTTACAAATTTTCTCCCCGTTTTACCCCTACCCACCACCTCAAAATAGCAGTCCCACAGGATATCCCCTCCTCCAATCTGCTCTCTCCCATATCTTCTCCCATACCCCCTTCGACTTTTCCAGTAGGGCATGGTGGACCTCTATGCCCCAGTGCCTGTACATCTTATTTCCCAATTACAAATAAAATAATATTAAGAATAATGTGTGTGTGTATATATAAAATTTTAAACATTTGATTTTAAAACTTTGAATTCCAGATTCATCCCTTCCTCCCTTATCACCCACCCTTACTGGGAAGATAAGGAGTTCGGTATAGGCTGTTCATGTGTAGCTAATGCAAAACATTAACATAGAAGATACATTGTAAAATACTGACTATATTTCCCTCCCTCCTATCCTACCACCCACTTGTTCTATTCTCTACTTTGATCCCATCCTTTTTCAAAAGTGGGGGCTTCCAACTTCCCTTCCCCCCAGCCTGCCTCCCTTCCATCATTCCCCCCCTCATCTCATTCCCCCCTATTCTCCTGTAGGGTGAGATACCCTATTTAGTTTGTATGTCATTCCTTCACTGAGCCAAATTCAATAAGAATAAGGTTGACCTATTCCCTTTTGCCTTCCTATTCTTCCCCTCCATTGTAACCATTTCCCCTTTGCCTCTTCTATATGAGATAGTTTACCCCATTCTGTCTCTCTCCATCTCCTCTCATTATATTCCTCTCTCACCTCTTAATTTCACATTTTAAGTATCATCCCGTCCTTATAACTTGGTCCTGCGCCCTCTATCTATGTATACCTGTAAACATATATACACACAATCATACATGTATTCATATACCCATATATCCTCCAATATAGACATATATATATATATATATATACATATATATTTCTATTCCCTTCAACTATTTTCATACTGAGAAAAATTTCAGCAGTTACAATTATTGTTTTTCCATGTAGGAATGTTAATAGCTCAACTATGATAAGTGGCTTATGATTTCTTTTCCCTTTATACCTTCTCAAGTTTCTCTTGCTTCTTGTATCTAAATGTCAAATTTTCTATTCAACCCTGTTTTTTTCATTAAGAATGCTTGAAAGTCTTTTATTCCACTGAATGACTATATTTTCCCCTGAAACATGATACTCAGATTTGCTGGGTAGGTGATTCTTGGTTTTAATCCCAGCTCCTCTGCCCTCCAGAATATCATATTCCAGGCCCTTCGATCCCTCAGTGTAGAAGCTGCCAGATCCTGGGTTATCCTGATTTTGTTTCCACAATATTCAAATTGCTTCTTCCTGGCCACTTGTAATATTCTCTCCTTGATCTGGCAATTCTGGAACCTGGCTGTAATGTTCCTAGGAGTATTCTTTTTGGGATGTTTTTCAGCAGGTGATTGGTGGTTTCTTTCAACCTCTATTTTGCCTTCAGGTTCTAAAAAATCAGGGCAATTTTCCTTGAGAATTTCTTGGAGGATGATTTCTAGGTTCTTTCTTTGATCATGGCTTTCAGGTAGTCCAATAATTTTTAAATTCTCTCTCCTGGATCTATTTTCCAGGTCAGTGGTTTTTCCCATGAGATATTTCACATTGCCTTCTATTCTTTCATTTGTCTGGATCTGTTTAATAGCATCTTGATTTCTCATAAAGTCATTAGCTTCCATTTGCTCCAATCTAATTCTAAAGCAATGATTCTCCTCAGTGAGCTTTTGAGATTCTTTTTCCATCTGGCAAATTTGGCTTTTTAAGGCATTTTCCTCCTTGTTGCCTTTAGAGCCTCTTTCATCATTTGAGTTAGTCTATTTTTTAAGGTTTGATTTTCCTCAGTCAGGCTGTTGACTCTCATTTTGTAATTTTCTTGCATTGTTCTCAGTTTTCTTCCCAATTTTCCTTCACTTCTCTTATCTGCTTCTTAAGGTCCTCTATGGCCTGTAACCAGCTTGTATTTTCCTTTGAAGCTTTTGGTGCAGGAGTTCTGACTTCACTGTCTTCCTCCTGTTCCATGCTTTGCTCCTTTTTGTCCCCAAAATAGGACTGTAATATTGGAATCTTCTGTCTACTTTGTTTCCTTTGCCTGGTGTAATGTAATGCCAAGCAAAGGCAACTTCCCAAAGTTCAAAATACCAGCATAGGAGCTCTCCATTTTATTCAGTGAAAAATTAAGAACAGAGAAGATCAAAATATGACATCATTCACAATACAGCATTTACTAAGTGTAATTCAATAATCTCCAAGTACTACCTGATTTAATCAAGTACTACCCCACCCCAGGACATTACATTCATTTAATCAATTACAAAGTCCCTCTTCTAAATACTACTCCACCCCTAGGCTGTACATTCATTTAGTCCAACACAAAGCCCCTCTTCTCAAATGGAGATTAGTTTCCAATCATAAGTAAAGTACATTCATTTGTTCAATCACAGAACACAAAAAGGTCTAAAGTTCCCCACCCTTGGATCACAATTGAATATACCCCAGAGTTACAACAAGCTTAAGCACAGCACTTAATACCCAAATGGAGGTCTTTTATTCATCTTAACCAGAGGCAAGTTCTCAGCAATCTTTGTTCCTGGGGAGATAAAGCTTAGCAAGGCCACAAGATACATTGCCAGTCTCTTCATTAATTCATCCTCTGTCTGCAGAACAGTCCTAGGACCCCTGAAAACATTAGCAAAACCCTCTTCCAGGATTTCTGTAAACATACAACAAGAAAATCCTTCTTCAGGGATTCTGAACCAACAGCAAGCTTCCAAAACTTCTGCAACAACAGCACTGTCCTTCACCAGTGAACAGAATTCACTCTCTGTCTGCAGAACAGTCTCAGTAGCTCTGAACCAAAAGCAAGGTTCCCAGACTTCTGCAACAACAGGACTGTCCTTCACCAGTGGACAAATCTGGCAAAACACATCAAAACAGACAAAGTACCAGCATAACAGCCATGTCTCCTCAGTCCTTGGCAGCTCTGGGTGGCAGCTCTCAAAAGTCCTGGGCAATTCAAAGTGGCCCTCAGCAATCCTCTCAGTCTCTCTCTGCCTCCAAGATGCTGCTTCCAAAAAGTTCTTCTGCCTCTCTCTTTGCTTGTGTCTCTCTAAATTTATGTCACCAGCTCCTCCCAGTTCAGCCCTCTCTTTTCACGTCAACAAGTCCATCCCACAAGTGGGATTCACAAGCTCTGGGTTTTAACACAATCAAACCAAAAACCAAGCCAATACAGGGGAATCTTTAAATTACATTACTATTACACCTGGTCATGTCGCCCCTCAGTCACTTGACCCCTAAGCTTTTTGCCAGAGTAGGACTCTGCCACCAGACAGGGGAGCTTTCATCCCAAACACTGGGGTTTCTCAGCTGCTGGAGGTATTAAATGGGTGCCCTCTCTGAGGCCTCCACATGCTCTGGCAAGCTGGTCACACACCCCAGGATCTCCACCCTAGACAGAAATCCAGATCCAAGCAGGTTAAAGCAAGAACACCCCTTAGACTGGTCGCTTGGTCCCCCTACACTCTGCAGGACAGGAGCTGAAGCTGCAGCATTGCACTGGCTGAGCCATGGCATCTCAGTGGCTTCTCACCCTTGGGGCAAAAGCCCATGCTCTCCCAACTACTGGTCCCAAAGTCCACACTGCACTGACCTGTGACTTTGTCATTTATATCTATGTGTTGATAAATTTGGAAACGGCCACAGCTGCTGGTGATCTGGAGTCCCTCCAGCTGGCTGCTGGTCAGGCCTGCACTGGGGCTAAAACCTTCCCTTCATGGGGGCCTGGGCTCGGCTCCCAGAGTGTTGCGCTGGCTGCTTGCTGCCAGCCTCCTGGGCTGTCCTCAGTGGGAGGTTAGCTTCTCTGTGTCATTTTGTGGGTTCTACAGCTCCAAAGTTTTTTCAGAGTCCCCTTTTACATGGATTGGGGAAGGTGGAAGCCAGAGCCGCGCAGAGGTCCTGCTTCTACTCTGCCATCTTTACTCCGCCTCTCCCAATTGCATTTTTTAAGGAATTATTTCCTACAATCAATTTTTATCCCTCTTTTTCCAAGCTATTGACTCTCTTCTTGCATACCTCTCATCTTTTTCCAATTTTTCTTCTCCCTCTCTTATTTGACTTTTAAAATCCTTCTTGTGCTCTTCTGAGAAGGCTTTTTGGGCTTAAGACTAGTTCATATTCCTGTATGAGGTTGCAGATGTGGATATATTGACAATGTTGTCCTCTCCTGAATTTGTATTTTGATTTTCCACATCACCACAATAATTCTCTATGGTCAGTGTTTGTTGTTGTTGCTTTTTGCTCATGGTGTTTGCCTTTTTCCTGACTTTTAAAGTTGATCTCTGCTTCTAGGGCACAGGGGGCACTGTCCCAAGATTCTTGTGATGGGGCCAGAGGCCTGGTCATTGGCTTTGTATGCTGGGTCCTCAGGTGCTGGCAGCTAGAGGCTGTAGGGGTCTGGTATCTTCCCTGGTGCTGAGCTGGGGTCCTAGTGTTGGTGGCTGATGTACACTGAGTCAAGTGGAGTTTTCTGCATTTCCTTAGGGCTACACTGAAGCTGTCAGAGTTGGGGTGGGGTCTGACCATTGTAGGATGCATGTCCACCAGGACCTACACTGTAGCATGGACATTCAGCTGCTGGAGGATACCTACCTGCCATTGCATGTGGTGGTTCTCTGAGCTAGAGTCTGCTGGTTCCCCTGGTTGTGTTAAGGCACATGAAGTTCCTGGGGTTGCTACTTGTCTGTTCCACTACCCCAGAACTCAGGATCTCCCACTGCTTTGCTGAGGTGCAGCTTGCTGCTGGCTTGCTGGGATGCCTCCAGTCCTGTACTGCTCCCCTTCCTCCTGAGTGAGAAGGACCTTTCCCATTAATCTCCCAAGACTCCTAGGCTAAGAGACTGCTACCTCCTGTCTTTCTGCTGGCTCCACTGTTCCAGGTTTTTTCCTGGTCCTATATTTTCTGGGTTTTTAGAGGTTTTAGAGGTCAATAAGGGAGAGTGAGAATGACTTATTGCTTACTCTGCCATATTTGGAGGTTTCATGTGCATCTTTTCAAATACACAAATGGATCTGTGTCTCCTTGATGTAAGTGTTTCCTCTAACATTGCTGATGGCAACCTGTCTGTTCCTGCCCCATCTGTGAAATTCTTGTGACTGACCTAGAAATTCACTAGAAGAGATCTACCTAATGTGTTAGGGGACTTCCTCGTTTTATGTTGTCATTATAAGGATATTAATAAAGCACATGGATTGTCTGTCAATTACCCTTTTCTCTCACCACATGACGAGTCCATCTTCTTTTTCATTTATACATTTATTTGATGATATTTCTACTGTGGCACTCCCTTTGCCACCCAAAAAACCCATCTGCTCTGGACCTAGATATTCTATTTGGACCAGGTTCAGTCCTGGGGAGTCTGCCTATCATGAGAGTAGACTCCCTTTTCCCACATTCATTGGCTCATTAAGCCCCTAACCATATGCCCCTAGGGATGACTTTTTGAAAGAATAAATTAGATTGTGGCTCAATTTAGGACCTCTCCAAAATTGTGAGGAGCAAAAAAAGAGGGTACTCAGTTTATAACATGAGGTATGGGGTAGGTATTTTGTTCCTACACAGAAAATGAATACTAAACAAGGGACATCACAAGGAGGCATTTGACAAAAATAAACTTAAAACAGCATTCAGTAAGTGAACCTAACTTTTCTTACACCAACTTGGAAGCTAATATTTAAATCTTATCAGAATGTAAAGTAGTTCATAGAACTGATAATTAATTATTGTACATTTCACATTGGCTCAGCACTGTCCAAACATCTCCAGGTATTTGTCAGTTGGTAAGGTGGACAAGTTTGAGCTAATCTTCTGGTTGAAGGCCATGTTTTCTAAGGGTACTGGAGTAGTTAATTTCTAGGAATTCTCCTGCCACCATTCGGCTTCTATTTGATGTGGTCATCTCAAACTCACAAGGTTATTTCTGATCCTATACATGTACATCTCAGGATAGGTACTTATTCTTTTAAGGTCAGGAAAAAGGAAATATAAAACAAACAGCTTAAAATCAAGTATGTTTTAACAGGGCATATATTTTAACTGCCACATATTTGTAGACCTATAGAGTGTTGGAGCCAGTTGCCTATACCTCACCAACTCTCGGAAAACAATTGTAAACAGTTGTAAACAGTCTAGCATGATTTGCAGCTGGGAGGAAAGAGATAAGGGGTAAAGTCACTCCCTTTTATACCGGCATTTACCTCTTCCAGCTCTACAATCAATAAGGAGACTGCTCATTATTTCACAATGTAAAAACCCTCAGCAATTCTTAGAAAATTACATGAGGTTTTGGGATTTGGGGACAGTCCTGACTACATATTAATTGGTTAGCTTATGCTTCATAATTCCTTGTTTGTAACGTGTAGTAGCCTATCCACACCTCTCCATTGCCCTTTGGTTGACACTAATATTAAATTCTTTGGAAATTGTAAAGTCCTACTACAATTCCAGAATATATTTTCCAGGAGAATATAGACTTTATTTCAGGGAAAAACTTGGGGCTATTAAAAGAATTTTGCCATTTGCTAAAGATAATCAAACCCACTTTCCTTTTCCTCCTTTTCAATTCTGGGATCTACTCTTTTTCCATTTGTGTCATTTGTCAGTCAATCAACAAGCATACTGTACCATGTACTATGCTAGGTACTAGGTATACATATACAAAGAATTATATAAGCTCTTCTCCCAATGAGTCCTCCAAATTGCATATTTTGATTGATCAGTGCTATAGGTTTTCTATCCCTCCATGTCATAGTCTGGACAATAGACATTATTAATTTACTTGGTTTTTCCTGTGTAGATAGTTAACTCAAATTATTTTGAGTGCCTATGTATTTCTTCCATGAAGTTTAGCTATGTTCTGGGACTTGATGCAGGTAACTTATTGCCAAGCACAAATGGGAGTAGCTGGATGACCTTAACAGCTATAGGAATTCCTCCATAACTTGAACTTTACACTCTCTTCCATGACTTTAATAAATACATTTGGTAAGAATATGTCTGTTTTATATGTTACCTGAAATGAAGGATCACAAGGCTGTTGAATAAGATTATTTCTCTATCTTTTGTTATTGTTATTATTAATGTTAATTTCTTTTCACTCCTTTGATATCATCTCTTCTTTTAGATACTTTGAGAATCAATCTCTCCATGCCCCTAAATAGAGTCATTTCTAGTAGGAACCTTCTCTGTGTACCTTTAGTCTAGTCTTAACTATTTTTCCTTTCTTTGTTCTCTTTAATTCCCTTTTCATCTCCTCAATACAGTTATCCAGCACCATGATGTTAGTATAAAAATATGTTGACTCCACTATACTAGATGATAAAAAGTTTATTCTAAAAATATTTATAGATCTCTCCCATATTTTACCTGTTTGTCTTCTTTGCAGTCTCATCTTTAAATAAGCTTGGGATGACTTTATTAGGTTGAATCTTTCACCAGGTTTTCTTTTTTTTTTTTAATTAATTAATTAATTTTTAGTTTTCAACATTCAGTTCCACAAGATTTTGTGTTTTAAATTTTCTCTGTCTTCCTCCCCTGCCCCCTTCCCAAGATGGCATGCAATCTGACATAGGGTCTACATATACATTCATATTAAATATATTTTCACATTAGTCATATTGTAAAGAAGAATTACAGTGATTTTCTCTGCACTTTTTTTTTTTTTGCTGTTCGATGAGGTAATACTATTCCTAATTTTCCACCAGTATTCTGTATAAGGCTTTAAATTTTTTTTTTAATAAGTAAATTAATAGTTGAAACTAGTGTTTCCCTTGGTTACTATATCTCTCCACTTGGCAGGTAAGTTGCGTTTTCTGTCTGAGGTGTTCTTGATCTCCCTGTTATGATAATTGAATTATATCAGTTAAATATCTTAAATTATTATGATCCATGTTGATATATTTTCTTTCATCATTTTCAATTTTTTGGCATCAATAGTTCAGTTGGAATTGTTTTTAATTGTACATTATATCTTTTTCTCATCTTTGTCCTTTTTCTAGATTTATATTAATTTTGTTATTTTTTCTAATAAGTCAGTGGTCTGACTATAAACAGCTAATTCAGAAATGACTCTCATATCAGTTGTTAAAATTAATTAAGTTTTTAAAAATTATTTTTATTCACTGTGAACAATGCATAGCACAATCTAATTTTTAAAAAAGTGCTCATGATTTATGGGCATGAGGCTTCTAAAAGTTTATAAACTTTTCTCGTTCTTTATTCATGCACTAGATATTACAACAAATTTGTAATTGTCTTCACCTATTTCTGCCTTTTCCTTGAAGTCACTAAGTATGAAAATGTCTTGATTTATTGTGGAGTGTTTTAATGACTTCTTCATAGAACTTATTCTTTACATTCTGTAACAGAAGTTGGCACAGCAAGTGTAATTGTTTTATTTGCATTGTTCTGCAAATACTTGTAATTGGCAAAGCAATAGAAAATGACTAAATATCACATTTCTTATTGTCTTTAGATATATGATAAAACCAGTTCCTTTACCAAAGAGAACTTATGAGCCATTACTTTTTACCTATTTAGCCATTTCTTCTGTCTTTTGGTTTGATTTATAGGGAAAATTCTTAAATTAATTCAGTTCTTCTGGGAGTATTTTCAATTGTTGGTCATTATAGTGCCAATGCAATATTCACATTACCCCTAAACTCTCACTAATCTATGTAATGAAATGTATTGTTAATATATTTTTGCTGTGTAAGGGACATGAAAGATCTTGGGGCTGAACTTGGGAATTTGAAGACCTTCCCTGCTTTGAAAATGTACTCTGCCTACTGAATGTAATCACATGGAGCCTGTGGTGGGAGGAGCTTGCTGAAGGGTGGAGCAGAGCCCAGAGGAAGCTGGGAGTCAGAGCAGCTAGACACAGTTGGGAGGAGAGAATACTTCAGAAAGAAATAGACAGGATTGTGAGTAAATATTCATCTTGTGCTGGTTTGTGAGAAGGCTAAAGGATGGTGTGGCTCTCTGCTACATTGCAATGTGTTAACTTCTATGTTGCTGTGATGGATTTGGTTTCCTGGTAGTGGGATTTGGTTGTCTGGTGTCTGGATAAATGTTTTGCTTATGTCTTCTATATAGAGAGTCTGTTATATTTTGGTATTGAGCACTATAGTGGTATATTTATAGAGACCTTTGGTGCTGTGAATATTGCATTGGAGCTACTGTCATTGAAAAAAAATGTCACATTTAGAGTACTAATAGCTAAATTAATTTTTAAAGATGCTCTAAAAATAGTGAGATTCTTGGTACTCTGTCCCCCTTTCTGTCATTCTGCCATAATTTATTGGAGTAGAAGGGAGCCATACAAAATGTTATTAGATTTCATTATTTATTTAATCACTAAAATTTTTTTGAGTTCCAAATTCTCTACCTCCCTCCTATCCCTCCTCTGCCCACTGAGAAGGCAAGCAGCATATCAATTATACATTTGAAATCATGTAAAACATATTTCTATATTAGCCATATCACCAAAAAACCAAGAAAATTATACTTCATTTTGCCTTGAGTTCATCATTTCTTTTGAGGTGGATAGCATTTTTCATCATGAGTTCTTTGGAATTGTTTTGTATCATTATATTGATCATAGCAGCTGAATAGTTCACAGTTGATTATCATTACAATATTGCTGTTACTTTGTACAATGATCTCCTGGTTCTTCTCATTTCCCTTTCCATCAGTTCATATAGGTCTTCCTATGTTTTTTCTGAGACCTTCCCCCTCAACATTTCTTACAGCACATATTACTCCATAACAATAAAATGCCATGCTTTGTTCAGTCATTCCCCAATTGATGAACAACCCCTCAATTTCCAATTCTTTCCATCACAAAAAGATCTTCTATAAATATTTTTGTACTATAGGTCCTTTTCCTTTTCCTTTGATCTTTTTAGGATATAGATCTAGTTGTGGTCTAGCTATTGCTGGGTCAAAGGGTTGCTCATTTTTATGGGCCTTTATTGGGGGCTCACTTGAAGATTTATACCTGATTATCCAAAACCTGACTATATTTACTTTGCTTAATAAAAATGTTCACCCTAAAATATAAAACATGGAATACAAATGGTTCCAGCTTAGGTATTAGATTGTTTGTTTGTTTTCCCCTAGAGGCACAGGAAATAGATAAACAAGTATAAGATCAAGCCATTTAACTGAAGGCTGAAAGGACAAACTACCAGTTATCAACGGAAAAATTTTGAGTTCATATTGTAAGCTGCTCCCTGCAGCAAACAATATTAAATGACTCAGACCACCCTGGGTCAGATTCTGGAAAAACAAAGGACTTGACAAAACAAAAGGTCAGTTGAACGACAGGTTAGAATAAGAGAAAATGAGATTCTGACTGATTGCCCTCACGTAAATGGTTGAATGCTGACTGATGTCTTTCAGAAGAATCTAACTGTATGAGGATATTATCCTAGGGTTTGGAGATATTCCAAAATACGGTTGTACAGAATTAACCTTAATTCAATTCAAGCCAACAAACATTTATTGAATGCCTACTGTGTTCAAGGCATTGTAATAGGCATTGAAACTGCAAAGAAAAAAAAATCTCTGCCCTAAGGTGAGTTTACATTCTAAAGGAGGGAAACTAGCCTGTGCATGAACATACAGATATAAAATATTTACTAAGTAAATAAAAAGTAATTTCCCAGAGTCGGCAAGAGGAATTAGCAATTGAGATGATGAAGATTGACTTCTTGTAAAAAGAAGAACCCAAGGTGACCCTTGAAGAAACCTAAGGATTCTACTGGGTGGGGTGAAGAGTGAATAGATTACAAGCCTGATCAAAAGCATGGGGTCAAGAAATAGAATGTCACAATAATAATAGCATTTACATAGTGCTTTTATGGTTTACAGAGCACTTTACAAATATCTCATATCACAACAGCCCTTGGAGTTAGATGGTATTATGGTCTCCATTTTATAGATGAGGAAATTGAGGTAGATAGAGGTTAAGTGGCACAAAGCTAGTAAGGGTCAGAGGGTAGATTTGAACTGATTCCTTTTCCTGACCCTAGGTCCAACACTCTACCACACTGCCTCTCTGTCTCCTCCATTCTTTCCTGTTTGGCTCTAGACTCATTTGGATTTCTTTTACCCCCATGTTCTGGCAGAAGTACCTTCTCCCTCTTCTAGTTTAATTTCAGCTTCCTTTTATGTGCCATCTTTCTCCATTAGATTGTAAGTCCCTTGAGGGCAGGGACTGTCTTTCCTTCTATTTGTATTATTACCAGAATGCAGCTGTGTGCCTGGTACATAGAACACATTTAAATGCTTCCTGCCTTGACTTGATTCTACTTGTCATGTATGAGAAACAGCAGATCAGGCAATTTAACTGCAGTGCAGGGGGAAATAATGTAAAATCTACATGGAAAGGTAGTCTGCATCCAGATTGTGAAGAGTTTTATTTGTCAAATGCAGGAATTTATATTTTATTTCCTAGAGAGGGTAATACATTAATAAAGTTTTTTGAGCAGGGGAGTGACAAGATTAGATTTATGCTTTAGGAATATCAATTTGCCAGCTGTGTTGAAGATGGACTGGGGAAGGGGAGAAACTACACTGGCTTTCTTGCAGAAGGGACAAAGAGAAAAATAGAGAAGAAATTAACTCTCAGTAAGTCAGACCTGAAAAAAAAATTTTTGTTTCAGCTTTCACCTTGCCATTTGACCCTATGTTTGTTTACTCTAGACAATATGGCTTTCTAAATTCCCCCTTTCTCCCATTTTTTTTTTTTTTTGTATAATGATGATGATACCTGCACTGCTGAGGCTTTATTTTTTTTAAGGACCACAGAAAGTGAAAGAAATCACACTTCTCTTACACTCTTCTTTCAGCTCATGCTTGACTCATTGATATTCCTTTGAGTGATGGAAACCAACTCTATTAAGTTCAGGCTCCAATTTAAAAGTCCATGAGATATTTAGTGATTCCGTACATGTTGATTTACCAAAAAGAAAAAACAATTTTTCTCAAAGGAGAAGTCAGGTCTGCAATCAGTTCTGCATTAGTCAGCCTGAACAGAGCAGAAAATGCTGGATGGATTTCTTAATATGTTTATTCAGTTCTTGGCTCCTGCATAACCTGCATAATGCTGCACCAGGCAACATCATTTCACAATGTCATTATAGCATTATAACCACACCCATCCACGACTCTTTGACGTCATTGGGCTCCCTGCCCAGTTGGCTCTGGCTCCACTTATCTCTGTTCTAAGCACAGGATTTGTAGTCAGAGGTTGTTCTTCACTGAAATCCATCTGTGCTACTTATTATATGTGTGCCCTTGGGAAACATTTCACTTTTCTGGGCCTCATCTGTTAATGTAGACTTTGGAATAGTTGATTTATAAACTCCTTCATAGCTAAAAAAAAAAATGGTACTATCATCCTATGGAAAAAATTCCCATTTAATGTAGACAATAAATATTTTGAACAGAGACTTTTGTGTTTTTATTCCCAGAGCCTAACATAATGTTGAGGACTTAGTAGGTGCTTAAAAACTTTTTTTTGAATTGCATGGAGCTTTTAATGAACCAATAAATGATGTTAGATTGGGGTATGCCAAAAGGGGCTGTGCTGGAAATTTTAAACAGGGAAATGTAAAAGGTTCTGCCAAATTTTTCTGTGAAAAATATTCAGGTAAAGTCTATTGAAATAGCAGAAGGTTCTGGTTTAAGTTATTTACTACCAAATAGGGTAGTGCAATAGATTGAGAGCTGAACCTGGAGTTTGGAAGACCTGAATTCAAATTCAACCTCAGACACTTAGCCTTATGACCTGGGACAAGCTGTTTAACTTAACTTCTGCCTGCCTCAAGTTTCTTCAACTATAAAATGGATAATAATAATTTCCAGAATTGGTATGAGGATCAAATGAGATATGTGTAAAGGGCTTACGCTTAATAGATGTGTGTTCTTTTCCCCTTCCCCTTAAAACAAAGACCAGTATTTCAGTACATGTTGAGTTGTTCCATAGAACATGCCCTTATAGACAATTTGAGGGATATAATGAAGTCAAGCTTGGGGTTTCACCATTTGTTGACCATTTGAGCTAGTCAATTCAATTCAATAAGCACTTATTAAGCACCTACTCTTTGCAAGGCACTGTCATAGGTGCAGAGGATATGAAGACAACAAGAAAAACAGTTTCTGCCCTCAAGGAACATTCTACCATTGCCATTTATTTATCTTGTTGTTGTTTGTCCTTTGTTCTCAAGGAGGACCAAGACTTCAGGAAGGTGTTTCCATGACTTGCAAGTGAATTGGATTCAAGTGAGGGAGGGCTGTGCAAAGTCACCAGCCTTAAGCCTTACTTTCTCCTCTGGAGCCCTCTGCGTCCAGTGGTGAGATATAGATCAGAATGGACAGGGTATGACCCTGGATTAAGTGGGAAACCTTGGGCTTTTTAAGCAAAGGTCTTTCAGTTTGACTGAGGCAATGCCTCAATCAACAATCTTTTATTAAATCTGCGCTGAACAGGGCTTTGTGTTAGGTGCTGGGGGGACAAATAAAAAAGCAAGAGTCCTTTCCATCACGCAGCTAACACTGTTTAATTCTTACTTTATATTTATGTAAAGAAAGTCCATGTTCTTTGTACTTAATCCTTCTAGGTAGCTATTAGTATTGAGAATGTAGACCTTGAAGGGATCTTCCAAGTAATCTAATCAAATCTCTTCATTTTCTAAAGAACCTTAAGATCTCACTAGTACTAAGAAGCAGAACCAGGATTCAAACCCTAGTCCTTTGATTACAGACTCAGCACTCTTTTCACTGCAACTTCTAATGTTCCCAAAAGATAAAAGCAAAAAGGTACCCATCACTGATCAGGTTTTTTTAAAAAAAATTCTTTTGGTTCTACCTGCTGTTTTCTTTCAGAGTGCACTCAGAAATTATACTTTAGTACTCTAATTAATTCCTTGTGAACCTGGTGAACACAATTTTATAAGTCTTTTCTGAAAATTCACTTACAGAAAAGCAAAAAATGCAATTCCTGGTCACAATTTACATAAATGTTCTTTGTATAAAGAGATGATATTGCTTCTAGGCACTAAAATAGTAATAGTGGATGGCATTTGTAAAGCATTGTAAAGTTCACAAAGTATTTTACATACATTATCTCGTTCGATGCTCAAAACAGCCCTCTAGGAGGGAAGTACTATAGGGAATTATTTCTCTTGTTTTATAGATAAAATTCAAGGCCAGAGAGAATAAATGACTCACTCATTGTCAGAGTTATTAAATGTCAGGGGAAAGATTCAAACTGAGGTTTCTCTTGACTCATATGAAAGAAGGTGTTCCTAGCTCCAAATCCAAAGTCCTTCGTACCACACCATACTGCCTGTCCAACCTAAACAAAAGTCCCCCCTATAACAAGTGAAACATATTCTAAAAATATATCTCTTACTTGACATAGTGATGGAATCCTAATAAAGTTGCCCCTAGCCCCAATATTCTAACTTCATTATAGGCTGGTGCCACTGAACAGCAGGCCCACTGTACTTACCTACGCCCCCCCCCCCCCCCCCCCCCCCCCCCCCCCCCAGACACACAATGTCCTAACTTCATATATGCCTCACTGCTCACTGGAACAACAGGCATGTCCCTGAACTCTTAGTTCCCACAGAAACAGCAGCTGTGTCCATGTGATGTGTCCCAGCTACTGACTCTACCTAGCCACTTTCCCCAGACCCATTCCCACAGAAACAGGTATGTTCTTGTATTCAATCACAATCACATCATCCATCTAGCCCAAGACTGGACTACAATACCTAACTATCTGTTTTGACCAGAAAGGATCACAATAGCTAGATTGGAGGGCAGCATGACCAGAATATTTAACCACTGAACCATAGATGGGACTCCTCCATTACCTAATCCCTTAACAAACTCTTCCTGTCTTTTTAATATTAATCATATTCCTCTAATTCTATATAAATTTTGATTATGTAATTGCATCTTTACCCTATAAAAATCCACCTAGCTTTCTCTGGAGTTGCTGGTTCCTCGTGGAACATAGCCTGCTTCATGAGACACGCCAATCTCAATAAATATCTATACTTGGATTAGAGGTGGTCTGACTCTGAATTCTTTGAGACAGTTCCAATAGTTTTTGGATAGGCAGAGCCCCCACCCCAACAATAACTGTAATCTTTATTATGAGGAGGCTGAAACTAGTGAATCATTTGTAAGTCCAACATCATCAGTATGGTGGGTCTTTGGGAGCAGGGAGCTACCAGGATGAGTAAGGAGGGGAAAACCAGCCTAGGACAGAAATGTAGCAGGTCAAAACTTCTGCACTGGTCATTTGTAGGATCAGGCACATGAATGCATGTTGCTCTTTTATATGGGGAAAGATTGGGAGATTCAATCTAAAAACAACAACAAAAACCCTATGAAAAGGAAAAACAAATTTAAAAAAGTCATGCAGGCCCAGGATTTTACTTAGAGAAAATACTCCCTAAAATACTTTTTACCATTCAGACAGAGTGTTGATACAGAACAGAAGCCTCCTGATGATACACAGGCAAATGCCTGTGTTGGCTATAAAACTCTAATAACCTTGTTCTGCTTGGTAATTTTTAGTGCTTTGAAAATGCCCAAGGACAATTAAAACATCCCTAGGGTTCTACCTCACACTTAGCAAAGTAGACAAAAAAAGGAAAATAATAAATACTGGAGGAATTATGCAAAACTAGCACATTAATGCACTGTTGGTGAAGCTTGAATTGGTCCAGCCCTTCTGGGAAACAGTTTGGAACTGTGACCTAAAAGTTGTTAACATGCACATACCTTTTGACCCCAAAATATCACTAATAGGCCTATATAGCCTAAAGAAGATCCCCAAACTGAGTCCATAATTGATGACTTTTGGAAAGTTTGTACTGTATGGTGCTTGCATTGGAAAAAGTCACTAAAGTGATGGTTCAAGATTCAGAATGAGACATATTTGTTACGGAGGGTTTTTTTTTCTTTTTGCCTAGTGGGGAAAGAAATAGACAGAGGATCAGTGCATATCAAATGAAACAAAATTTAAAAATTTTTGGAAGAAAGTTAAAAAAAGGAAAAAGTCACTCAAAAAATAAAAGTAAAGTGATCACAATAGGTGGCACCACTTTCTGTCTCACTCTTTTCTTAACACCTTACAATCTGGTTTCCTGCCTTATCATTCCCCTGAAACTACTGTCTCGAAAGTTAGTCTTGTTGAATTGTTTTTCAGTCATGAAATTGTTTTTCACTCTTCGTGACCCCATTTGAGGTTTTCTTAGCAAAGATACTGCAGTGGCTTGTCATTTCCTTCTCTAGCTCATTTTACTGGTAAGGAAACTGAGGCAAACAGAATTAAGTGACACAGCTAGTAAGTGTCTGAGACTAGATTTGAACTCAGGTTTTCCTGACTCCAAGCCTATGTATCCACTGTGCCACCTACCTGTCCTCAAGTTACTAATAATCTCTTAGTTGCCAAATTCAATGCCCTCTTTTCAGTCCCCATTCTTCCTGATCTCTCTGTAGCCTTTGACACTGTTGGTGTCTCCTTTCTCCTTGATACTCTCTCCTCTCTAAATTTTCAGGATGCCATTTTCATCTGGTTTTCTTCTTACCCCTCTGACAGTTCCTTCTCTGTCTTCTTTGCTGGGTCCTTCTTCAGACAACGCTCTCTAACCGTGTCATTCAGGGTTCTGTCTTGGGACCTCTTTTCTTCTCTCTCTATGCTTCTTGTTTTTTTAAATTTGTATTTATTTATTTATTTGTTTGTTTGCCTTTAGTTTACAAGATTCAATTCCACAATTCCATGAGTTTCACACTTTGTCCCCTTCCCTCCTCCCCGCCCCCCCGCCCCCCCGCCATGGAGGCATACAGTCAAGTATAGGATCTGTAAATACTTTCACATTACACATTAGTCAGGTTATAAAGATGGATTGTTATCAGAAGGAATGAAAAATTGTAAAGAGGACATAAAACCGTACAAGAAAAGGAAAAAGATCAGGTAGTTTGCTTCAATCTGGATATAAACTCAGTCCTTTCTAGTTCTTTCTCTGGTTGTACACATTTCTCTCCATCATGAGTCTTTTGGGATTGACTAATATCACTGCATTGCTGAGAAGAGTCCAGTCTATCAAAGCTGGTCAACTGACATACAATGTGTCTATGATTGTATACAAATTTCTCCTGGTTCTACTCTTCTCACTCAGCATCAGTTCGTATAAGCCTCTCCAGGTAAATATGAAGTCCATCTGCTCCTCATTTCTTATAGCACAGTAGTATTCCACATGCATATACCACAACTTGTTCAGCCATTCCCCAATTGATGGGCACCCCCTTAATTTCCAATTCTTTGCCACCACAAAAAGAGCTGCTATAAACATTTTTGTACATATGGGTCTTCCTCCCACTTCTATGATCTCTTTGGGATATAACCCTAGGAGTGGTATTGCTGGGTCAAAGGATATGAAATTATTTATAGCTCTTTGGGCATAATTCCAGATTGCTCTCCAGAAAGGTTGGATCAGTTCACACCTTCACCAGCAATGCATTAGTGTTCCAATTTGCCCACATCCTCTCCAGCATTTGTCATTTTCAGGTTTTGTCATCTTGGACAATCTGACTGGTGAGATGTGGTACCTCAGAGTTATTCTGATCTGCATTTCTCTAATCAATAGTGATTTAGAGCATTTCTTCATGTGCTAATTATCTTTAATTTCTTTCTCTGAAAATTGCCTGTTCATATCTTTTGACCATTTATCTATTGGGGAATGACTTGTATTCTTATAAATTTTACTCAATTCTCTGTATATTTTAGAAATGAGTCCTTTGTCAGAGAATAGGTTGTAAAAATTCTTTCCCAATTTCCCACCTCCCTCTTAATCTTGATTACATTGGCTTTGTTTGTATAGAAGCTTTTCAATTTCATGTAGTCAAAATTATCCATTTTACATTTTATAATGTTCTCTAATTCTTGTTTAGTCTTTCCCTCTCCACAAATCTGACAGGTAAACTATTCCTTGTTTTCTGAGACTGCTTACAGTATCAACCTTTATACCTAGATCATGCACCCATTTAGACTTGATTTTGGTATATGGTGTTAGATAATGATCTATGCCCAGTTTCTGCCATACTATATTCCAGTTTTCCCAGCAGTTTTTGTCAAATAGTGAGTTCTTATCCCAAAAACTGGGGTCTTGGGGTTTATCAAACAATAGATTATTATAGTCATTGACTTCTGAATCTCGTGTGCCTAATCTATTCCATTGATCCACTCCTCTATTCCTCAGCCAGTACCAAGTAGTTTTGATGACTGCTGCTTTATAATACAGATTGAAATCTGGTATAGCTTGTCCACCTTCCCTAGCATTTCTTTTCATTAATTGCCTTGATATTCTGGACCATTTATTCTTCCAAATGAATTTTGTTACTATTTTTTCTAGCTCTATATAGTAGGGTTTTTTTTTGGTAAATTAATTGGTATGGCACTAAACATATAATTTAATTTAGATAAAATTGTCATTTTTATTATATTAGCTCTATGCAGTCATGAGCAGTTGATATTTTTCCAATTAGTTAGATCTGACTTTACTTGTGTGAAAAGTGTATTGTAGTTGTGGTCATATAGGTCCTAGGTTTGTTTTTGGCAGGTACGTTCCCAAATATTTTATAATGTCTACAGTAACTTTAAATGGGATTTCTCTTTCTATCTCTTGCTGTTGAATTTCATTGGAAATATATAGGAATACCAAGGATTTATATGGGTTTATTTTATATCCTGCAACTTTGCCAAATTTATTTATTGTCTCAAGTATTTTTTTACTTGATTCTCTAGGATTCTCTAAATATATCATCTGCAAAGAGTGATAGCTTGGTCTCTTCTTTGGCTAATTTGATACCTTTGATTTCTTTTTCTTCTCTAATTGCTACTGCTAACATTTCTAGTACCATATTGAATAAGAGGGATGATAGTGGACACCGTTGTTTCACCTCTCCATTTTATGGGAGAGTTCATTCCATTCACATTCACAGTTGTGATTGTTATCTGTTTCTTTCCCTCCATCCTCTTCCCTCCCCTGTTAATGCTCATATTTTTCCCCCTTCTCCCTTTCCCCCCTTAATAGTTTTCCTTTTGACCACAGCCTCCCTCAGTATTCCCTTATCAGCCCCCCTCCCTTTTCCTCCCCTTCCCCCTTACTTTTTCCCTCCCTACTAACCCCCCCCCATTCATAGCCCTTTTCCCCTCCTACTGCCTGTAGGATATTTTTATATTTAATGAAGTATATTATCTCACGTGAAGCTCCTCTCCCTCCCCTCTTTCCCTCTAATATGATACGTTTTGCATCTCTTCTCCATGGAGTCCTATGCTTAACTGGTTGTTATTCCCTCCTTGTACCAGAACCAATGAGGGAAAAGCTCATATGATTCTCACCTCCCTCCCTTCTTTGCCTCTGCTATATATTGTTTTTATGCCTCTTTTTGTGGCATAATTTACTTTTTTCCACTTCATTCATTCATCTTCTTCCATTGCAGTCCCTTTACGCCCTTAATAAGTTTTTTTAATCATCATTTTGTGTATTTTATACTCGTACCCTCTACTTGTCAATAAACAGTTTGCTCTTATTAAATAGCAGGGTGTGTGTGTGTGTGTGTGTGTGTGTGTGTGTGTGTGTTTACCTTTCTATGTCACTCTTTTTTTAAAAAAAGCAATTGGGGTTAAGTAACTTGCTCAAGGTTTCACGGCCAGGTGTTTCTGGGTGTGGTGCTAAGTGTCTGAGCCTGGATTCGATCCCCAGGTCATCCCAACACTGGGGCCGGTGCTCTTACTCGCTGTGCTACCTGGCCGCCCCTCTATGTCACTCTTACATCTCATAATTGGAGGTTAAATTTTCCCTTGAGCTCTGGCTTTTTCATCAGCAAGGTCTGGAACTCTGTTATATCATTGAATGACCATCTCTTTGCCTGGAAGAATATGCTCAGTTTCACTGGGTATGTGATCCTTGTTTGTAACTGAAGCTCTTTTGCCTTCCAGAAAATTGTATTCCACTGCCTCTGATCTTTCAGTGTAGAGGCTGCCAAATCCTGTGCAATCCTCACTGTGGACCCTTGATATTTGAATTATTTCTTTCTGGCTGCTTGAAGTAATTTCTCTTTTACCTGGTAGTTCTGGAGTTTGGCCACAACATTTCAAGGACTTTTCAGTTCAGGATCTCTTTCAGCAGGTGTCCGGTGGATTCTCTCAATTTCTATTTTACCCTCAGGTTCTAGTATCTCAGGACAGTTTTCCTTAATGAGCTCTTGGAGAATGTTGTCCAGGCTCATTTATCATCATGATTTTCTGGTAGGCCTGTGATTCTCAGATTATCTCTCCTGGATCTATTTTCCAGGTCAGTTATTTTTCCATTGAGGTATTTTACCTTTTTCTAATTTTTCATTCTTGTTGTTTTGTTTGACTAATTCTTGGTTCCTCATAGAGTTATTTGTTTCAATTTGGTTGATTCTAGTTTTTAGCAAATCATTTTCCTTGGTTAGTTTTTGGAGCTCCTTTTCCATATCATACACTTTTCTTTTTAGGAGCTGTTTTCTTCATTATAATGTTTTTTTCTAATTCTGCAATTTTGGTTTTGAAAGAATTATTCATTTTGTCTTCTATCTCTCTCATTTAGTTTTCAAAGTTCCTTTTGAGCTCATCTAGGAGAGCTTTCTGTGCTTGGGACCTGTTCCCTGTTCCCTGTTGATGTTTCAGCTGTGGGTGTGGAGTTCACATTGTCGCCCTCTGAGTTTGCTTCCTCCCTCTGAGGAGAGTAGGACTCCAGAGTGTTTGTAGTCTGCTTTCTACCCATTTTGAGGCAGGGCCCTAGCAATGCCCTTCCTCTAGGGATCCCAAGCCTTTACTGTAGAGAGTTTTCCCCTGGGGCAATAGTTATTATATTTTCAGGGTCAGAAGGAGGGGGGAGGGGGTTCGAGCAGGTGGGGTTCACTCTGGCATCCTGGTCTTTGGAGGTCCTGATAGGGGCTTTTTTTTTAATTTCTGGGCTATGGAATGGTAGTCCCAGGAGTATTTGCTGTCCTGGACAGGGGCCCCTGCATTTGGGTCTTACCTTGCTCTTTCCAGTCCCAGCCCTTTGTTGATAGGCCTGGTAGTGGCCCTTGTGGTTGGTGGGATGACTTGCCCCCCTGAGTTGATCAGGCCTCTTCTGGGCCTGCCTCTGTAGGCCGCTAGCCTTCCGGACCCACCTCTGCGTGCTGCTTGCCTTCCGGGCCCACCTCTGTACACTCCTCTCTCTATGCTTCTTCATTTGATGACCTAACCAGCACCCATGGATTTAAATGCAATTTCTATGCTGATGATTCTCAAATCTACCTATTTTTTCCCAATCTTTCTCTAACCTCCAATTTTATATCTCCACCTGCGTTTCAGACATCTTGAACTGGACATCCAGTAGATGTCTTAAACTCAATATGTCTAAAACTAGTCTCCTCCCCCCCCACACCCAAACCGTTCTCACCTCTTACTTTCTCCTATCATCAGAGAGGGCAACACCATTTTTCCAGTCCTTCAGGCTCACAACCTAAGAATCATCCTGTCTTCCTCATTATCTCTCACTCCCCCTCCCCCACTCCATAGCCAAGACATTGCCAAACTCTCTTGATTTCACCTTTTTAGCATCTCTCAAGTAAACATCCTTCTTTCCTCTGAAATTGCCACTACTCTAGTACAAGCCCTCATCACCTCACATCTGGATTATTGCAATAGCCTGTTAGTGGGTATACCTCTTTCAAGTCTCTTCCCACTCCATTTCATCCTTTATTTAGTCAATAAAGTGATTTTCCTAAAACAGTCTTGTTACCTCTCCACCCCATCCCAATAAACTCCAGTAATTTCCCATTGCCTTCAGGGGTAAATACAAAATGCTCTGTTTATCATTGAAATCCCTTCATATTTTCCAGTCTTCTTACACCGTAATCCCTAATATGTACTCAGATTCAGTGACACTGGCCCCCTGGCCATTCCATGAGCAAGACACTCCATCTGTAGGCTTCAGGTACTCTCTCTGGATATCTGCCCCCTCCATTCCTGGAATGTTATTTATTCTTCCTTCTGACTACTGACCTCCCTGGTTTCCTTTAAGTTCTGTCTAAAATCCTAACTTCTAAAGGAAGTCTTCCCCAAACCCTCTTAATTCTAATGCCTTTCCTCTGTTATTTATTTCCTATTTATCCCGCATATAGCTTACTTTGTATATATTTGTTTGCCTGTCATCTTTCCTATTAGATTTTAAATTCCTTGGGGCCAGAACTGTCTTTGCCTCTTTTTGGAACCCCAGGGCTTAGCACTGTGGTTGGCACATAGTAGGCATTTAACAAATATTGATTGATTTCTAAGATTAAGAAACTCTATAAACATTTGTTATGATGTTGCTGTGGTGATATATACCTTAAATTTCTTTTCCAGGTTTCACAACCAACTTCCTTTTACTAATTATAACATGGTTTCATATTTAAGTTCTTTACTATACTGGTCACTCTCTCTTGGACATTTTCCTGCTTATAGATGTCTTTCCTAAAAAGTAGCACCGAGATTGTTTGTAGCTATAAAAATACCAGCTAAGATACTTGGTGATTATGGTCCCTAATCATCCTGAAGAAGCATTGGAACAACTAAATGTAGACTGAGATTAGAAATGAGGTAAAAAGTAATAATTCAATTAGAAAAACAAAAAGTCATGAATATAAAAGGAAATAATGAAAAAAAATGTAAAGGAAAGGAGGTTTAGCAGTACCAGATCTTACACTGTATTATAGGGCAGTAGTTATCAAAACTATTTGGTATTGGCGAAGAAATAGAAAGGTAGATCAGTGAAATAAAGTAGACATACAATTTACAGCAGCAAATAAATATAAAAACCTTGTATTTGACAAGTGTAAAGACAAGATTTTGGGATAAGAACTCATTATTTCATAAAATTTGTTGAGAAAATTAGAAAGCAGTATGGCAGAAATTAGGTATAGACCAAAATCTTACACCATTTACCAAGATAAGGTCAAAATGGATGATGACAGATATGAAGAGAGATTTTATAAGAAAAGTAGAACACAGAACATATTTATCAGACTTATGGACAGGCAAACAATTTAAGAATAAACAAGAGATGGAGAGCAAAGTTAAGTGTAAAATGGATAATTTTTATTACATTAAATTAAAAAGTTTTTGTACAAATAAATCTAACATAGCCAAGATCAGAAGGAAAGCAAAAAAATTGTTTTAAGAATGACTTTGAGCAAATAAGTTATTTTTAATATTATACCCAAATTAATTATAAAAGACATTTGAAGAAAGATGCTATGTAGATCCAGAGAAGGAACCGATAAATAGAAGTATACATAGAATAACTCTCTCTCTCTCACTCTCTCTTTCTGTCTCTCTCTCCCTATTTGGGTTTAATGGTAGCCATGTAGAATGGAATTGGGGGGAAAGGGAAGAAAAAAGTTTACATGATAAATTTTTTGTATATTTGGAAGGAATAGCACTTAGTAGATTTGTAGTTTCATGTGAAATCATGTTTTTTATTGTACTATGTTATGGAAATGTTTGTTTTATTCCTTAAATTGGAAAAAAAATTTTTTAAAATGAGGTCAAGTCCTGGCTATAACACTTATTAACTGTGTAATCTGGGGCAAGTCTTGAGCAGCCTGCATGAGCCTCATTTCCTTTTCTGTTAAATGTGAACAGTGTTCCTTCCACCTATTAGGAAGAGGGGCAGCATGGCATGATGGATAGTAATAGGCTGTCCTTGAATCAGAAATACATGGGCTCAATTCCTACCTCAGATACATAGCTACCAGACCAAGGGAAAGTCATTTACTCTCAGTACCCGCAGGCAACTTTCTGTCTTGGGGGGAGGAGGTTATTTAATTTATTACTTATTTATTTTTAACCTTCTTTTCTTTTTAAATTTTGAGTTCAAATTCTATCCCTCCCTCCTGCCCCTTCTACCCACTGTGAAGATAAACAGAATTGCATTAATTATACATGTGAAATCATGCAAAACATATTTCCATATTAGTTATATTGCAAAAAAAAGTAAGAAAATTTTATTTCATTTTGCACTCAGTTCATCATTTCTCTCTCTGGAGATGAAAAACATTTTCTTCATCATGAGCCCTTTGGAATTGCCTTGGATCATTGCATTGATCAGAGTGAACCAAGTCTTTCACAATTGGTCATCACTACAACAGTGTTTTTACTTTGTAAAATGATGTTGTAAAATTTTCTCACTTCACTTTGCATCAGTTCATATAGGTCTTGATATGTGTCTTCTGAAACCACTTCCCTCATCATTTCTTATAGCACAATAGTACTCCATCATTGGAGTAGCAAGGTGGTGCAAAGGATAGAGTGCTGGTCCTGGAGTCAGGAAGATTCAACTTCCTGAGTTCAGGGGGGCAGAGTCAAGATGGCTGAGTAGAAATAGGACTTCTGGTGGCTCCCACCTCTGCCAATTCATGTAAAAGGTGACTTTGAAAAAACTTTGGAGCTACAAAACCCACAAAATGACACAGAGAAGCTAACATTCTGCTGAGGACAGCCTGGCAGACTGGCAGCAAGCAGCCAGTGCAGAACTCTGGGAGCCGACCCCAGCCCTGCTGGAGTCCAAAGTTTTATCCTCAGGGCAGGCCTGAGCAGCTGCTGGCTGGAGGGACTTCAGATCACCAGCAGCTGTGACAGTTTCCAGAATTTTCAACCCATAGATGCTAAGGACAAAGTGAGAGGTCAGTGCAGTATGGAATTTGGGATCTAGTAGTTTGAGAGTGAGGTTGGCCTGTAGAGAGAAGCCACTGAGTCTCCCCAGTGGTCTGCCACGTGGCAGCTTCAGCTTTTGGCCTGAAGATTGTATGGGGACCAAGCCACCAGTCTGAGGGGTAATTGTTCTTGCTTTAACCTGCTTGGATCTGGATTGCCGTCTAGGGTGGAGGTCCTGGGGTGTGTGACCAGCTTGTCGGAGAGTGTGGAGGCTTCAGAGAAGGTATCCAATAAATACCTTAGGTAGCTGAGAAAACCTTAGCGTTTGGTACAAAGTTCCCCTGTCTGGTGGCAGAGTCCTACTGTGGAAAAAAGCCCCAAAGTCAAGTAATTTAGTGGCAACATGACCAGGCAAAGGAAGCAAAGCAAACAGAGCAACCCAACTTTACACTCCTATTTTGGGGACAAAAAGGATCAAAGCATGGAACAGGAGGAAGACAATGAAGTCAGAACTCCTGCACCAAAAGCTTCTAAGCTTCCAAATACAAGATGGTTACAGGCCATAGAGGACCTTAGGAAGGATTCTGAAAAGCAAATAAGAGAAGTGGAGGAAAAATTGGGAAGAGAAATGAGAATGATGCAAGAAAATTATGAAATGAGAGTCAACAACCTGACTGAAGAAAATAATACCTTAAAAAAATACTAACTCAAATGGCAAAAGAGGCTCAAAAAGGCAACAAAGAAAGAATGCCTTAAAAAGCTGAATTTTCCAGATGGAAAAAGATTCTTAAAAGCTCATTGAAGAGAATCATTCCTTCAGAATTAGATTTGAGAAAATAGAAGCTATTTTTGAAAAATCAAGATGCTATTAAACAGATCCAAACAAATGAAAGAATAGAAGGCAATGTGAAATATCTCATTGGGAAAACTACTGACCTGGAAAATAGATCCAGGAAAGAGAATTTAAAAATTATTGGACTACCTGAAAGCCATGATCAAAAAAAGAAACTAGAAATCATCCTTCAAGAAATTCTCAAGGAAAATTGCCCTGATGTTTTAGAACCAGAGGGCAAAATAGAGATTGAAAGAATCCACTGATCACCTCCTGAAAAAGATCCCAAAAACAAAACTCCTAGGAATATTATAGCCAGGTTCCAGAATTCCCAGATCAAGGAGAGCATATTACAAGCAGCCAGGAAGAAACAATTTGAATATTGTGGAAACACAATCAGGATAACACAGGATCTGGCAGCTTCTACACTGAGGAATTGAAGGGTTTGGAATATGATGTTCCAGAGATCAAAGGATCTGGGATTAAAACCAAGAGTCATCAAAACTGAGTACAGGTGAAAATATGGTCATTCAATGAAATAGATGACTTTCAAGATTTCTTGATGAAAAAAAAAAGAGTTGAATAGAAAATTTGACATTAACATACAAGAAGCAAGAGAAACATGAGAAGGTAAACAGGGAAAAGAAATCATAAGGAACTTATCAAAGTTGAACTATTTACATTCCTATGTGGAAAAACGATGATTGTAACTTATGAAGCTTTTTTCAGTATGAGAATAGTTGAAGGGAATAGAAATGTATATATGCATGTGTGTATATGTATATATAATACACATACATATATATGTCTATATAGGAGGGTATATGGGCATATGAATACATATGTGAATGTGTGTATATATGTGTACAGTTATACATAGATAGAGGGCACAGGACCAATTTAATAGAAAGAGATGATCCTTAAAAGGTGAAATTAAGAGGTGAGAGAGGAATATAATGAGAGGAGGTGGGGAGAGACAGAATGGGGTAAACTATCTCATATAGAAGAGGCAAGCAAAAATGGTCACAATGGAGGGGAAGAACAGGAAGTCAAAATGGAAGGGGCAACCTTATTCTCATTGAATTTGGCTTAGTGAGGAAATGAAATACACACTAAATTGGGTATCTCACCCTACAGGAGAGTAGGGAGGAAGAAGATGAAAGGGGGATGATGGAAGGGAGGATAGGCTGGGGGGTGAGGGAAGTTGGAAGCACCCACTTTTGAAAAGGGACAGGATCAAAGTAGAGAATAGAACTAGTGGGAGGTGGGATAGGAGGGAGGGAAATATAGTCAGTGTTTTACAATATATCCACCATGGAAATGTTTTGCATAGCTACACATGTACAACCTATATTGAATTGCTTATCTTCCCAGTAAGGATGAGTGACAAGGGAGGAAGGGAATGAATCTGGAATTCAAAGCTTTAAAATAAAATGTTTAAATATATGTATATACATGTAACTGGGAAATAAGATATACTGGCACTGGGGCATAGAGATCCACCATGCCCTACTGGAAAGTTGAAGTGGGTATGGGAGAAGACATGGGAGAGAACAGATTGGAGGAGGGGATATCCTGTGGGATTGCTATTTGGGGGTATTGGCTAGGGAGAAAAATGGGGAGAAAATTTGTAACTCAAAATCTTGTTGAAATGAATGACATAAACTAGAAGTCAATAAAGCATTTGAAAAGAGAAAAACAAAAACAAAAACAACTTCCTGATTTTAAATCTAGTCTCTGTTACTAGTTCCCAGACCCTGGGAGAAATAACCCTATTTGCTCCAGTTTCATCGTCTGTAAAATGAACTGAAGAAGGAAGTAGCAAACCATTCCAGTATCTCTCCCAAGAAAACCCCAAATGGGGCCACAAAGAGTCAGACATGACTGAAAACGACTGAACAACAACACTCCATCACAATCACATGCCACAACTCATCCAGTAATTCCCCAATTGATGAACCTTCCCTCAGTTTCTAAATCTTTGCTACTACTAAAAGAGCTGCTGTAAAATATTTTGGTACATATAGGTCATTTTCATTTTTATTTGCTCTCTTTGGGGAACAGACCTAGTAGTGGTATTGCTGGGTCAAAGAGTATGAAAAATTAGCCCTTTGGGCATAATTACAAATTGCTCAGAATTGTTGAACCAGTTCACAACTCCACCAACAGTTTGTTCATGTACCTATTTTCACTCATCCCCTCCAGCATTTGTCATTTCTGATAGGTTGAGGTGGTACTCCAAAGCTGTTTTAATTTGAATTTCTTTAATCAATAGTTGTTTAGAACATTTTTTAATGTGATTGTATTTATTTCTTTTGAAAACTGCCTGTTAATATCCTTTGAACATTTATCAATTAGGGAACAGTACTTATTTTTATGAATTTGACTCAATTCCCTATATATTTGAGAAATGAGATGTTACAGGGAAAACTTGTGAAAATTTTTTTATATTACTTTATTGTCTAGGGTATCTTTTAGCAAAATGTAATTTCCTTGATTATTTCTTTTAATTAGGTCTACTTTGTTACAAAAAATCCATTGAAGCATAATAGATTCTGCTCCAGTTCTTTATTTGAACTGTTTCAAGTCTTTGTGTGTCTTTCTGTGTCTGTTTCTTGTAAACACCATATTGTTGGATTCTATTTTCCAATCCATTGTGTTATCCACTTCTGCTTTATGGGTGAGTTCATCCCATTCATATTCACAGTTACAGTGACTAACTATTTCCCTCCATCCTATTTTCTTGTTTTTATTCCTCTCTCTCTTCATCCTGTTCCTCCTCAAAGTTTGTTTTGAACACTGACTCTCTTAATCCACCCACATGGCCCATATCTCTCATTGCCTTTCTTTCCTATTTCTGTATTGAATAAGATGGATTTTTATACCCAGATGAGCATATAGATATATTCTTCCCCCTTTGAACCAATTCTGGTGAGAGTGAGGTTCAATCATTGTCCACTACTCCCACCTTTTCCCCTTTCTAACGTAAAACTTCTTCACCTATCTCTTTTACACAAGGAAATTTCTACCTTTCCCTTTCCCCCTTTTCCAGAGCTTCTGTCTTTCTTACCTTTTCTCTTTTTTTTGGCTGGGGGGATCATCCTAACATAATTGACTTATATCTGTGCCCTCTGTCTATATAGACTTCTTCTAATTGCCCTAGTAATGATAAAGTTCTTGGGATTTACAAGTGTCACATTCTCATATAAGAATGTAAACAATTTAACTTTATTGAATGCCTTATGATTACTCTTTCATGTTTACCTTTTTATGGTTCTCTTGAATCTTCTGTTTGAATATCAAGTTTTCTGCTCAGCTCTGTTCTTTTCATCAGGAATGCTTGAAAATTTTCTGTTTCATTAAATATCTTTTTTCCCCTTGAAAAATTATACTCAGTTTTGCTGAGTATGTTGTTCTTACTTGTAATCCTAGTTCTTTTTCCTTTAAGAACATCCTATTCCAAGTTTTCTACTACTTTAACAAGGAAACTGCAAAATCTTGTATGATTCTGACTATGGCTCCACAATATTTAAATTGTTTCTTTCTGGTTGTTTGCAATATTTACTCCTTGACCTGGGAGTTCTGGTATTTAGTTATAATATTCCTGGGAGTTTTCATTTTGGGATCTCTTTCAGGAGATTATTAGTGGATTCTTTCCCTTTCTATCTGAGCCCCTGGCTCTAAGACTTTGGGACAATTTTTATTGATAATTTCTTGAAATTTGATGCCTAGGCTCTTTTTTTTGATCATGACATTCACATAGTTCAAAAAATCTTAAATTATTTCTCCTTTACCAATTTTAAAGGTCAGTTGTTTTTCCAATGAGATATTTCACATTTTTCTTCTATTTTTTCCATTGTTTTGACTTTGTTTTATTGTTCCTTCGTGTTTTATGGAGTCAGTAACTTTTACTTGCCCGATTCTAATTTTTAAGGAATTAGAAAGCTCTTCAGTGAGCTTGTGTACTTCTTTTTCTATTTGGCCAGTTCTGCCTTTTAAAGAATTCTTTATTTTCAGTGAATTTTTATGCCTCTTACTATTTGGTCAACTTTTTTTAAGGTGTTATTTTCATCAGTTTTTTTGTGCCTCATTTGTCAAGCTGGTAATTCTCTTTTCATGATTTTCTTGTATCACTCTTATTTCTTTTCCCACTTCTCTCTCTACCACTCTTATCTCTTTCTTTAACTCGCCCAGGAATCCTTGTTGGGATTAGGTCCAATTAGCATTTTTCTTTGAGGCTTTGATTGCAGCTGTTTTTATGTTATTGTTTTCTTCTGAGTTTGTGTCTTGGTCTTTCCTGCCACTAGAATAACTTTTCATAGTCAAGTTTTTTTTTCTAGTTTGTTCATTTTTCCATCCTATTTCTTGACTTTGGACTTTATGTTAAAGTTGTATTCTTCTCACCTAGGAGTGGGGAGGCAGTGTCCCAAACTACAGGGGTTCTTTGTGCTGCTGTTTTTAGAGCTGGCTTTGATGATTTTCAAGTTTTTGCTGTTTCTAAGGTGCTGTGATCTGAGGAGAGCTGTGGCCATTGCTCTCTTGCTCTGCACACTGGCCTTTATCCTGGAAGGGCCCTATTTCTCACAAGTGTTTGTGTTCCTCTATGCCCTAGAACTGTGACCAAGAACTGCATTTGGGCAATACACTTGTCAGTCAGCACCAGCTGCATCCAGTGCCAGCAAAGAGTCCCCTGTAATATCTTTCTGACGGGTTGTCTGATCTCCTGATTATCATCTCTGGGCTGAGAGCTCTCAAAGCTTCTGCTACTGTTGATGCCTCCAAAGCCTGATGCTGTTGCTGGTACTCCCTGCTGCCATGTATGCTCTTGGCTGGTCCCCATCCATGTGTTCTAGACTTTTCCTGATGACCTAAGTTGTTTTAGTTTGGAAAAATGTCTTGGGTTCTGCTAGTCCAAAATTTTATTTGAGAAATTATTTTAAAGTTGTTTGGAAGGGAATGTTGTAAGGGTTCAGTTGGGTTACTGTTTCTTCTCAATCATCTCCCAGACATCTTTCTACAATTATAGATTCAATTGCTGTAGGAGGAGGTAGGGTTGTTTGACTGTTGAAGAGTTTGCCCCAATAGGACTTAAAGAAGGAAGCTTAAGAACATTGAATGGATCTTGAATGAGGTAGAGAATATAAGCTTGAAAGTCATAGGCAAATTGTTCTTGATAATGATTGGAGAGGGCTTTTGACATCTGTGGTCCAGTTTTGTGAAGGTATTAATGATACTCAAGGGACAGTCAAAGTTTGTTCCTTATGGGGTACCATGACGGTGATCCCAATTGTCCTGGTCCCTGCAAGTTATTTAGCTTTCTCAAAAGAGGTTCAAGATTGGGAAGGGAGGAAAGTAAAGTAAATAATAATAAAAGCCAAAAATATGCTATTTTACAGCATCTGGAGAAGCTATTAGTGTGTGGCAACTATGGGAAATGCAATAGTGGAACTTTGTTCAAAGCCTCTCTCTCTGTCTTTCTCTCTCTGTCTCTCTCTGTATACACACATACTATATATAAAACTATTTAATATATTTTATTTTTCTCCGATTACATGTTAAAACAATTTTTTAGTGTTTGTGGGTTTTTTTTAAAGTTTCAAGTTCCAAATTCTATTCCTCCTTCCTTTTTCCCCTCCCTAAGATGGTAAGCCGGGGTGGCCAGGTAGCACAGCGAGTAAGAGCAGTGGCCCCAGTGTCGGGATGACCTGGGGATCGAATCCGGACACAGACATTTAGCACTCACCCAGAAACACCTGGCTGTGTAACCTTGAGCAAGTTACTTAACCCCAATTGCTTAAAAAAAAAAGATGGTAAGCAGTCAGATATAGGTTGTACATGTGCAATCATGTACAACATTTCTATCTTAGTAATTTTGTAGAAGAAAACTTGAATAAAAGAAAAAAATGAAATAAAGAAAGTGAAAATAGCAAGCTTCAGTTCATATTAAAAGAATATAAGTTCTTCTGGAGGTGAATAGCATGCTTCTTCATTAGTCCTTTAGAATTGTCTTGGATTATTGTATTGCTGAGAATAGCTAAGTCATTCACAGTTCTTCATTGTACAATACTGCTGTTATTCCAGTTTTGTTCGCTTCACTTTGCATCAGTTCATGTAAGTCTTTCCATGTTTTTCTGAAATATCCCGCTTGTCATTTCTTATAGCACAATAATAATTCATCATAACCACATGCCACAGCTTATTTAGTTTTTCCTCAATTGATGGGTAACCCGTTGCTTTCCAATTCTTGGCCACCACAAAAAGAGCTACTATAAATATTTTTGTAAAAAAATAGTTCCTATTCCCTTTTTATGTCTTTGGGGTATAGGCCTAGCAGTGGTATTGCTGGATCAAAGGATATGCAGCTTTATAGGACTTTGGGCATAGTTCCGAATTACTCACATTAATATTAACAGACTCTCTATCTTATAGCGGATGTAGGGCCCCCCCCCCCCGATGATATGGAAAGCTAATTATCCAGCTTTAAGTGGATGCCAATGTGGATAACATCAGACTATAGTGGTTCAGCTGCAAAACTTGAAATCACAGTGGTTCAGGCAGAAGAAACATAGATCTTTCTCAATATAACTGCCTCTGAGCTGCTCTGAGGTTCTATGGGTAGTCCAGAAATCAGCAAACTAGTCTTAAGACAGCCCTTGCTGCATTTGTATAAGTAAATTGGTGGCTCTTGTGTTACTAGGAAAATTAGCCAAGTTGGGAAAGGTATGGGTTTGGATCCTTAAGGAGTCCCTTCCCCAACTTTTGGAATATGTGATATTCTTTCCTGTTCTCATTGGCCTGGAAAGGGAAAGAGAGGTCAGTATAAAGCTACATTGTGTGAAAAAAAAAAGACACCCACCAGTATTTCAGGCATTTCTAATGCCACAGTGCTAGAGATCTGAATGGTCTGTGATATTCTGGGCACCTTCATTTGTTTTGAGAGCTGGAAGGAAACTTAGAGGTCATCTAATCTGACATGCTTATTTTACAGATAAGGAAAGTAAGGCCCAGAGGAGGGAATAACTTCTGGAAAGTCACATAGTAGATAAATGGCAGAGCTGGGATTTGAACCTAGGTGCTTAGAGTCCAAAGTGCCTTTATTCTTTGGAAGCAGTTTTGATGTTAAGGAGATTACTTAGTTCTATTCTTAGGGGTCTATTGTTCAGAATAGAAAGTTTATGGGGGAGATAGCCTCTGAGGTTAGGAGAGGATAGCCCTACACTTTCAAGTTGAAAGTGTCTTCCTCCACAACAAATGACTGTGGGTTTAGGATGAACCAAAATGGAAGATGTTACTATCACTATAGATTAGGTGAAGACAGTGTGGGTGGTCAGAGGCCATCAAAAACAGGCATCTTTTTCCACCTTGGAAGGATGTACATATACTCCTAGTTAAAAAAAAGAGGTTGGAGAATAGTTAGCATTTATATAATACTCTTTGGTTTGCAAAGAATCTTATAGAGATATTATCTTATTTAACCCTCATAAAAACCCGATGAGAGATGCTATTATTGTTCTCATTTTTTTTACTGGACATGTGATTTAATAAGTGCAAGCTATATCCTGATTAGTATGAATAAAAGTTCCCCTGAAGTGGTTGTATGTATTCAAATTTACACAATTCAAAGTTATAATTACATAAAATATGATAATTGGTTCCAGCACAATGCAAAATACAATACAAATTCAGATGATGCAATAACTTCAGAGGATTCATTATTTACAATAATTAGACCTACCTGTGGAATGTCCAGTGAGAAAACTCCCTTTATCAATGCAAAAGACCTTTTATTCAATTTACAATCTTAAGAGAGTTTCTTGGAACACTGAGAAGTTAAGTGATTATATCACATGTTCAGTAGAAGCAAGACCTGGACTATGATCTGTCCTACTCTAAAGCCACTTCTCTCTGTAACTATATCACATTGTCTCTTATCTGTCCATTTTATAGATGAAAAAAATTGAGGCTCTGAGGGACTAAATGACTTCTCCAGCATGTGCCTGGACAGGAATTAGACACAGATTATCTAGACTCCAAGTTTCTACCCATTATTCTTTGTTGTCTCTTGAAGACTGAAGAAACATTGCACCCACTTGTAATGACCATCATGAATATGCCAGGGGTGGGGAATCTATTTGGGATTTCTTGAATATAGTGCTTTAAGAATTTAAGAGTCTCCAGGTAGAAAGGGAATTTTCCCACCTTGGTGTATAGTGGTGATATTCTGTTACACAGTGTACAAATGGTGGAAATGCTCAAGACGTGGCAGAAAAGAACAGAAAGTTACCAATGTAGAATGCCATGAAACAGTTGAAGAATTATAGAATAAATCACAGAAGAGATTACACCTGAGTTTAGTCTTGGCCATAGAGCTTTATAAACTGAGGTCTGGTGTGTTACACATTGTATTGTGATGAAGCACAGGAACTGTCTGGCATGGGAGTCACATTATTTTTTGTGTGAAAGAGTGAACTTTAGCAAGGTAATATCTCACCACCTAAAGGGGAAGACTACACAATAGTCTACAAAGTTTAGGAAAGGCATACTCCCTACCCTAAGAAGCTTTACAATTCTACTGAGGGATAATGTACAAACACAGAAAACTATAATATTTGATATTCTGTAATAAATGCATCAGAGTATTGCAAAATAAGATGCTATCTAAGATTTGAGGAAGACAGTTCTTAACTTTTGAAGAATGGGAAGGAAAAGGAACAGGGAAGTTGGGGCAATAAAATTCTGTTTTAAAGACTAGGAATAGCAGAAGCAAAGAATACCAAGGCAGGAAAGAGGGTACATGGTACATTTAGGGTACAGGAGACCCAAAGTAGATCAATCTGGCTACAGCTTAGAGTGCACTGAGAGTAATAATAACAGGCAAAGTTGAAGAGGTATGATGATGCCAGATTGTGAAGGGCCTTGTTTATGCCAGGCAAAAGTGAACTTTGTTTGGGAGATAAAAGGAAGTCACTGAAAATTTTTGAACAAAGAAACAATGTGATGAACTCTATATTCACTCATTCATTAAACAAGGACTTCTTAAATGACTGTGACTTATTAGGTATTGTACCAAGTGGGGATAGAAGGACGAAAACAAAGCAATTCCTTCCTATTAAGAAGCTTATATTCTATTGAGGGGAGCAAAATGTATATAGATATACATAGGTATAAAATGCTTACAAAATATAGAGGAGACTACTAACTATAGGAATCTGCATAGGCCTTATGTGAGAGGTGGCACTTGGGGTGTGCCTTGAAGGAAGCTAGGGATGTTATAAGGTAGAAGTGAGAAGGGGATTCATTCAAGGCATGGAGACAGCCTATACAGAGACAGGGAGACAAGAGATGGAATGTCATCAATGGGGAACAAGTTTGGTTAGAATGCAAAAACACATGAAAGAGATCATTGTACAATAAACTTGGAAAAGCAAGTTTGAGCCTTATTATGAAGAGAGAAAACAGATGAGTTTGAGAAAAGGGGGAAACTACTGGAACTTTGGAAGCATCTGGGTGGTTCAGTGGATAGAGCTCTGGGACTGGAGTCAGGAAGACCTGTGTTCAAATTTGGTCTCAGACACTGACTATATGTGTGAACCTAGGCAAGTCACTTAACTTCTGTTTGCCTTAATTCACTGGAGAAGGAAACGACAAAACACTCCAGTATCTTTGCCAAGTTCCTGAAGAGTCAGATGCAATTGAACAATAACAACAAAACCTGGAACTTTTTGAGCAAGGGATTGACAGGGATTGGCCTGTGCTTTTAAAAATATCAATTTGATAACTGTGGAGGATGAACTGGAGAGAGAGAAGAGACTGGAAACAGGGAATCCAAGTAGAAAACTATTGCAATAGTTCAAGTGAGAGGTGATCATGGTTTGAACTGTGATGGTGGTTGTGTGAGTGGAGAGAAAAGGATGTATGTGGGAAATGTTGTGGATGGAGAATCAAAACACTGCTCCAGAAATGCCGTGACTGACGCATGACCTGAACCCTGATCTGCCCTACTCTAAAGCCAGTTCTCTGTGTACTATATCACTTTGCTTCTTATCTGTCCATTTTATAGATGAGAAAAATTGAGGCTCTGAGAGACTAAATGACTTTTCCAGCATGTGCCTGGGCAGGAATCAAGCACAGATTATCCACATTCCAAGTTTCTACCCACTATTCTATGCTGTTTCTTGAAGACTGAGGAAACATTGCTGAATTTGTGGCAGAAACAATAAAACTTTAGCTCCTGCAGTACTTTTCACATCATTGACTTCTGTTGTTTATATCCCTTTTTGATTCATTTTAAATTGACATGATTTTGCTTTTCAGAATTTTGCACGTGCCATTCTTTTCTATCCTGTGGAATATAAATGAATGAGTATTTCTTGCATGCACTTATGTAGGCACATACATTTGCATATAGCTCTATTATTAAGGCCTTTCTTCCTTGTTAGTAGCTTTTGAACATTCGAAATTTATTCTTTTGATCTTTTATGGAATCTGAGTTAGTATTTTACATGTAGAATCCTGAGGAGGAAAAAAAACATATTAACATGTCTATGAGGTCTTTGATTCCATACTTGAGAGAATACACCAAGGCCATTCTCCTTGCATTTTCCAGACATTTGGCAAACATTCCATAAGTGTTCATTGTTGCTTGATTTTTGCTTTCACCTCTAAAACTAGTCAGCAAGGTCTCATCCTTTCTGTTCAATGATAACTTCAATGCTAAGTGTTCATCTGTACCCAGATGGTCCTGTGGCACCTGGCATCATTGATAACATCCTTCACCTCACCTTTGTTAGCCAACCTTGATTAAATCAGGGAATATTTCATTCCCATACTAACACCCCCAACTAATAACTACAGTAAAAGTTCACAAAGCATAGATCTGGAAGCATAGTTAGAAAATAACACCTCATTCCATCAATAAGCCATAGAGTCTTCCCAGCTATGTGATCCTGGGAAGGTCTGTAAAAATGGGGATTATAATAACACCTATCTTTCAGGATTTTTGTGAGGACCAAATGACCTAATACTTGTGAAGTGTTTAGTATAGTGACTGGGACATAGTAATGTTTAATAAATATTCCCTTCCATTCCTCCCCTTCCTAATCCTCTTATCTGCAAAAAAAAAAAAAGAGACATCTCTAACACATGAGAGATGAGACTTTGATTATGCAAAAAAGGAAAGCTAGGAAGCCATCTTGAATTCTCCACCACAATCTGGAGAGTTGTGATGCCATCACCTCAATCTGGATGCAAATTTGGAAGTCTGCCTACAGTATCCTCCTCTTATCTCCATATGTCTTTAAAGAATATCCCTTAATAAATCTCCTTTGGAAAAGTCATGATTTTCCTTTTCTCTTTCCTAGTGTATACTCTTTGGTTACCACATAATTATATATTTGGAGAGGGCATTAGATGCCAATTGAAGGAACTGAGATGGGTATGAGAAACTGATTGACTCTCCTCGGTTTTAATTCCTCAAACTCAAGAAGCCTTCTTTCTAACTGTTGTAGTATTGTCCTCCAGCCCTAGAACCCTTTTCCTCTTTTATTTCTCCCTCTTCACTTCTTCCCTGGCTTCTTTCAAGTTTCAGCTAAAGTCCCATCTCCTGCAAGGCTTTCTCAGTCCTCCTTAGTGCCATCCCACTGAGATTACCTCCCATTCATTGTGTCCATATCTTGTTAGTACACAATTGTTCACATGTTGTCTCCCTCACAACATTGTGGACTCCTTGAGAACAGGGATTTTTGAAAATTTGTTGTTATTGTTGTTTGTTTGCCGCCCCTTCTTTGTATCCCCAGTGTTCAGTACAGTGCCAGGCACATAGATGGTACTTAATAAATGCTCAATGACTGACTGAGTATAGCGAAAGGCCCTACCTGAGAATTGCTGAGGGGAGATGATGGCTACAGGAAGATCTGTTAAGAGGCTGTTGTAACAGCCCAGGGAAGTGGTAATAAGGGTCTATTCTGTAGAGGTGGCAGTGGGAAGAGAGAGGAGAGGACAAAAGAGAAGATGATGTGAAGGTGGAATCAACACATCTTGGCAACTGATTGGATCTGAGAAATTAAGAAGGAAAAGTCAAAGGTAACACAAAAGTTGACACTTAATAGATTGGGTCAGTGGTATATCTAAAAATAGACAGGGGGGAAAAATATAAGTTCTGTTTTAAATTTAAATTGTGGCAGGACACCAAGGTGAGGATTTCTTAAATGTAAGCTAGAGGAATTTTAAAGAACACAGAGGTTTCAGGAGTGGAGGTAAAGAATTAGAAACAATCTGCATGGAGGTAATAGTTGAAACTATGAGAGTGAATGTAATTACCAAAGGAAAGAGGGTGGAGATAGAAGAGAAGGCAAAGGATAAACCTTTGGTGAATACTCACATTGGGAAGAAGGCAAGGAGGCAGTGGAAAAGAAAGGGAAGAAGTTAAAAGATGAGAAGAGAAACAAGAGATTTCAGTGTTTCTTTTTTTTCCTTTTTTTAAATTTATTAATTTGTTTGTTTCCTTTTAGTTTATAGGATTCAATTCCACAATTCCTTGAATTTCGCATTTTGTCCCCCTCCCTTCCCTCCCCCCCCGCCATGGCAGCTTATAGTCAAGTATAGGATCTGTAAATACTTTCACATTATACATTGGTCAGGTTATAAGGATGGATTGTACCAGCTGGAATGAAAAATGGTAAAGAGGACATAAAACTAAATAAGACAACGAAAAAGATCAGGTATTTTGCTTCCACCTGGATATAAACTTAGTTCTTTCTAGTTCTTTCTCTAGATGCACATATTTCTCTCCATCATGCGTCTTTTGAGATTGACATACCCCTGCATTTCTGAGAAGAGTCCAGTTTTTCAAAGTTGGTCATCACACATACATTGTGTCTGTAATTGTGTACAAATTTCTCCTGGTTCTACTCTTCTCACTCAGCATCAGTTCTTTTAAGCCTCTCCAGGTAAATATGAAGACTGCCTGCTCCTCGTTTCTTATAGCACAATAGTATTCCATAACATGCATATACCACAACTTGTTCAGCCATTCCCCAATTGATGGGCACCCCCTTAATTTCCAATTCTTTGCCACAACAAAAAGAGCTACTATAAACATTTTTGTACATATGGGTCTTTCTCCCATTTCTATGATCTCTTTGGGATATAACCCTAGGAGTGGTATTGCTGGATCAAAGGGTATGAAAGTATTTATAGACCTTTGGGCATAATTCCAGATTGCTCTCCAGAAAGGCTGGATCAGTTCACAACTCCACCAACAATGCATTAGTGTTCCAGTTTGCCCACATCCTCTCCAGCATTTGTCATTTTCCTGTTTTGTCATCTTAGCCAATCTGACTGGCGAGATGTGGTACCTCAGAGTTGTTTTTATTTGCATTTCTCTAATCAATAATGAATTAGAGTATTTCTTCATGTGCTTATAGATAGCTCTAATTTCTTTCTCTGAAAACTGCCTGTTCATATCCTTTGACCATTTATCAATTGGGGAATGACTTGTATTCTTATAACTTTGACTCAGTTCTCTGTATATTTTAGAAATGAGTCCTTTGTCAGAGACATAGGTTGTAAAGATTCTTTCCCAATTTCCCACCTCCCTCTTAATCTTGGTTACATTGGCTTTGTTTGTACAGAAACTTTTCAATTTCATGTAGTCAAAATTATCCATTTTACATTTTATAATGTTCTCTAATTCCTGTTTAGTCATAAAGTCATTCCCTCTCCACAAGTCTGATAGGTAACCTATTCCTAGTTTTAGCAAACAGCTTACAGTATCAACCTTTATACCTAGATCATGCACCCATTGAGACTTGATTTTGGTATATGGTGTTAGATAATGGTCTATGCCCAGTTTCTGCCATACTATATTCCAGTTTTCTCAGCAGTTTTTGTCAAATAGTGAGTTCTTATCCCAAAAACCAGGGTCTGGAGGTTTATCAAACAATACATTACTGTAGTCATTGACTTCTGAATCTCGTGTGCCTAATCTATTCCATTGATCCACTCCTCTATTCCTCAGCCAGTACCAAGTACTTTTGATGACTGCTGCTCTATAATACCGATTGAAATCTGGTAAAGGTAGTCCACCTTCCCTAGCATTTCTTTTTATTAATTCCTTTGATATTCTGGACCATTCTTCCAAATGAATTTTGTTGCTATTTTTTCTAACTCTATAAAGTAGTTTTTTGGTAAATTAATTGGTATGGCACTAAATATATAATTTCATTTAGGTAAAATTGTCATTTTTATTATATTAGCTCGACCCAGACATGAGCAATTGATATTTTTCCAGTTAGTTAGATCTGACTTTATTTGTGTGAAAAGTGTTTTGTAATTATGATCATGCAGGTCCTGGGTTTGTTTTGGCAGGTAGATTCCCAAATATTTTATAATGTCTACCATAACTTTAAATGGGATTTCTCTTTCTACTTCTTGCTCTTGAATTTAATTGGAAATATATAGGAATGCCGAGGATTTATGTGGGTTTATTTTATATCCTGCAACTTTGCCAAATTTATTTGTTGTCTCAAGTAGTTTTTTACTTGATTCTCTAGGATTCTCTAAGTATATCATTATATCATCTGCAAAGAGTGATAGCTTGGTCTCTTCTTTGCCTAATTTGATTCCTTTGATTTCTTTTTCTTCTCTACTTGCTACTGCTAACATTTCTAGTACCAGATTGAATAAGAGGAGTGATAGTGGACACCCTTATTTCACCCCTGATCTTATGGGAAATGCTTTTAGCTTCTCCCCATTACATATAATATTTGCTGATGGCTTTAAATAGATGCTACCTATTATTTTAAGGAAGGCTCCATTTATTCCTATACTTTCTAATGTTTTTAATAGGAATGGATGTTGTATTTTGTCAAAAGCCTTTTCTGCATCTATTGAGATGATCATGTGGTTTCTGCTAGTTTTATTGTTGATATGATCAATTATACTGATGGTTTTCCTAATATTAAACTATCCTTGCATTCCTGGAATAAATCCTACCTGATCAAAGTGTATTATTCTTGAGATAAGTTGCTGTAGTCTTTTTGCTAGTATTTTATTTAGAATTTTTGCATCTATATTCATGAGGGAGTTTGGTCTATAGTTTTCTTTCTCTGTTTTATCTCTTCCTGATTTAGGTATCAGTACCATATTTGTGTCATAAAAAGAATTTGGTAGGACTCCTTCTTCACTAATTTTCCTAAATAGTTTGTAGAATATTGGAATCAATTGTTCTTTAAATGTTTGATAGAACTTACTAGTGAATCCATCTGGCCCTGGAGATTTTTTCCTAGGGAGCTGACTGATGGCTTGTTCAATTTCTTTTTCTGAGATGGGATTATTTAAGTAATTTACTTCCTCTTCAGTTAATCTGGGCAACTTGTATGTTTCTAAATATTCATCCATTTCCCTAGGATTGTCAAATTTATGTGCATATAATTGGGAAAAATAATTCCTAATTATTGTTTTGATTTCCTCTTCATTGGAGGTAGATTCACCCTTTTCATTTTTGATACTCATAATTTGGTTTTCTTCTTTCTTTTTTTTATCCTATTTACTAAGGGTCTATCAATTTTGTTGGTTTTTTCATAAAACCAGCTCTAGGTTTTATTTAATAGTTCAATAGATTTCTTAATTTCAATTTTTATTAATCTCTCCTTTTGTCTTCAATATTTCTAATTTAGTATTTAATTGGGAATTTTGAATTTATTTTTTTTCTAGGTTTTTTAATTGCATGCTCAATTCATTGAGCTCCCTTTTCTCTAATTTAATCACGTATGCACTCGGGGATATAAAACTTCCCCTAAGAACTGCCTTTAATACATCCCACAGATTTTGGTATGTTGTCTCATTATTATCATTCACTTGAATGAAATTACTGATTGTTTCTATAATTTCTTGTTTGACCCACTCATTCTTTAGGATTAAATTGTTTAATTTCCAATTAGTTTTTAGTCTGTCTTTCCCTGGTCCTTTATTGCATATAATTTTTATTGCATCATGATCTGAGAATGATTCATTTAATATTTCTGCCTTACTGCGTAGAATTGTGAGGTTTTTATGCCCTAGAACATGGTCAATTTTTGAGTATGTGCCATGAACTGCTGAGAAGAAAGTATATTCCTTTTTATCCCCATTCAGTTTTCTCCAGAGATCTATCATACCTATCCTCTCTAAAATCCTGTTCACCTCCTTAACTTCTTTCTTGTTTATTTTGAGGTTGGATTTATCAAGTTCAGATAGGGGGAGATTAAGGTCTCCCACTAGTATAGTTTTGCTATCTATTTCTTCCTCTAATTCCTTTACCTTCACCTCTAGGAATTTGGATGCTAAACCACTTGGTGCATATATGTTAAGTAGTGATATTGCTTCATTCTCGATGGTGCCTTTTAACAGGATATAGTTTCCTTCCTTATCTCTTTTAATTAGGTCAATTTTTGCATTTGCTTTATCTGAGATAAGGATTGCTACCCCTGCTTTTTTTACTTTATCTGAGGCATGATATATTTTACTCCAACCTTTTACCTTTCCTTGTGTGTGTCCCTCTGTTTCAGATGTGTTTCTTGTAAACAGAATATTGTAGGATTATGATTTCTAATCCATTCTGCTATCCATCTCCATTTTATGGGGAGTTCATTCCATTCACATTTACAGTTATGATTATCTGTTTCTTTCCCCCCATCCTATTCCTGCCCCTGTTAATGTTCATATTTTCCCTCCCTTCTCCCTTCCCCCCCTTAATAGTTTTCCTTTTGACCACCGCCTCCCTCAGTGTTCCCTTTTCGGCCCCCCTCCCTTTTCCTCCCCTTTCCCCTTACTACTTCCCTCCCTACAAACCACTCCCACCCCCCTTTCATAACTCTTTCCCCCTCCTACTGCCTGTAGGATATTGTTATACATAATGAAGTATGCTATTTTTTCTTCGCGTCAAGAATGACAGGAACAAATCTCATGCGAAGCTCCTCTCCCTCCCCTCTTTCCCTCTAAAATGATACTTTTTGTGTTTCTTCTCTATAGGGTCCTATGCTTAACTGGTTGTTATTCCCTCCTTGTACCAGAACCAATGAGGGAAAAGCTCATATGCTTCCCAACACCCTCCCTTTTTTTCCTCTGCTATACAGTTTTTATGCCTCTATGAGTGGCATAATTTACCCTTTTCCACATCAACCATTCCCTTTCTTCCATTGCAGTCCCTTTGTAGCCCTTAACAAGATTTTTTAAAAATCGTCATTTTGTGTATTTTATAGTCATATCCTCTATTTGTCTATAACCAGTTTGCTTTTATCAAATAGAAGGGTGTGTGTGTGTGTTCTCCTTGTTTACCTTTCTAAGTCACTGTTACATCTCATAATTGGAGGTTGAATTTTCCATTGAGTTCTGGCTTTTTTATCAAGAAGGTCTGGAACTCTGTTATATCATTGAATGACCATCTCTTTGCCTGGAAGAATATGCTCAGTCTCGCTGGGTATGTGATCCTTGGTTGTAACCCGAGCTCTTTTGCCTTCCAGAAAATTGTATTCCACTGCCTCCGATCTTTCAGTGTAGAGGCTGACAAATCCTGTGCAATCCTCACTGTGGACCCGCGATATTTGAATTGTTTCTTTCTGGCCGCTTGAAGTTTTTTCTCTTTTATCTGGTAGTTCTGGAGTTTGGCCACAACATTTCAAGGATTTTTCAGTTTGGGATCTCTTACAGCAGGTGTCTGGTGGATTCTCTCGATTTCTATTTTCCCCTCAGGTTCTAGTATCTCAGGGCAGTTTTCCTTAATGAGCTCTTGGAGAATGTTGTCCAGGCTCATTTTTTCATCATAATTTTCTGGTAGGCCTATGATTCTCAGATTATCTCTCCTGGATCTGTTTTCCAGGTCAGTTAATTTTTCTTTGAGGTATTTTACCTCTTTTTCTAATTTTTCATTTTTGTTGTTTTGCTTGGCTAATTCTTGGTTCCTCATAGAGTTATTTGTTTCCATTTGCTTAATTCTGGTTTTTAGCAAGTCATTTTTCTTGGTTAATTTTTGAAGCTCCTTTTCCATATCATACACTTTCCTTTTTAGAGAGATGTTTTCCTCATTATAATGTTTTTCTAATTCTGCTCTTTTCATTTTGAGAGAATTATTCATTTTGTCTTCTATCTCTCTCATTTTGTTTTCAAAGTTCCTTTTGATCTCATCTAGGAGAGCCTTCTGTGCTTGGGAGCCATCCCCTGTTGAAGTTTCAGCTGTGGGTGTGGAGTCTGCATTGTCTCCCTCTGAGGTTGGTTCCTCCCTCTGAGGATAGTAGGACTCCAGAGTCTTTGTCTTTGTAGTCTGCTTTCTACCCATTTTGAGGCAGGGTCCTAGCCACTCCCGTCCTCTAGGATCCTAAGCCTTTACTGTAGAGGGTTTTGCCCTGGGAAATAGTTACTATGTTTTCAGGGTCAGAGGGGGGTTTTGGAGCAAGTGAGGTTCACTCTGTCATCCTAGTCTTTGGAGGTCCTGAAAGGGGCTTTTTAAAAAAAATTTCTGGGCTATGAAGTGGTAGCCCCAGGAGTGTTTGCTGTCCAGTACAGGGGCTCCTGTATTTGCTTCTTACCTTGCTCTTTCCAGTCCCAGACCTTTGGTGATAGGCCTGGTAGTGGACCTTGTGGTTGGTGGGAAGACTTGCCCTCAGAATTGATCAGGCCCCTTCCAGGCCTGCGTCTGCCGGCCGCGCCACACCTTCCCAGCCCGCGTCTGCCGCACCGCGCCTTCCCGGCCTGCGTCTGTCACGGCTCAATTTCTTTCACAACACCCTTCCCCCTCTTAAGAAATGTGTGAATAGATAGGAATGCATAAAGAGACTCTAGCCCTAACCATAACAACTTTGAAAACTTTTTCTACTCTCAGGGATGCATTGGGGATGACCATCATTCTGTAACAATTGCCACACCTCGGTTGTCTTTGGTGAAGGTTTGTGTATCAGGCTATAAAGTATGCTACTGGGACTCAGAAAACACCAAAGAATTTGGACAATGATGAATTTGTATCACAAGGTCAGCTACACTGAACATCTTCTGAGCCCTTTCCATATATCCCTCTATGTCAGAAGTCATGAGAGCGTGTCATAGGAAAGAGGAAATCATTAGCAGTGTGAAAGGCAGCAAAAAGTCAAGATAGGTCCCACAAAAATATTTCATTGGATTTGGTGATTATGACTTTGTTGGTCCGAGAGAACTGTGTTAATAGAGAGGTAAAGGAAGGACACATGACAAGATACTTAGGAGAGTGGGAGGGAAGTAGGAGCATTGGATAAAGATAAAATTTTCAAGATATTTAGCAATAAGAGCAAGAGGAAAATGGGATAATAGGTGGATAGGCTAGAAGACTTTTTTTTAAGTTAGAGATATCTGATCCTTTTGGGGGGTGGGTTTTTTTTATATAGGAAAGAGACAGCAAAAGGGGAGAGATTAAAAGTATATGACAGCAATAGCTAGAACAAGGTCCTAAAGGAGATGATGTAATGGTAATGAGAATTTGGAGATCTTCCCTGCCCTTTAATAAGGTTAAGGGAATTTAAAGACCTTCCCTGATTTGAAGATTTTCCCTGCCTCATAATAGTCTGAATGTAATCACATGAAGCCTATGGTGAGAGGAGTTTGCTGAAGGGTGAAGCAGAGCCCACAGGAAGCTAGGAGTCAAAACAGTTAGAGACTAGAGGGAGGAGAGGATGTACCCAGGCAGACAGCTAGGCTTGTGAGTGTTGGTTTGTGGGAAGATTAAAGTATGGTGTGGCTCTCTGTGCTGTTAATGGTTTATTAACTTCTTTGCTGCTATGATGGATTCAGCCTTCTGGTTTTGGAATTTGATTTTCTGGTGTCCGAATAAATGTTTGGCTTCTGTCTTCTATACAGAGAGTCTGTTATATTTTTCAATTGAGCACTATGCCAGCATATTTACAGTTGCCGTCGGTGCTGTGAATATTGTGTTGGCACTACAGATGGGAACAGAATAAAGGAACACAGATAAATAAGCTAGCCCTAAAGAGAAATAGATATATTTTCCTCTAAATTAGAAGTAAAAAAGAAGAGAATGGATATTCATAATGAGAAATTTGGAAAAGAAAAATGGTCTGCCTTCTCAATAAGAAGAGTGAGTGCAAACTCAAACTAATACCTGTATCTTTCAAGCTTCAGATTATACTTTAAATCCAGCCTAAGACATTTTACTATCAGTGCTGACACAGTTACCCTATCTTTATATGGAAAAAGATTCTCTGGAGCAGACCTTCAGCAGGCCTAGAGGAGTTCACTGATTCAAGATGTTATGTCCTGATAGGTAAATAAGTGAATAAAAACTTATCTAACCCATTATATCAGTCAACCCCAGACTTCAGTCACAATCATTAATCCAAGATATTTTGCCATCCATGCTACTACCACATACATTATTTCTATTCACCTGTCTTCCTACCTTTTGCTCTAGAAACAGATACCAAACCGATACTACCATTGTGACTAGAAGTGGCATTGCAATTAATTTCTGTAGGCTCAAATTGGCATTCCTGTGACTCCCTAGACCAAAACTTCTTTCCCTAGCCACTGCTCTCACTCTATATTGTATCCTACTTTTAGAATATTTGCTCCTAGCATATAGACTATCTCAGACTTAAATCCACATTGCCTGGAACACAGGAGACATTTAAGAAGTGCTTTTTCATTCATTCATTCATCCATTCATCCATCCATCCATTCACATTACCCAAAAAGAAGCCTGTGAGGCTACCAACCAGCTTAGCCTCAAAGTTAGCTAGAGAGAAGCAATAGATAGAAAGCTGGCCTTGAAATCACAAGGACCTGCCTCTGGCATATACTGGCTGCATGACCTTGGGCAAACTGCTTGGTATCTCAGTACTCTGAACAATTCTCTAATACTAGAAGTTCCCAGCTTATTTTGGTAGAGGGAATTTCTTCCTTTCCCCAAGGACTACATTCCCTGTGTCAGTGAAATTACAGGTCCAAATATAACCAGATAGGCCAAAAGACTAACCAAAAAAACTAACTAACCAACCAACCAAACAGCTAGATAAATTAATTGATTAATTGATCGATTAGTTAAATACATGAATAGTTTAATGAATGAGTGGATGAATAATTAGATAAATAAATAAAGTTAGCCTAGCCTCTGCTATATTTAACAACTCCAACCACATTAGTAGCTCTATCTCGCTGAATGCCAGGGCACACCTGCCAAGCCTTGTCTACCCAAACTTACCAATCTACATAAGAGCAGAACAGAAAGCCCCTATAAGTTACTATATTCCTGGTACTATGCTATGTGCTAGGGCTACAAAGATAAAAATGAAACAATAGCTGCCTTTAAGAAGTAAGAAGTTTACCTTCAATCTAGGGTGAGATATCATCAACATATATAAGAAAATACCTACAAGATAAATACAAGATGATGGGAGGGAGAACAGCACAAGCAGCTAAGGGATAAGTAAATGTTTCATGGAGAAGGTGGAATTTAAATATAGTTTTGAAGTAAACAACAGATATTAAGAGGTGGAAATGAGGAGAGAGAGCATTCAAAACATAAGGGACAAGAGATAGAATTTTGTCTGTAAGGGACAGCTAGCATGCCAACGTGGCTAGACTGTGGAGTGTGTGAAAGAAAGTCATATATAAAAAAACCTCAAAGGTAGGTTGGGTGTAGTTGTTAAGGTTCAAACAGAGGAGTTTATATTTGATCCTAAATTCAATAGGGAGCTACTGGAGGTTATTCAGCTAGGGAATGACATGCACAATGCACAATTTCCCAACACTTTAGGAAAATAAGTTTGGCAACTATGTGGAAGAGCACTTAAAGATGGGACTACTTGGACTAGGAAACTAGGTAGTTCACTGGATAGAGTGCTGGGCCTGAAGTTAGGAAGACTCATCTTCCTGAGTTCAAATATGGCCTCTGACACTTATTAGCTCTGTGACCCTGGACAAGTCACTTAACCCTGTTTGCCTTAGTTCCTCATCTAGAGAAGGAAATGCCAAACCACTCTAGTAACTTTGCCAAGAAAATCCCAAATGGGGTCACAAAGAGCCAGATATGACTGAACAACCACTACTACTTGTACTAGGGTAGTGGCCACATGAGAAGGGGGCAGATGCAAGAAATTTAGTGGAGGTTAAAATGACAGTGGTCATAACTCTGCTGTTTTGTGCTTTGGGTTTAGCCAGGCCTTGCTAGACTTGAGGGCATTCTCCCTAACCTCCCCATCCAAAATCTATCCCCTTCCTGTTCCCTCTGACTAGGTCTGAATCCCTGAATGCTGATCCTAGCCTGCTTACTTGAAATACACTTATTTTCTTCTCCCTGAGGCTACCAGAGATTTTAGTGAATTCTAACTCAGTTTTGACCTTTGATCTTGTGCTTTTCTGTATAATAGCTAACCTTTTGATTATGACTCCATAACCCAAATAACTCTATCTTCCACTTCTCAGATTAACCTTCAAATACTTGATGACCTTTATGACATCTATTGCTAAATATTCTCTCCTCCAGAAAAAAAATATCTCCAGTTCTGTCAAACAGTTCTCTTATTGTCATGACACTGAGGTTCTTCACCATTCTGATCACCCTCATCTGGGTATTCTATCAATGTCCTTCCGAAATGTGGAGCCTAGGAGAGGACTCTCTAGTTGTGGTCTGACCAGAGCAGAGTATGTTGTAACTATCCCCTCCCTGGACCTGAATCTATACAACTGCCAATATATTCTAAGTTTGTACTACATATTCTGACTTGTATACTAAATTTTCTTGCTGGCAACACAGTGTTGATTATTATTGAACTTGTAGTCCACTAAAAACCCGCAGTCTTTTCAGATGAACTAATTTTTAGCAACATTAGCCCTATCTTGTATTTCTAAAGTTGATTTTTAATTAAAATATGTAATTTGATATTTATCTATATTAAATTTAAGCACAGTGTTACAATCTGTAGAGTCTTTTGGGATTCTGACTTTGTCATCCAGTATGTTACCATTCCAGCTTTGTGTCATTTGCAAATGTGGTAAGCATAACATAGTACAATTTTTAAAAGATGATTGCACATGAAACTTCAAGCCTACCATGTATAACTTGTTATTCCTTTTAAATAAACCACAAAGTTAACATGAAAATTTATTTTTTAATTTTTTTTCCCTTCCCTCTCACCCTAATGGCCACCATTAAACACAAATAGTTATGTATATATGTACAATTATTCTATATATGCTATACATACATATTTATCAGTTCCTCTGGATGTAGCCAACAAGAGAGAATCAACAATGTCAAATGCAATGAAAAAGTCAAGAAGAATAAGAACTGAGAAAAGATCATCTTATTTAGCAATTAGGAGATCATTAATAACTTTTGGAGGTCACTTCAGTTGAAGTGATTTTACAAAGTGTAGAAAAGTAAGGGAGAAGAACTAGACATAATGAGAATAAATAACTTTTTCTAGGAGTTTAGCTTAGAAAGTTTGAAGAGATAAAGACTGCTAGAGTTTGAACTCCCTTGTCTTGGGGAGGTGATAATAGCTAGATTTTAACTGAGCTTTAAGGTTTAGAAATACTTTATATTAACTCATTTAGTCCTCAAGAACCCTAAGAAGTAGATACAATTATTATCTCTTTTGTACAGTTAAGGAAACTGATGCTAAGGAATGTTAGTTGAATTGCCCAGGGTCACACAACTGGTAAGTGTCTGAGGCAAGATTCAAACTTGGGTCTTTCTGACATGAAATGCAGGACTCTATCCACTGTGTCATCTACCTACCTAATAACAAAGGTCCACACTCTGTAATCTCATCACATTGATTAGAGAGGCTATTCAGATTGAATGGACTCCCAAGATCAACATCCCCCCACCCCCTTTATACAAAGAAGATCTTCATATATGTGTTTATTCATTGTATCTTCCCAGCAGAATGCACATTCATTGAGGACAGGGACTGTTTTTCACTCTCTTATATCTTCAGTGTCTAGCACGTAGAACATGTTTAATAAATTCTTGTTGGACTGGATTGCATTCTTAAAAAGGTTTTCTTTACCCAATACCCTCACTTTTTCACTACACCTTTCTCCTCAGCTTTTACAAACTGGAACCTATCTTCATGCCACTATATTGAGACTTATCTCTTAACTGTCACTTTTAACCTAACACTGAACTCAAATACTTTTTTAAAATTCCTCATCCTGGACACTAATGCACTGTTGGTGGAGTTGTGAACTGATCCAACCATTCTGGAGAACAATTTAGAACTATGCCCAAAGGGCAACCAACCTCTGTATATCCTTTGATCCAGTAATGACACTACTAGGTCTGTATCCCAAAGAGATCATAAAAAAGGGAAAAGGGCTTACATGTGCAAAAATATTCATAGCATCCTTTTTTTTGTGGCAGTAAAATATTGGAAATTGAGGGAGGAAATTCCTCATCATCCTTGACTTCTTTTGACATAGTTGGCCAGAATTAGAGAACATTATAAAATGTAAAATGGATAATTTTGACTACATGAAATTGAAAAGTTTCTGTACAAACAAAGCCAATGTAACCCAGATTAAGAGGGAGGTGGGAAATTGGGAAAGCATCTTTACAACCTATGTCTCTGACAAAGGACTCATTTCTAAAATATACAGAGAACTGAGTCAAAGTTATAAGAATACAAGTCATTCCCCAATTGATAAATGGTCAAAGGATATGAACAGGCAGTTTTCAGAGAAAGAAATTAAAGCTATCTATAAGCACATGAAGAAATACTCTAATTCATTATTGATTAGAGAAATGCAAATAAAAACAACTCTGAGGTACCACATCTCGCCAGTCAGATTGGCTAAGATGACAAAACAGGAAAATGACAAATGCTGGAGAGGATGTGGGCAAACTGGAACACTAATGCATTGTTGGTGGAGTTGTGAACTGATCCAGCCTTTCTGGAGAGCAATCTGGAATTATGCCCAAAGGTCTATAAATACTTTCATACCCTTTGATCCAGCAATACCACTCCTAGGGTTATATCCCAAAGATATCATAGAAATGGGAGAAAGACCCATATGTACAAAAATATTCATAGCAGCTCTTTTTGTTGTGGCAAAGAATTGGAAATTAAGGGGGTGCCCATCAATTGGGGAATGACTGAACAAGTTGTGGTATATGCATGTTATGGAATTCTATTGTGCTATAAGAAACGAGGAGCAGGCAGTCTTCATATTTACCTGGAGAGGCTTAAAAGAACTGATGCTGAATGAGAAGAGTAGAACCAGGAGTAATTTGAACAAAATTACAGACACAATGTATGTGTGATGACCAACTTTGATAGACTGGACTCTTCTCAGCAATGCAGGGATATAAGTCAATCCCAAAACACGCATGATGGAGAGAAAAATGTACATCCAGAGAAAGAACTAGAAAGAACTAAGTTTATATCCAGGTGGAAGCAAAATACCTGATCTTTTTCGATCTCTTATTGGGTTTTATGTCCTCTTTACCATTTTTCATTCCAGCTGGTACAATCCGTCCTTATAACCTGACCAATGTATAATGTGAAAGTATTTACAGATCCTATACTTGACTATAAG
>NW_027187380.1:22821378-22929556 GCF_028583685.1 Petaurus breviceps papuanus | reverse complement strand
CCGCCATGGGGGGTGGAGGGGAGGGAGGGGGACAAAATGTGAAATTCAAGGAATTGTGGAATTGAATCCTGTAAACTAAAAGAAACAAACAAATTAATAAATTCAAAAAATAAAAATTAAAAAAAAAAGGAATTGAGCCGTGAGTGAGTGATGGGATAATTTGAAAACAGTACCCAGTAATAAAATCCTTGTTTAAATTGTATGGGGAAACCCTTTGGAATTAAGAGAAGGTTCTTAATTACCTTGTATGATGTATGTTTCAGGAAAGCAGAAATACACCATTAAAAAATCTATGGATGGCGGGGTAGAAGCAGGGCCTCCCCGCTGCTCCAGCTTCCACCTTCCCTAATACATTTAAAAAGGGGTCTCTAAATAAATTTTGGAGCTGCAGAACCCACAAAATGACACAGAGAAGCTAACCTCCTGCTGAGGACAGCCAGGCAGGCCGGCAGGAATTGGCCAGCACAGTGCTCTGGGAGCCGAGCCCAGGCCCACACCTAGGCTTTAGCCCCAGGGCAGGCCTGACCAGCTGTGGGCAGGAGGGACTCCAGATCAGCAGCAGCTGTGGCCCTTTCCAGATTTCTCACCACATAGATGCAAAGGACAAAGTGAGAGGTCAGTGCAGTTGGGACTTTGGAACCCAGGAAGTGGGAGTGTGTGGCTTTTGCCCCCAGGGAGAGAAGCCACTGAGATGCAGGGACAACCAGCTAGTGCTACATGGCAGTTTCAGCTCCTGGTCTGCAGAGTGTAGGGGTACCAAGCACCAGTCTGAGGGGTAATCTCTCTTGCTTAAACCTTCTTGGATCTGGAGTGCAATCTAGGGTGGAGGTCCTGGGGTGTGTGTCCAGCCTGCTAGAGCGTGTGGAGACCTCAGAGAGGGCACCCATCTAATACCTCTGGCAGCTTAGAAAACCCCAGGGTTTGGGACAAAAGCTCCCCTGTCTGGTGGCAGAGTCCTACTGTGGCAAAAAGCCCAGGGGTCAAGTGACTGAGGGGTGACATGACCAGGCAGAGGAAACAAAGCAGACAGAAGATTCCAACATTAGATTCCAATTTTGGGGACAAAAAGGAGCAAAGCATGGAACAGGAGGTAGACAGTGAAGTCAGAACTCCTGCACCAAAAGCTGCTAAGGAAAATACGAGCTGGTTACAGGCCATAGAGGACCTTAAGAAGCAGATAAGAGAAATGGAGGAAAAATTGGGAAGAGAAATGAGAACAATGGAAGAAAATTATGAAATGAGAGTCAACAGCCTGACTGAGGAAAAAACCACCTTAAAAAGCAGACTAACTCAAATGGCAAAAGAGGCTCAAAAAGCCAATGAGGATGATGGGGTATGGAAGAAAAATGGTTAAAAAGCCAAATTTGCCAGAAGGAAAAAGAATCTCAAAAGCTCAATGAGGAGAATCATTGCTTCAGAATTAGATTGAGCAAATGAAAGCTAATGACTTTATGAGAAATCAAGATTCTGTTAAACAGATCCACACAAATGAAGGAATAGAAGGCAATGTGAAATATCTCATGGCAAAAACCACTGACCTAGAAAATAGATCCAGGAGAGATAATTTAAAAAATTATTGGACTACCTGAAAGCCATGATCAAAGTAAGAACCTAGAAATCATCCTCCAGGAAGTTCTCAAAGAAAACTGCCCTGATGTTTTAGAACCAGAGGGCAAAATACAGGTTGTAAGAATCCACTGATCACCTCCTGAAAAAGATTCCCCCCCCCCAAAACTTCCTAGGTATATTATAGCCAGGTTCTGGAGTTTCCAGATCAAGGAGAGAATATTACAAGCCTCCAGGAAGAGATAATTTGAATATTGTGGAAACACAATCAGGATAACCCAGGATCTGGCAGCTTCTACACTGAGGATTCGAAGGGCTTGGAATATGATATTCCGGAGGTCAAAGGATCTGGGATTAAAACGAAGAGTCACCTACCCAGCAAAACTGAGTATCATGTTTCAGGGGAAAATATGGTCATTCAGTGGAATAGAGGACTTTCAAGCATTCTTGCTGAAAAAACCAAAGTTGAATAGAAAAATTGACATTCAGATACAAGAAGCAAGAGAAGCATAAGAAGGTAAACAGGGAAAAGAAATCATAAGAAACTTATCAAAGTTGAACTATTAACATTCCTACATGGAATAACAATAATTGTAATTTATGAACTTTTCTCAGTAGTTGAAGGGAATAGAAATATATAGATGTCTATATATGAGGGTATATGGGCGTATGAATACATTTGTGAATGTGTATATATGTTTACAGGTATACATAGATAGAGGGCACAGGACCAATTTAACAGGAAGAGATGATCCTTAAAAGGTGAAATTAAGAGGTGAGAGAGGAATATAATGAGAGGAGATGGGGAGAGACAGAATGGGGTAAACTATCTCATATAGAAGAGGCAAGGGAAAATGGTTACAATGGAGGGGAAGAATAGGAAGGCAAAAGGGAACGGATCAACCTTATTCTCATTGAATTTGCCTTGAGGAGGGAATGAAATACACACCAAATAGGGTATCTCACCCTCCAGGAGAGTAGGGGGTAAGGGGATGAGAGAGGGGATGATGGAAGGGAGGGCAACCTGGAGGGGAGGGAAGTTGGAAGCACCCACTTTTGAAAAGGGATGGGATCAAAGTAGAGAATAGATCAAGTTGGAGGTGGGATAGGAGGGAGGGAAGTATAGTCAGTCTTTTACAATATATCTACTGTGTTATTGTTTTGCATTAGCCACACATGTACAACCTATACTGAACTGCTTATCTTCCCAGTAAGGGTGGGTGACAAGGGAAGAAGCGAATGAATCTGGAATTCAAAGCTTTAAAATCAAATACTCAAATATATATACTATTATTAATACCATTTTACATGTAATTGGGAAATAAGGTATACAGGCACTGGGGCATAGAGATCCACTGGAAAAGTTGAAAGGGGTATGGAAGAAAATATGGGAGAGAGCAGATTGGAGGAAGGGATATCCTGTGGGACTGCTATTTTGGTGTGGTTAGTAGGAGAAAAACGGGAACAAAATTTGTAACTCAAAATCTGGCGGAAATGAATGATGTAAATCAGAAGTTAATAAAGCATTTAAAAAAGTAAAAAAAAAAATCTATGGAGTAGTGTTAAATATTGCCAAAGGGAATATTGCCAGAACAAGGAAAGTAAGAATAATTTGTCCTTGGGTATTAGACAGTTAGAGGAAGAGATATATGAGAATGTTCCTTGAAGTTGAGGACCTTTTAATGGATTTGTTGTTTACTTAGGCAGTCGACGTTAGTGGAGGTGGGGACTAAATAATAGATTATAGGTGAAAAACACTTCCTCTGACCCAGAGGCATCTTCTCTGTGGAATGCCTTAAAGCCTGTAGAAATTAGAAGTATAAAGCAGGAAAATAAATATGGATGGATAAAATAATGTATGGGACAGAGCCAGACATAAAGGAACCTCAGGCCTACCCTGTTACTTCTCCCAACCTCCACCCCATGCCACTTTTTAGGGAGTGACTTCAAATATCTGGGAGTCACAAGGTGGGTGGGCTTTTAGAATTAAGAAACTGAAGGGGTTAAAAGAGAAATTTATATAGTATGTAGTAAGGGTGTGACCTAATGGGGTGATTAGAGCATTTGTCAGTTGCAGAATTCTATCTACTGGGAGATCTTACAGATTTTATGCTCTTGCAAAATCACTTCAGTCAACTCAGGCCCCAGATGGGGATTGCTCTTTATTCTTGTAAAAATTCTGCACACACAGCTCTATAAAGATGAATTCCGTCTATGTCAAAAGTTCCTAACCTTTTTTTGCGTCATGGCTCCCTTTGAAGTATGGACTTTGGAATAATGTTTTTAAACACATAAAGTAAGATACTTAGGATTACAAAGAAAAACAATTTTTAATGAAAGAGTTATAAAAATATTTGTTAAAAAATGTTCCAGGATCTCAGGTTAAGAAACTACTCTATAGTAAGTTTTCCAAAAATGAACATTAATGAAGGGAATAAAATTTTAAAATCAACCCACCTCCCCACAACCTTTTATTTCTTATGTCTATCCAGCTTTAGGTGCAGTTAGATTCAGTCTCTGAGGGGCAGAGCTATACCAGAATGAATCACACCTTAGCTATGATTCTTTTTAAGAACAGAGCACTCTATTATATGCCTGAGCCTACCAATTGATGAAGTTTGAATGGGAGATTAATGTAGCCCTAGTAACTAGGGATAAATAAGGATGTCTATACAAATAGTCACTCTGGAAGATGGAAGGAGATATAAAACCTACTGCCGAGTTAGGTTATCAGAGAATGATGCTACTCATTCTTGAAAGGTGGCTTGCATTTGCTTTTTAAAATGTGACAGTACATAGAAACATGATTGATGATCTACCTATAGGGGTGTTAATAACATAGAAAGGACAAGTCCAGGACCAGGGTAGTAAAAATTCTATTCTGCCATTAGGACCCCTCTGAAAGCCTCTACCACAGCTAGCTGGTCCTCTACCTAACCTCATTTTTTGGAGTCTTTCAAGACTTTGTATCCATATTTGAAGGACTATTGGAATGAGTTCCCCCTGAATGAAGTCTGAAGTTCCTCTATGGCTAAAGCTATTTTAATTGGAGGAAGGGATTGGGGTGGAGGTGCAAGAATCAGAGGCCATATGCCCCAATTACTATGGTTCAGAACGAGTGGCTGATAAACATATAAGGGTCTGGAAGATACTGGCAGTCAGATAACTATTATATTAGGGTCCCACATTAATTATTCATATATTAGGGTCCCAGCTTCATTGGGACAGGGCACATCCTTGTTCAGATGGAGGTAGGCAGAAGAAATTTGGGTTTCAGTGATGGTAACAGACCAGGGGAAGTATATTGTGGGCATGAGTATTATGAGTTCTTGGGAGTTACTACCCATACGGGTGCTTATGGTAGCTTCTATGCCAGTTATTGTGGGTACCATAGGAAGCTCATGGAGTTGCTTAAGCCACTACATGTAGTTCAGGTGCTACATGTTGACCAATATTTCCTCCCTGGTAATGGAGACAGAAGTTGTAGTATTTATCTCCCCTTATAATAACTCTGTGTAGAAGGTATAGAAGGCAGATAGTATCCAGTAATTTACCAGAGATTTTGAGATGAATAAAGTCACTATACCAATTGCTGCAACTGATCTTGACCTTTTTAATACAGTAAACTGAATAGACTGGTCCCCTGTGAACTAAATTGGATTATTGATCTCACCTTCTTCTTTGTTCCTGAAACCAGTCGAGTAGTTTACATTTACTTGGGATGGAGTTCTGAAACCCTGAAAAAACTCTACCATTATATTAATGATATAAAATTGATTGGGGTGAATGAGGTTACAGTAGCAGAAGCTCCTTAGCATATAGACTATCTCAGACTTATATCCACAGTGCCTGGCACACAGGATACATTTAAGAAGTGCTTTTCATTCATTCATTCATTCATCCATCCATATCAGAGACAAAGGATGGGAGATTATCCTTGATTTTTCCAAGAAAATTCAGGGTCTAACTCAGTTAAATTTTTAGGAATTTGTTAAGTTTGGAGACCTCAGATGATTCCAGATGTATTTCATAATAAGTTACTGAAACTTGTTTCCCCCAGGCTAAAAAGGAAGTCCAGAGGCTTGTTATAGTCTTTGGGTTTTTAAGAAGTCATATTCCCCACCTGGATAGTTTGAAGGCCTGTATTTACTGAATTATTGCCTCTTTTTGCTAGGGACCAGAATAAGTTATAACTTGGAATCCATCAACCAACCGATCAATCAAGTATTTATTAAGTGCCTACTATTGTGCTAGATGCTGGGGATACAAGTACAAAGAATGGAACAATCTCTACCTATAAGAAGCTTACATCCTAATGGGGGAGGCAACAAATATTCCCTAAATAGGCATAACAATAAAGTAAATTAATACAAATTAGTTTGTATATATATGTGTATGTGTGTGTACATGAATATGTAGTACATAAAATATTATAGTATATATAAATATATAGTATACATATTGTGTGTGTGTGTGTGTGCGTGCAGTTTGAAGGATATTAGCAGGTGGGGAATCAAGAAAGGCATTATTTAGAAGTTTATGTTTGAGCTGTATCTTAAAAGAACTGAACTCTGTGAGGTAGAGGTAATGAGAAAATTGTTTCCAAGCAGAAGGGATGGCCAGTTCAAAGACATGGGGATAGGAAATGTTATATAGAGATTAGGCTATTTGGTTGGATCACAGAATAAGGGAGAGTAGTATACACTGAGCCTGAGAAGATAGGTTGGAGCCATGCTGTGGAGAGTTAGAGGAAAGAGTATCCAGGAGGAGATGGTAGTCAACAGCATTAAATGAAATAGTAGGTAGAGAGGGATGAGGCACGAGAAAAGACCATCAGATGGGGCAATTGAAAATTGGCTGCTCAGCAATCTTTCACCTTGAGTCATTATCATTCTGTGGGACTTATATTGTTGGAAGTTTCTGTGCATAGGAACCAGACTGAGTGTACTTTTTGTAAGGTACCAAGGAGTCACTAGACCAAATTATAGTTAGAGTTTTGGAACTCCAAGTTTCCTGAACTCATTACAATATGTGTAAAAAAAATAGCTCCTTATATGTTAGTGGGTCCTGGTTGCTACTGAATAGACAGAAAGGATCATACTATTACCAAAGCTGACTTGTATGAATTCCATAATGCAAGATTAAAAGTTTTGGGGGGGTCAAAATCAATGGAAGAAATTTGCTGGTGCCTTTGACAACACACAGTTGTTTGTGGGGCATGTTAGTCCCTACTAGAAGCATAATATACCTTCTCCTGAATTGAATAATCAGGTTGATGCTCTCATAAGAACAACATCATCAATCTGGACATAGCAGATGTGATGCCATATTGTCTTGGGAACAGGACCCCTGAGACTAAAATGATGTAGTTCCTTCTGTTCAATGATGCTCTTCATGCCAATTGGACATGATCCCAAGTAGTTCTTGACCTGCTTCTGATTGGTAAATAGATTATGTTGGTAGCACTCAATTGAAGGGCAAGAAGTTTTCTTCACTGAATATGTTACTTGTTCAGGATATGGGATTGAAGTGCCAATTAAGTCTGTTACTGAGACAGCCACTATAGGGGCCTTTACAGAACTTGTCTTTTTTCTATATGAGCCCACTTGTATCATTGCCTCTGATCAGAGTATCCATTTTACTGGGAAGAAGGGTCCAAAGTGGACTTTACATTCACTGAGTTTTCCACCTTCCATTATCACCCGCGTGTAGCTGATATTGTAGAGCACTGAAATGGATATAAGATAGCAGCTTTTGTGTGATACCTCTGAATATCATAGTTAGGTGTCCTATCTTCGAGAGGCTGGTTATCTGATAAAGCAGTAGACACTGAAAAAGGGAGCAGATTTTCCACTGGCAATTTCCTGAATCCAGTTTTCAGTACTGTTCTCATCAAAAGTTGACCTCCTCTGGCCCTTTCTATTTCCATCATTTTTACCTTTTCATATTTACCTTTTCAAAGTTTTTGTCACCTCATAGCATGTGTGTAAATAACCCATAGAAATGGTTCAAAACTCCTTAATTGACAGATTTTCTCCCCCCCCCCCACACACACTCTGGATGTTTCCTTTAAAGAATGGATTTGGGGGACCAAGCATGAGAATTATTGGGAAGGGTTTTGTTTTTTAATGATACAAGGGAGTTGAAATTGTCTTTTTTCAAACTATGATGATGGAGTGTTTATGTGGAAAAAAAGAGATCCTTTATTTAGCTTATCTGGTAGTAATAATTTTGAGCCCCTAGATCAGGGATTCTTAGCTAGATATTGGAGGATTCATAAACATGGGTGGGAAAAATCCATCTTTATTTCAATAAAGCTGTTTTCCTTTGTAATCCTATGTATTATATTTCGTTCATTTAAAAATATTCTGAGAAGGGGTTCATAGTTTCATCAGATTGCCAAAGGGTCCAAGATACATTAAAAAATGGTTTACACCCCTGCAGTAGATGAAATTGAAGAGGGTTTTTCATCCAATTCCTCTAGAAAAGAATGGGGTATTCCTTCAGTAGTGGCCCCTAAAAGGACCAGAATTTTTTATCATCCCTCCGATGGGTTCTTAAATGAAGGGGAGGTTTTGGTTGGTGAGCCAAGGAAGACTGCATGTGAATCCCAGTATCAATTAAAGCCACAGTATGACTTGCATAAAAGAAGTCACCTTAGCTATTTTAACTCAGTTCAGCCAGATCTGTGATAGTGTTGGAAGTATCATTCTTTAATTCGGTGGTGCTGATGTTGGCTGTCATGATTGTTTTTATTCCTTGAGATATTTTATGAATTGCCCTGATATCACTCCCTTAATATTTTAAGAAGATTGTATATATTGTTCTATGTTTTTATGTCTTTTATTTGTATTAAACTTCTTCCCCAGTTGTTAAGGCTGTTTAAAGATTATTGTAATGGTGGACTATACCCAACAGAATTTTCGACCTTGTCATGAAACAGTGGGATTTGGTAGGTCTGACCCACCTAATTGTTGAGAATGGAAGTAGGTGTACAGTCCTATAGCTGTTGTGGCCACAACTCAATTCTCTTCCCCGCCAAAAACTCTCACCCCTTTGTACCCCACTGCTAATGATGACGATGATGATGATAATTGAGGATTGAAGCATAAAGAAGCTTAGCCCAGGCAAGAGATTGATATTTCACTTTAGCTATTGTTTCCCACCAGGGGAATACTTTCATGTTCCAGTTGCTATGGCAACCATGGCTCTTCTTAATCCTTTCTTAGTAAAGATGGTTTAAATTCTGTTTTGTGCTCCACAAGGGCTTATTATATTTCAAACCCTGACCCTGCTTGAGGCATGGGCTATAACAATAGGAACACTAAACCAGACACAAGGAAAGCCACCAAAGAATAAGACTCTTGCCCTTTCCCTCTTTCTCTTCCCTCCCCCCAGCCCTGAGTCATACTGCTGCGTCATGAAGAGGTCTGACCCAGTTCTTTTGCTCTTTTTTGCTGTCATTACACAGCTCGTCTGTTTCATTAGAACTGGTCAACCAGCTGGGACATTTGGTATTGGGGGAGTGATATATTAAAAAAAAAAAAAAGAACGGAAAGGGATGGCTTCTCGTTTTTAATCTACTGCCTATAGGCAGCTTGAATGTGAGAAAAAGGCTGAATGGTGCTTTTGTTAGGGCTGCTGAAAACTGCAGCCCTCTTGTCATATATTTCAGCTTCACTGCCTCCCTGATTGTGGTAACACTCTCCGTCCTTGGTTTCAAAAACTTCACATTCTCTTGGCTCTTTTCCTGCTTCTTTAACTGATCACAGTGTTTCTTTCACCCATTCTTCTTCTTGCTTATCTCTTTTGGTGCTTACCAAGTCTTCTATTGACTTTTGCAGATTACTTCCAAAGCTCTATCTCTAGTCTTTACTTCTCTTGAAGGGTCTAGACCTGCATCTTCACTTGTTTATACATTTTTTTTTGGCTTTCCCATTGGCATCTCCAACTTAACATGTCCAAAAGTAAGCCAGTTATTTTCTACAAGAATCTGCTCCTTTATTTTATCTTGCTGTAGTCGTTGTTCATCCTTTGTTTTTGAAGAGGACCAATGATATCACAGGTGATAGCTTGACCCGAATTCGAATTGGAATTAAGTAAGGCAGAGTTGCACAAAGTCTCTCACTCTGAGTCATCAAAGTCTAATTGTAAGATAAAAGTCAAGATGACTGGTGATGGCCCAGGACTTAGTAGATACAGTGGATACCCTTGGTGTCTTTGATGAGTAACCAAGCTTTAAGTGCTCTGCAGTGCCTGCTTCAGCTACCTTCATGGCCCTTGGAACAAACTGTTCTCATCTGCCTGTTCTGCCTGGGAAAGTCTTCACATGCTTGAGGTAGTATTTCCCACAATAGAATTATCATTTATTCAGTCTCTGATTTAAAAGCTTCTTGACTCTTATATCTCCCTCATGTCCAAATCCAATCAGTTGCAAAAATCTTATTTTTATTCCTCCACAGCATCTTTCATATCCTTTCCCTGTTATACTCTGGTACAGGGCTTCATCATCACATGTATAGATTATTGGGGTGGTCTTCTTTGTCCCTCTTTCACTTTTTCCCTTCTCTGATTCATTCTTCCCACTACTGTCTTACTCTATAACCATTCTATTATTGAGTGTGGTGATTTTTAATATGCTTTCTTTATGGGGGGGCATTGAAGGTTAAGTAAATTGCCCAGAGTCACACAGCTAGTGAGTATCTGAGGCTGGATTTGAACTCAGATCCTCCTGACTCCAGGGTGGGTGCTCTATCCACTGTATTACCTAGCTTGTCTCTCAATATATTTTCATCTCCATTGGGAATTCATTTGAGATTTGAACCTTGGTGTCTATTTGCATGAAACTTGATTTATAATTTTTATTAATACTCTAGATAAATCACCCAGCATTTGCTGCTTTCAATTCCTCTCCTCTTCTTCCTTTCTGAAACCTCTGCAAGCTGGCTTCTGACTTCACTCAAATGAAACTGCTCTCTCCACTTATCAGTGCCTGCTTAAGTGCCAAATCTGATAGCCTTTTCTCACTTTTCATCCTTCTCAATTTATCTGCTGTATTTGACATTGTTTACCACTGTCTTCTCCTAGATACTCTCTCCTCTCTGGGTTTTCATCACACTACATATTCTCTCTTGGTTCTCCTTCTACCTGTTTGACTACTCTTTCTCCGTCTCCTTTGTTGGCTCATCATTCACATGATATTCCCTAGCTGTGTGGCTTAATAAATGCTTCTTGATTGATAGAAAATTGTTTCCCATAGGAATTATAAGATAATAGAATTCAAGTAATTCTAGAAGGGACCTTAAACTTCACCCAGTCCAACCCCTCATTCACATTAGTGAAGAAAAAACTAGGGCCCCCATATGTGTAATAATTTGCTGAAGATCTCACAGTGGTGGAAGAGCCATCTTGAGCTCAGGTCTTCTCAACTCCAAATTCAGCACTCTTTATACAATACTTGCAAGCCATGGTAGTATGACTTTCCAGTCATTTGAATGTTTACTAAGAGCAGGTTGTGTTTGAAACCCACAAAATTGGTGGCAATTTGAATATTTTTGGTTCTACAAGAGGCAAAACATTTAGCATGACTGAATAGCAGAAACAGAATAGAATTTGTCTTAATTGCTTTTGCTGGGAGTCTATGAATTTGTCCTTGGTAAAGAGCAATCTTAAACACAATGAGGCCTAAGATGTAGGCTTTTAGGGGCTTTATTACCTTTATTTTAATTTTACTTCTCGGTTTCACTTATGTTTATTAGATTTATTCAAGGAAATAGGAAAAGAGGCTTTGGATTAAGAACAGTAGACATTTGAGGATGGAGGAAACTTACACTGAAAGCACAATATGGCAATGATTACATATTGTGATATAAGAACATTCATTGATAAATGTCATATATAATCTGGTATTCAAGGGGGAATCTATAGAATTTATAAGCCATCATGACTTAAAAAAAATCACCAGCTGTCTCAGTAAACCCCACCCAAATTCAGCAATATGCAGCTTCTCTTCCTGCTTTGCTTTTTTCCAACTCTTCAGTAAATATGGATTTGGCATTTGGAACAAGGCTAATACTGTTGACAGAGAAAACAGTATGGTCCTTGCCCTTGGTTGGAATGGTGCTTATAGTGCAGATGGGTAGGAATAAAAACCTCATTCTTTACTGAGTAAGCAGCTGTCACTCAAATAACATAGGAGAAAAGGTTTAATATTCCCAGTTTACTGCTTCTTTTCTCTCAAGCCCTCTGAGGCTGTCTCATCAAAATATGCACCAAAACCAAACATGACACAGAAGACACACAGTCCAAAAAGGGCATAACCTTGTAGCTTGAGTGACCCTTTAGCTTCACAGTATCCTGTTCTCTTCTTTTGCATGACAGCTGAGGGCATATTTGTCAGTCCCTTCTCTCTTTGCTCTTAGGTGTGAAATCCTGTGTGAAAGAAGCTGTCTTTATCCTACCATTCCACTATACCAGGCATGCCACAGAGTAAATGTCACCTGTGATGTTCATCACAGAACACTCTTGGGAGAGAGACTTCCAGCTATGGCTCTCTGTAAGCATTTTGCTATCTTTTTCATTTTGTTCAGTCTGCTTTTCTGCCCTTGATTGTGCTTCTGCTAGCTATCAGATATGAGGGACGATCATAAATCAAAAAATGCTTTGTTTATTTGTCTCTTTTCTCTTAGAACACTCATGGCTTATTCTGGTTCTGCAGAAATACATGTGAAAGGAGCACAAAAGCATATAGCAAGATATATGTGCTCAAGAGTAAGATTTAATTGGTCTTAAAACAGTCCTTCTAAAACAACTGCCCCCTTCCTCTTTTTTTTTCTCTTGAAGGTAGAAATCAGATCAGTAAGGGGCAAAGCCTGTGAAGAAATGATGATCAAAGGAATCATTTTATTCTTGAATTTATTCCTGCCTCTCTCCCCCATCATTATAATTTTGCAACCAGGCTTGGAGGGAAATTTCAACATGGAGTTAGTTGTGAGAGATGATTAGATTACGTGTCTTAAAAACAAATCAGTTTCTAGGATTCTGTAATAGTGGTGAAAATAGCTTTTTTCCTAAGATTTTTTTTTCTCCCTTTGCCTAAATTGGTGATGATGCACCTAAGAGGAGACTGACTGGCTTTTCCCTCAGTGGGACAGTCAAATAACATAATATGCTTTAGTGCAATATAAATATGTGCTAGAAGCTCTTGGCATGTTTATTCTTTAAAATTATCAGGCCTATTTTTACTTTAGATTTCTAATTTCCTTCATGACCTTGGCTCATCAGCTTGTAAGCATTTTTATGGTTGCTCTAATTGAATCACAGATCCCAGGATGATCGATTTTCATCTACAACAAGAACAAGCAGTTCTCCTTTGTGAAGTCCAAGACTTAAACATGTTTTATTTCAGGACCCTGAGAGGTCTTTAATGCCATATAAGACAACTTAGAGAGAGGAAACTGGGCTAAAAGAAAAAGGTGAGAAAATAAGGTGTCAGAAGAAAGAGTACTGAGTTTGGAGTCGTCACCTATACCCGAAATCCGACTCCCACCGCCCCTTAAGTTGGAATTATGACTATCCTACTCGGTCTCTAGGTAAGGGGAGTCAGCCCCCATCTTTATTGGATCTCAGTTTCCCCCTCTGAAAAATAATGGTGTTTTAATTGCAGAAAACAAGCTAGTCTATCACCCAGCGCTGCCAAGAGCCTTCTGGGCAGGGAGCGGCCAGGTTAGGACGTGCCACTGCAGCTGCCAGACACTGCAGCAATTGCCATGGCAGCAGAGCTTTGCCGCATCCACAGCAGCAGCTTCGGCCGCAGTAGCCGCAGTCCTTAAGCAACTGCCCGAGCCTTAGTAACAGCACGAAACCTTCCCCCAGCCCCTCTTTTCGGCCCCACCCCGCACAGGGTCTGCAGAGAAGAAAGGGCGCAGCTGCAGAGGCACCTCCCCACCCCCTCCTCTCCGCCCACGTGAGGTAGTCTGGGGCTAGGAAAGGGGGAGACGAGATAGACTAGTCAGAAGAGGCGGAGGAAAGGAGAGGAAGAGAAGGACAAGGAAGGGAGTGCAGCAGAAGCCACAGGAGGAGCCCGACGAGAAGAGGTGGAGCTCGGGGAGACCGAGAGATAGACAGACGGACGGACGGAGAGAAAAGGGAGACAGGGAGGAAAAGGGAGACCGAGGCAGACAGTCTAGCCTGAGAGACAGTCTGGACACGTAGCGTCTAAAACGAGACAAAAAGAGAGACAGAGAGAAAGAAAGCTATAGAAAAAGAGAAATAGAGAAAGCAAGAAAGGAGAGCCAGAAGAGGAAAGATTGTGGACAAGCAGGTGAGAGGGGAGGGGGTCGGGAAAGGCCCGAAAAAGACGCGGGAGGAGAGGGGAGGTAAGGGTTGCCCAGGGCAACCACCTTGCCTAGACCGAGGCCCATTGACGTCAGTGATAGAACGCTGATTGGTCGTGGCTGGTTAGTTTCCGGTGTGGGGGGGAACCTTTTGAGCAGTCAAGATCATTTGAAAACCGCCGAGGTGGAGGGGGGCGACGCAAAGCGGGTCCAAGACGGCTCTCAGCCTCCCACTCCTGAAAACTCTGAGCGTGCAGTTGTCAGCACCTCGGTAAGTGGAGCGTTTCCGGGGTCCAGCCTCGGTCGTGCTTCGCTGCCGGCGGATCCGTTTGTTGCGACTGGAGGGATCCAAGATGGCGCCTCGGGGAGCGCTCTGGGGAAGGGCCGCACCCACCCGTCCTCTCCCTTCCCCCTTCCCAGCCAGGCCTCTGGGGCTGCTCCCGCGGTCCGTCCCCCGCCGCGGTATTCTGTAGCCATCCCCAACCAGTCGGGAAGCATTCACTTTTAGTTCCCTCCTACAAACCGCATCCCCTATCTCGGCTCGCGCGCGCCCTCCCCTTTGCTCCTCCCATCCCCAAGCCCCCTCCTTTCTCATTCCTGCGATTCTCTCCCCCTCCTCCCGTTTCTGAAAAAGGAGCATCTAAACCTGATCGATCCAGTAAAATAAAATATGTGAAAGTGGTCTGCGAACTTTAAAGTGCTGCATACATAATACATTTCAGGGTGGTTGTGAGACTAAGGTGAGATATTAGAGTGCTTTGTTTGCAAATCTTAAAGCGATGTATAAATGTCAGTTATTATTGATATTGTTTTCGTTACAAACGTATGCTGTTATTGTTATTACCTGTTAATCTATCCCAGATCTTAAATCTTTTTGTTCCCGAAACTCCCATAATTGCATTTTGTTTTTATCCCGCCCCTCTCCCTCCCTCCTCCTCTTCCCACCCCCGTGTCTTTCCCCTCTTCTTGTCATTTTCTGCACCTTCTTTCCCTTTTCCCCCATTGAGCAGTATTTCCTTCCCAATTTTCCTTTGTTCTTCACCTATGTCTAAGCCAGTTTTTTATATCTCTCTGCTCATGTCCTCTCCTCTCCTCCCCTTCCCTTCTTCTCTTTCTCTCTGCTGTTGCCTGCCAGCTTCTACTAGGTGGTGATTTGACCTCCCCTTTTCATTCTTTTACAGAGTTCCCAGTGGGCATAAATGAAACGAAAGGCAGTATTTTGCTGTCCCTCAAAACAAAAAACTCAAACTGATAAATGGTTAAGTGGTCCAATCTGCAGTTTTGACTCTCCTGCTATGGCGTAGTGGATGAGTTGTAACTTTAACATTTCTCTTGAATGTCTCTAATTCTCTCCCCTGCCCTACATGAAAGTAGGAACACAATTTTTCCTTTTGGGAGTAATTTATTCAAATTTGGAGACTTAACAAAAGCACGATTAATTTTATACAGGAAAAGCTGTAAGATCCCACAATGGTTACAATGTAGCTTTTGTTTAATGGCTACAAAATTATTAATTTCTATTGTAACATTGTGCCCTTTCTCCCTCAGGCTGCTGTGCATGTTAGCATCAACTCAGCTTTTGGTAGGCCGCAGCCTTAATGGGCATTGTTCTAAACCAGAAAGATTTTTTTCAAAATAAGATGTTAAATCTCATATTTGACAGACAACCATTTAAACTGAAGAGTTCTAAATAGATGAAATTTCTGACACAAGTAATAAACATCCATGGCAAGCCGTAAAACAACAACCACCAAAACTCTTTAATTTTATGCTATTATGAAAGATTCAAGAAGTTTGTCTTAACATCAGAACTTCCAAGGAATATATCCTCAGCTTGGCAAGGACATTTCTCTGTGTCAAAATGGAGGCTAACCTAAGCAGGAAAGCCCCACCAGCCAGTTTGGGATCTTTTAATTGCCAAGGGTTTGAAATGCAGTCTCTAGAATAACCTGTTTGGGGGAGCTTTTTTGGTTTTAGAGTCTGAAAAATAAATTTCTGCAAACAGGTAATGGTACATGTTTGGATTTATTCAAAGATTCAAGTAATTTTATATATATATTTTTTCCATTCCTTTTTATTGTGGTCTTTTATTGGGCCTCTTGGTTCATTTTTGAGGTCTCAGTTTCCTTATCAGTAAAACAAAGGTGTTGGCCTCCATCACCTCTGAGGTCCCTTCTAATCCATGCATTTTAAAAATGTTATGCCACTATTGTGATTTGACTGAGGAGAGTCAGGGTTGATATTTAAATTTAATGTGTTGTTATTATAGTTGTAACTTTTGTCACATATACATGAAATGATTTCAGATTTTGAAGAGTAAAAGATCTGATTTAACTCTGCAGTTGCTGGTTTTCATGGTTTCTTGACATGCAGAGTCACCTTCCCAGTACTTGTGAATAAGATTGAAGCATTATTCCACATTGTTGAATGACCTGGAGAATGTGTAGTAGTTCAATCTTAGCGGATGTTATATGTCTTTATTTTATTTTTTATTTTTTTGCCTTTTGGAGGGCAATTGGGGTTAAGTAACTTGCCCAAGGTTACAGGGCTAGTATTTTGTGTGGGTGTTAAGTGTCTGAGGCCAGAACCGAACTCAGGTCCTCCCGATTCTGGGCCGACACTTTACTCACTGCGCCACCTAGCGGCCCCTATGTCTTTTTTAGTAGCAGGTTACCATGTTTTATCAATTGTAGCAGCAAAGTGCTTTTAGTGTTTCTAATTTGTGGACTGTCGGTTATCAAAATTTTCATTTCCAATTAATTAGGCTATGTATTTTTTTAATATGCAGCAGTAATATTTATTAAGCATTTATCATTGTGATTAGTAAATAACACATCAATAACAATTCCTTTCTTTTAAAATAGAATAGATTTTTGTTTTGTGTGATTATGCACATGGACTTCTTCAACTTGTCCAGGATTTTACAATTATTTTCTTAAAAAAAAAAGTTTATGTTGAAAGGGCATGAGGATTCCAATTTATCATGGACGTTGTCCAAACAAAATGAGTTAAATGAGTCCAAACAAAATGAGTGTAGGGCTTCAGAAGACTTTTTGAGTCAGTGTTTTCCCTATTTTTTATTTTAAACCAGTCTCCACTCAGTGTTAGGAGGCTTATAATATAAGCTTGTTGGAAAAGCCTTGGTTTTTCAATATTACCTTCAGTTGCATTTCAATTTTTAGCTAAAGGGTTTGAGGGGAACATAGTTTGAGCTTGATGAATAAGCTTTTTTTAATGGGATCTGTTTTGCAGTTAAGAGATGTGATGTATTTCAGATGAAAATATAGTTAATGATATTTTGGTTTTCCCTGTCTAAGAAACCTTAATGACCAAGGTATAAATTAATATATAACTGACTTTTGAAACACTGATTTCTTTTTATCCATCAAAGTAATTTATTTGAGCCTATTTCAGAAACTCTTTGAAATGAACCTTTTAAAATGTATGAACTTTAAGGCATATGATTTGATTGCCTGTACCAATTTAATTGGAACCCTTTTTTAAGGATAATTAAAATGTGTAGGCAGCACAGTGTAATGGAAAGAGTACCAGAGGATTTGGATTCTAATCCTGCCTCTCTCACTTGTGTGACCTTGGGCAAGTTACTTTGACTCTTTTGACCTCAGTTTATCCTAAGAGTCCCTGAGACACTCAGGGGGCCTACAAGGACAAAATTTTTCATGATGCTACTAAAATATTAAAATGTTCCTCCCTCTTGCAACTGTGTATCAGTGAGGCCAGATTTACTTTATATGGACCGGAGCAAGAGATTGAAATGCAGAAGCAGATATGAGAAATAGTTCTTTTCTATTAAGCCAGACAATAAATAGATTTTCAAAAATATGTAAAATGATGCCACTCTTTTGTATACTTTCTGTTTTGTTTGGAAAATACAAGTCTTATAAAAATGAAATTTAATGGTTTTAATGACTATTATTTTAAAATGAATTAATATTTTAAAAATTGATCAGTTTTGATTTTCTTGTGAAGATCTAATAAATTAATAGTTGTGAAAAGCCCTTATCTCAGTGCCTGCACATAGTGGGCGTTATATAAATTTATATTCCCTTCTCCTTTCTTACATGGTAAGTATTAATGGACCTGACAAGCAAAAGCTCTTTGGAGCCCTTAATATTTTTGAGTGTAAAAGGATCTTAAGACCAAAAAGTTTTAGAACTACTAAATTATGATAATCTTAAAAAAATTTTCCAGCTTTAAATCTGTGGTCTTATATGAGTAAGGAAAATTTTGATGGGACTTTGCTACCAAGGAAAGTCTGATTATCAGTCAGGATTATTGATAGAAACTGATGTCATAAACAGGAGATTCTAAAATAAGATGGTTTCAGATCTTTGTATCTTTTGTTCCTTTTATGGTTTGTTTGAAAAAAAAGACATAACAACTAGTAAGCGAAGTGGTGGTGCACCTAATATATTAGGAAATTCTTAACTAGATAGGAGTATACATTAGGAATAAATCACAGAGATTTAGAAGCACACCCTTGTAATATTCCTGTTTGCTATATACTGTATATATCCCACACCATTAAAATGAAGTGAACTGAGTGAAACTCCTTCAAAGGGTTAACTTTTCAGAAGTCTTAGGAATAGCTGTTGAAAAATTCTAGGACCATAGCTTAGCTTACTATATCCAAATGTTCACAGTAACTAGTCTTGCCTTAGGAACTGTACTTTTTTTTTAATTTTTTTTTTTTTTAATCTAAGCAGTTGGGGTTAAGTAACTTGCTCAAGGTTACACGGCCAGTTATTTCTGGGTGTGGTGCTAAGTATCTGAGCCCGGATTCGATCCCGACACTGGGGCCTGTGCTCTTACTCACTGAGCCACCTGGCTGCCCCTTGGACTTGTTTCTTAATGGAAGAATAACTACATCTTTAATTCCCTCCCCCCCCCCCCCCCCCGATTCTCCCTGGGTGAGGGGGAAAATCAAAGATGAAATTAAACAGTATGCCATTAATAATCAAGTGTAGTTCTTAAGGCAGGATTCAGTTACTGTGGGCATCACTCAAGTTAGAAATACCCATTTGAGATATTGAGCAGAATAGAAGCTTGGTTTTGGTTTTCTCTTTCTAAATAGTTTGTGTAAGTATATATGTACATTTTTCTTTTCAGCTAAGAGCAATGGCAACTAGCAGCGCCAATAGTGAGGAGGAGCGGAGCCTCCGGGAGTGTGAGCTCTATGTCCAGAAGCATAATATCCAGGCACTTCTTAAAGATTCCATTGTACAGCTCTGTACTGTTCGGCCTGAGAGACCCATGGCATTCCTTAGGGAATACTTTGAGAGACTGGAGAAGGTAAAAAAAACAACTGAAAAACAAAAAACCCACAAAAAAAGTTGGGGGAGGAAGAGGGAAGGGAAGAATGAGATTTAAACACTTGCTGAATTTTAATTGCTAATCAATCTTACTTGTACCAGTTGCCTGGGTAAGTCTTTGTTAGTGAAAAGTATCATTTTCAGATGCATTTGCAATAATCTAAAGTAACCTCTGAAAGAACAGTTCCTTCTATCTGCATTAAGAAATGGTAAGTATGGTACAGCTAATTCTATGGTTATATTCAATGGGTATGTCAAAAGTTCTCCAGAATGGGATTTTTCTTTTTTTTTTTTTTTTTTTTAAAGCAAGTGGGGTTAAGTAACTTGCTCAAGGTTACAAGACCAATTATTTCTGGGTGTGGTGCTAAGTATTAGAACCCAGATTCGATCCCAGGTCATCCTGACTCTGGGGCATGTGCTCTTACTCTCTGTGCTAACTGGCCGCCCCCAGAATGGGATTTTTCTTAAGTAGCTTGAATATTTTCCAACAAAATCTTGCTTATTCAGTTTTATAACTTATATTTGTAGAAATATAATTAACTGAGGAGCTCCCTTTCTTTTATGATTAGTAAATTTTAGCCAAACCTATGGCTGAATTACAAAAATTCTGTATTGTATAATTTTTTTCTATATGATGAATGGAGGTTACTCATTCTAAAGCGGAATGCACCTATTGAGGGAGCCCCAGTTTTCACTTTTTTTTTTTGTCATTTTTTGGCACATTTGTATAAAAAAATTAATCCAGTTTTCCTTTTCAGAAAGTGATCTAGGGATATCTGCTGATTTTGTTTTTTGGTTGTCTGAAATTTTTTTATTTGCCCTGTGATTCATGTGGAGCACATTTTTCTACACTAAATATTTTCTTCTCTATTAGGGATAAACCATCTTAAGGACTGATGAATGAAAGAACCAAGATCTCATGTATATTCCTGTCCTCAATGACTTATTTAAAGTTGTGGGGCTATTTGACCAGATCGTCTCTCTAGAAGGAGGGATTCTTAACTTTTTTTTAATCACCTTTGTACCCTTTGGCACACTGGAGAAGCCTTGGTCCCTCTCAGAATGTTTTTAAATGCCTTAGAATAAAATATCTAGCATTACAAAGGGAAATCAGTTACACTGATATAATTAAATATTAAAAAAGAAAAGTTTGCAGACCCAGGTTAAGAACCCCAGCTCTAGAACCTTTCCAGTTGCTTCTTTGGATGGACAGAAAAGTTAGCTCAGGAACCACATTGAAATTTTGAGTTGGAATTCTGATGATAAGCTGTGAATAATTTTAAAATCTTAAAATAAAAAACCTAGATTAAGGTATAATATCATCCTCTTTGACAAGCAATGTTATGTAGTAGATGGAAGGCTGGCTTTGGAGTCAAGACATGGGTTCACATCTTGCTTGTGAAACATACTAGATATGTGAGTATAGTTGAGTTACTTAAATCCTCAGTTCTAGATAGTTTTCTAAGACAAAGGATGAATATGAATATGACACAGTCTCATCAAAATAATGTCACTGAATGAAAAGAGCAAGGAGAGCAAAGGATAAGTTTTTTTTAAAGCTGTATTGAGACAAAAAGGATCAAAGAAACGATTGAGCTTGGGTATGGAAAAGATGATAATTGAAAATGGAGAAGGCAGAGCTACTTTATTTTTATTTTGCCCTTTTCTTTGCGAGGATAATGGTTTTTGCACTGAAGATGACAGGACAAAATGTACTCTCAGGGAATTGATGCCCAAGAGAGGCAAAGAAATAGAGAGTACCTGCTTGCCTTGGATGATTTAAGTCACCTGGCCTAAAGATACTAGATCCATAGACTTTGAAAGAACAGGCAGAAATTAACCATTTTCCAGCAGTAGTATGTGAAAGATCAGGAGATGGAACCACACAATTGGAGAAGGGAATATGATACCGCTGTTTAAAAAAAAAAAAAGGGAAGAGAAGAGATTACAAACTCTAGGCCAGTGAGCTTGACCTTGATTTCTGAAAAAGTTAAAAAGCATCTAGAAAGAGATGAGGTGATTCCAGAGAGAACCAGCATGGTTTCATCAAGAACAGGTCATGCCAGACTAGCTTCATTTCCTTTTTAGATAATATTAAACTAGTGGGTGAGGGAATTCTTTGGCAATAGTTTATCCAGATTTTAGTAAAGCTTTTGATAGTTTCATACTATTCTTCTCAAGAAGATGTAGAGATGTGGGCTAAACAATAATAATAATGGATTCTATCCTGGTTAGATGTCTTGACTAAAAGAGCAGTTCATTATTGATTGTTAAATTGGTAGGAATACTCCAGTCACTTATCTGTGCTTGGCTGTATGAAGTTTAATATTTTTATTTGTGACTTGGATAAAGGCAGAAATGTTATGCTCATCAAATTTGCAGGTAACACAGCCCTGATGGAATGCTGACACAATGGATGATGGGATCTAAGTTTCTTGATAAGTTAGAGGACTGGAATGGATCTAATAAGATCAACATTCTACAGAAATAAATGTCACTTGGTTACAAAAAAATAGTTTTGTAAGTACAAGATGGGGGGAGGAATGGTTAGAACTAAGTTTGTCTGAAAAAAGATCTAGGGTTTTAGTAGACCACAAGCTCAGAATCACAAAAATTTGAGTTGTGAGGAAACTTCAGTGACCATCTAGACAAAGTAATTAACCAATTACCAGAGTAATTTCTATTACCTACCCCAGTGGTTGGTTATCCAGTCTTTGCTTGAAGACCTCTAAAGAGAGTGGGAACCCACCTTTCAGGGCAGCCTGTTTCACTTGGGAGAGCTCTAATTGTTAGGAAGTTTTCCTGAGGCCTAAATTGGTTGCTTTGTAACTTCCTCTTATTGCCCTTGTTTCTGCCCTCTGGTGTCAAAGAGAACAAATCTGATTTCTCTTCTGTGTGACAGCTCTTCAGGTACTTGAAGATGGCTATTGTCTCCCCATCCCCCAAGTCTTTTCTTCTTCCTTCAACTAATCTTCATAGGACATGAACTCAAGGTCCTTCACTGTCCTGTTTGTTTTCCATTGAATGCTCTTCCAGCTTATCAGTGCTCTTTTTAAACCTGGTATCAGAACAGTACTCCAGGTGAAGTCTGACCAGTAAAGAATGCATTGGGCCTATTACCTTTCTATTTCCAGAAGCCCTGCCCCTCTTAATACAGTCCAAGATTGTGTTAGCATTTTGGCTGACACATCACACTGCTAACTCTTTGAGTTTTCAGTTCACTAAAATCCTCAAGCTCTTTTTCAGAACTATCTTAAGATACTCTTTCCCTATTTTGTAGTTAAGAAATTAATTTTTATATGCAAGTGTAAGACATATATACTTACAGACTAGGAATTCTCAAGACCTGGGGTCCATGGATACATTTCAAGGGGTCTGTCTGTGAACATGGATGGAAAAAAAATTACATCTTTATTTTCACAAACCTACAACTGAAATTGTGCATTTCCTTCAGTTAATGACTGTAGGCATCAAATATATTGGTAAGTGGTTCAAGGCTTCCTCAGACTGCCAAAGAGGTGTATGACACAAAAAAAAATTAAAAACCTTTTCTGTAGAATTTGATGTGGTGGAGAAGAAGAAAGGGAAGAACAAGGACAGAACACAATTTGTTAATGTGTTACTGTTGTAATAATGTGTTGCTAAACCAAGGTGGGAAGTAAGAACAGGTAATTGAAGTGATTTCTTTGCCAAGAATTGAGTTAATTTATTAGTTCCTGTAGGTCAGATTGTTACTTTTAAAGTTCTTTTTTAAAATGAAAGGGACTTTGTTAACAGACATTTTATCCAAATTGGATTTGAATAGTCTTACATGGACAATTAACTGATTTTAAGTAGCATTTCATCATGATACAAATGACATTGCATTTTAGCTTACATGCTAGTGAGATGCATTAGTTTGTTACTGGTTCTCTTTAGAACAGTATCTTTAAAATTCTTAATCTCTGACTTACTTTGCTTTTAGCATGAAATAATTATAGCCATAAAAATGTTAAGTTTATGTTTGACTTTGATGAATTTTTTCAGTTTTCTGTATTTATTCAATATTCTAACTCTTGATGTTTTCTTACATTCTTGTGGTTTCAACTGCCATCTGTTTACAGATGCCTCCTTAGCTCAACATGTTTTAAGATTATTTTTACCTCTAATCTGGTACTTCTAACTTTTACAAAACACTTATGTGTGATACCAGTTTTATCTTCTTTACCTGTGATTGAAACCTTGGGATTACTTTTTGACTTCTCTCTCTCTCACTTTATTACATCTGGTCATTTAGTAAGTGCTTTAGATTCTATCTCCGCAACATCTTTCCCCTACTTTATAGTCTCAGTGCTTCTACTTTTGGATCCTAGAGCTACTGCAATAGCTAACAGGTCTTCCTGACTTTCCTTTTTCACTCCTATAAAAATTATTTAATTATTCTTACAAGCATTTATTGTCTTTTCCTCCAACTGTGAACTTAAATGGACAAAAAAAAATCTTTATTTTCATTGAACAGTTTAAAAAAAAGAGAAGACATAACAAATATACATAGTTCAGCAAAACAGGTTCCTACATTAGTGACATCCAAAAATGTATTTCTCATTTTGCATTTTAAGTCCATCACCTATCTGGAATGATTCATATTCAGTTCTCTAGGGTAGCTTAGCATGGTTTTGGCCATATTTCTAAAGGCTTTTAGAGATTATTTTTCTTTATAACTCTTGTCATTATATATAATTGTTCCCCTGCTTCTGTTCATTTTGCTCTGTCAGTTCATAAGACATCTTACCAATTTCCTCTGAAATTGTCTCATGATTTGTTTAGCTGTTCTTCAATAAGTAGATACCCCCTTAGTTTCCAGTTTTGGTCTACTGTGAGAAGAACCCCTATAAATATTTTTGTACATATGGGTCTTTTTTCTCTTTTTTATATCTTTGGGTGTATAGGCCCCCAAAGAAGGGGGCATATGGTAGGGTAGTATATAGTATAAAGCATACAGCTGGGTTAAGGAGTATGTGCTTTGTATGTATAGTATATAGTAACTTTTTGGTCATAGTTTCTGCTTCCCAGAATGGCTGTATGAGTTAACAACTCCACCAACAATGCGTTAGTGTGCCTGTTTTCCTGCAGACCCTCCAACACTTCTCATTTTCTTTTTTTTTATGTCATCTTTACTTCGCTGATGGGTGTGAGGTAGAACCTCAGAGTTGCTTTAATTTGTTTTTCTCTAAGTTTTAGTGATTTGTAGCATTTTTTTTCATATAGTTGTTAATAACTTGGATTTCTTCATTTGAAAACTGTCATATTTATATCCTTTTGACCATTGGCATATTGGGGAATGGCTTTTGTTCTCAAATTTTAGTATAGTAGCTTGTGATTATATTGATGGTTGCGAATCAATAATCAAAGTTAAATTATGTTCACTGTACCCTGTTTAAGGTAGCAGGAATTGTGTGATATAGTTTTGCCTTCTTTTTATCCACAGTGCTTAGCAGAGTACCTGACAGATAGTAGCTAATTAAATGCTTATTGGTTTGGTTAAAAAAATTGTTAAAGTAAATATTTTGTACTTCTTTGGTAAGTTTCAGTTATTTGAAAAATTCACCTCATGTAGAAATTTCTATTCCTATGAGATGCCGTCTAATTACCTAATTGTCATTAGTAAAGTTGATTAAAAGAAATTTAACTAGAAATATTAACATCTAATCACATTTGAGAAAGAATACTGAATTTTAAGAGTATTTCTCATGGAACTTCTCAGTATCCCTTTTTTTCCACTCTGGAATTAATTCTTCCCCCTCTTTAATAGTAATAGAGGAAAAGTAGGGTGATAAATAAAATATTAGTTTTCTACAGTGGATGATCATGTGCCATGAACATCTCTCTTTTTTTTTTCCCTCTAGGAGGAAACAAAGCAGCTCCAGACTCTGCAGAAAGCAAGTGCCCATTCTGAATCAAGGGAAGAAGAAATTTCTCCTCCACCTCCCAATCCAGTGGTTAAGGGTCGGAGGCGAAGGGGGGCTATCAGTGCAGAAGTGTATACTGAGGAAGATGCTGCATCATATGTTAGAAAGGTAATTCTGCTCCAGTTTATGTGCAAGGCCATCCAAAGGATAGCATCTACTCTGTCTCAGACCTTGAGACTAAGGACAGACTAGCAAATTAGGAAATCTTACTCTCCCCTTGCTCCCTAGCCCATGACGGACGCAGACACAGACACACAGACACACACACACACAAACTGGTCCCAAGGCCAATGAAATTACCATTTGTTGAACCCACAATGATTGTGTGCTTTCTATATACTATAACTACCTGTGAGAAATGGCTCATGGTCAGAGGCCCACTTACAAATTTGAGCAATGTTCTCAAGGCTCAAAATAATAGTTGTCTCATGATTGTTGATAAGCTGGAAAGTACCTTAGGGGTTATCTAGTTCGACCATCTCATTTTGCAAATAGGGACAGTGAGGCACAGAAGGATTAAGTGACTTGAAGGATGACACAGGTAGTAAATGATAGGCAAGATTTGAACCCAGACCCCCTGAAAATGTTCCATGATTATTAACCCTTTCTCCTGAATCTGCCAACCTTTTTCCTCTCTATACTTCAGTCAGTTGTCTTACTCTTACCTGTAGGCACAGTACCATGTCGACTTTAAAAAAAAAACCAAAACCATGACTTTTCCTTGCTCACTCATTCTTAAATGTCAGCACTGTTCGCCTTCCCTCCTTTCAGAAAGTAGCTAGCTAGTAACTTCATCAAGTAGCTTGAGGCATATTCCTCACACACTTCCCATGAACATGTTTCATTTCTTTAAGTTTAAACTGGAAACCAACATTGCCTAAGTGTTAAATGGATTAATCATATTCTTATGTATTGTGAGAATCACAATTGTTGGAAGACTATCATAGTAAGTATTTGAAAGAGTTGCATTTCAGTGTTCATAAGTTAGTTTGGCATTATGTTGAAATATAGATTGCAAAATGTAGAACTTGCGTGTTTTAACAATTCTGACACTAAATCTTTAATTTTTTCTCATAGGTTATTCCAAAAGATTACAAGACTATGGCTGCTTTAGCTAAAGCCATTGAGAAGAATGTCCTGTTCTCACATCTTGATGACAATGAGAGAAGGTAAGTTTTGGTTTGCCTTGCACTTTTAGTAGTCTGTTTAAAATAACAAGCATTTTGTAAAGAGCTTACTTTCAGTTGGTGGGGGATATAGCATGTACAAATACAAGTAAATACAAAATAATTTTTGGAGTGGGGAGCACAGTTTTAATATGAAACGTAGTTTACTAGCAATAGAAATTGAGTTCCAAAGGGTAAAATGGAAGAATAAGGGAGAGTAGGATAGAGACACTAAAGGAAGGGTAAAATTGACTTTGACAGTAGGGAAGATAATCCATCTAGCTGCTAGTCCTACCTGACAGTAAAGGTAGAAATTGATGGTATCCTGGGACCAAACTGGTTATAAAGTGATAAGGCATTTCTGAGTTACTCTCAGCTGGGTCACTTCTCCTCTCAGATCCCCTGAATTGTTGAATAGATTATCTTCCCTGAGAGCTCTTTTTTCCTGGACTAGTATGATTCTGTCATTTCTTTTGGTGAGTTGCTATTATTATTTTTTGTAGTTAAAACCTCAAGAAGTGGGGCAAATGTTAATGTAGATAGAACTTTTATCCCTTTGATGGCAGCCTAGGCTAATATATCAGACAACTCTAATCTCTTTATTCAGGTTTGCATATCCTTAGACAGAAGCTTATTTTGAAATATAACATTAACAGAAGTACTTCTCTCCATTGCAGTGATATTTTTGATGCCATGTTCCCAGCCTCCTTTATTGCTGGAGAGACTGTAATTCAACAAGGTAAGGCCTGCCATTTCTATGACACTTTTTTTTAAATCAGAAGAAAATTAGTTTTTTTTTTTGTTTTTACCATTCTACTTCTCATATTTTTGCTAATTTTCCCATTTGATTATCCAGTCAACAAATATTTATTAAGCACCTACTCTGTCCTGTGATGCGAAGACAAAAATGAAACAGTCCCTGCTCTCAAGAACCTTATACTTTTCTATTCTTTTGGTGATTGACAACATGCATCTGTGTGTGTGTGTGTGTGTGTGTGTGTGTGTGTGTGTATATGTATGTATGTATGTATATATACAAACACACACACACACACATATATATGTGCAAAATATATAAAAAATAAATACAATTTTTGAGAGCAGTGTGGTCTTAGGAGTTAGAGGGAAAAGCCTAAAGTAGGAGGTTGGCACTTGATCTAAAGTTTAAGAGAAATTAGGTATTTTAAGAAGCATAGGGAATGCTTTATGTCGTAAGGGAAGTGCTATGCAGATGTATGTAGATGAGAAGTCCTGTGAAGAACATCAAGATGGTCAATTTGGCTTAACTACAGTGCATGAAGGGGAGTTATGTGTAATAAGCCTGAAAAAGTAAATTGAGGCTAAATTGTGAAAGTCTTTAAATGTCAGGTAGAGGATTTTGTCTTTGATTTTATGGATAATAAGGAGTCACTGGAGTTTATAGATCATAGATCAAAGGAAGTAACATGGTTGCTCTATCAGGCATTATGTTAGGTGTTACAGATACAAAAACAAAAAATGCTTCTCAAGGAGCTTATGTTTTTTTTAAGAGGGAGACTCTGTGTGTGTGTGTGTGTGTGTGTGTGTGTGTGTATACATAATAAATGCAGACTATGGAATGTTTTGTGTGAAGAAAGGACAGGAGGCCAGTTTGGTCAGACTTTAGGGGAGTAATGCACAATGAAACTGGAAATACAATTTGGAGCCAGGTTCATTTGAAAAGCCAAACAGAATCATAGAAGCACAGATTTTGAGAGTTGGAAGGGACTTCATTTAGTCCAGGCCTATATGAAAAGGAATCCCCTACTAAAATATATACCTGACAAATGATTGTTTAATCTCTTCTTGAACTCCAAGGATATGGAACTCATCACCTCTCAGGGCAACCCAGTTTTTATTTTGGACAGCTCTAATTGTTAGGAAGCTTTTCCTGACAAGCTTATATTGGCCTCTTTGCAATTTCCACTTGTTCCTATTTCTGTCAAGGCAAAACATAACAAGTCAAATCCTTCTTCTGTGTGATAGCACTTCACATACTTAAAGACGGATATCATCTCCCCACCTAACCCTGAGTTTTCTTTTCAATTGATTGTCCTGTGAAGTGAACTGAAGGGTCTTTGCCATCCCGATTGTCCCCATGGAACACTCCATATTAAGACATGGTACCAGAACACAACACTCCAGATGAAGTCTGACCAGTTGAGTCAATGGGGATTATTTCTGGAATCTGTGTATGTCTTTTTTTTTTTTAATTAATTTGTTTGTTTCCTTTTAGTTTACAGGATTCAATTCCACAATTCCTTGAGTTTCACATTTTGTCCTCCTCCCTCCCCTCCCCCCCATGGCGGCATATAGTCAAGTATAGGATCTGTAAATACTTTCACATTATACATTAGTGAGGTTATAAAGACGGTTTGTATTAGTTGGAATGAAAAATGGTAAAGAGGACATAAAACCAAACGAGAGAAGGAAAAAGATCAGGAGTTTTGCTTCCAATATAAACTCAGTTCTTTCTAGTTCTTTCTCTGTATGCACATATTTCTCTCCATCATGAGTTTTTTGGGATTGACTTTTATCACTGCATTGCTGAGAAGAGTCCAGTCTATCAGAGTTGGTCATCACACATACATTGTGTCTGTAATTTTGTACAAATTTCTCCTGGTTCTACTCTTCTCACTCAGCATCAGTTTGTATAAGCCTCTCCAGGTAGATATGAAGACTGTCTGCTCCTCGTTTCTTATAGCACAATGGTATTCCATAACATGCATATACCACAACTTGTTCAGCCATTCCCCAATTGATGGGCACCCCTTTAATTTCCAATTCTTTGCCACCACAAAAAGAGCTGCTATCAACATTTTTATACATATGGGTCTTCCTCCCACTTCTATGATCTCTTTGGGATACAACCCTAGGAATGGTATTGCTGGGTCAAAGGGTATGAAATTATGTATAGCCCTTTGGGCATAATTCCAGATTGCTCTCCAGAAAGGCTGGATCAGTTCACACCTCTACCAGCAATGCATTAGTCTTCCAATTTGCCCACATCCTCTCCAGCATTTGTCATTTTCCTGTTTTGTCATCTTAGCCAATCTGACTGGTGAGATGTGGTACCTCTAGAGTTGTTTTGATTTGCATTTCTCTAATCAGTAGTGATTTAGAGCATTTCTTCATGTGCTTATAGATATCTTTAATTTCTTTGTCTGAAAATTCCCTGTTCATATCCTTTGACCATTTATCAATTGGGGAATGACTTATAGATTTGTATTCTTATAGATTTGACTGAATTCTCTGTATATTTTAGAAATGAGTCCTTTATCAGAGACATAGGTTGTAAAGATTCTTTCCCAATTTCCCACCTCCCTCTTAATCTTGGTTACATTGGCTTTGTTTGTACAGAAGCTTTTCAATTTCATGTAGTCAAAATTATCCATTTTACATTTTATAATGTTCTCTAATTCTTGTTTAGTCATAAAGTCTTTCCCTCTCCACAAGTCTGACAGGTAAACTATTCCTTGTTTTACAAGACTGCTTACAATATCAACCTTTATACCTAGATCATGCACCCATTTAGACTTGATTTTGATATATGGTGTTAGATAATGGTCTATGCCCAGTTTCTGCCATACTATGGAATCTGTGTATGTCTTAATGCTGTCCAAGATGGTGTTAACTTTTTTTGGTTACCATTATTGCAGTAGTCCAGAGAAATACCTGATCTTGAATGATGGCCATGAAAATAGAGGAGAAGGAATGCATATGAGAAACATTATAGAGGTAGAATCATCAGGAATTGACACCTGATTGAAAGTGGAGGGTGAAGGAAAGTAAGGAATTTGAGGATGACTTGGAGCTTTTAATCTTGAGTGATTTGAAAGCTGGCAGTGTCCATGATGGACATAGGGTATTCAAAAAGAGGGATGATGGATTTGAGAAGGAAGGAACTCTGGTGTGGGCATGTTGAATTTGAGATGCCTTTGGGCAGTCTAGTTTAAAACATCCAATAGGCAGTGGGTAATGTGAGATGGGAGCTCCCTAGAGGCACTGGAGCTATTTACATACATCTGGGAATCATCTGTGTGGAGGTGCTAATTGAACTCATGGGAACTAATGAGGTCACTAAGAGCATAAAGAGAAGGGGACCCTGTGCAGTTTTGGAGTATATTGACACAGGGGAAGGGTTATCAAAGATGGTGCAACAAAGGAGACTTAAAGAAGGAGCTATCAAACACGTACTAGAAAAACCAAGAAGTGAGAGAGTGTTGAGTAGGGTCATATGTTTTTCAGATGTCAAGAAAAATCAGTCAATTTGTGCCTCCTAAGGACTTTTCTGAAAGGACTGATGTCTCTGTACCTTTTGATACAGTGCAGTTTTCCCATTCATGAATTTTTTTTTATATAAGTATTTCATAAATATGCTTTTGTATGAAATGGTTTTAATATAGTCTTCTCTCTCTTAGGTGATGAAGGAGATAACTTCTATGTGATTGATCAAGGAGAGATGGATGTAAGATGTAAAAGTATTTTGATCAGTTTTTTAAGTCACAAATGTAATGCTTTCATTGTCTTCAAGTAATAGGAAATGCTATTGCTAATGGTCAAAGAAATAAGTATTTTGTGCCTTCTGTCTCAGAAGTCAGTAAAACTAGTATTCATTCACTCTATATTTCTAAATAGTTTGAATTAGGTAACCATTTTGGAGAATTAGGATTAGGTTGGAGGTACTTATAATTTGTGTTTTGGGATTAAATACTGGTTCTGTATTCCTTTCTAGGTTAATTTTCTTTATTCTCCTTCCCTGCCCCTGCATATGGCCCTTATTACATAAATAAAAGACAGCTGACTATACTCAATGCAAGCTACAAATACGGTTTTCTTTGCTCTGATTTCTAAACCTTTGTGTATTTGGTATCCTGAAGTAAAAGTACAGGATCTCAAACCTTTGAAGATACGTAATTTTAGTTCTCTCTCTTACATACATTTCTCCAGAAACAGTACAGTCATGTCTTTTGACTTTTTAGGTCTATGTCAACAATGAATGGGCAACTAGTGTTGGAGAAGGAGGCAGCTTTGGAGAGCTTGCCTTGATTTATGGAACACCTAGAGCTGCAACTGTCAAAGCAAAGACAAATGTGAAATTATGGGGCATTGACCGAGACAGCTACAGGAGAATCCTTATGGTAAGAAATCAGTTAAGAGTTCTCATTTGCTTGCAATTTCACCATATGGCAGTTGTCAGGAAATTTCTTGTGGTCACGTCTGTTTGTCAACTTAAGATCTGGATACTTGTGCCCCTACCACTCGTTTATAGAGCTGTGTATAGGAGATCTTTGCAGTTACCTAGATGCTTCCAAGAAGCCTTAGCAAACACCGTTCTGTATTTAATACATTTTAAAAAATTACTTACTGAATTACTTTCCTACATGAAGTTTCATTTTTTTTTTCACAGCACTGAGTAGCAATTAAATATTTATGTTGAATTTCATTTTCTCTTTCCTTTTGTAGGGAAGCACATTGAGAAAGCGTAAGATGTATGAAGAATTCCTTAGCAAAGTTTCTATTTTAGGTGAGTTGGTGGGTAAGAATATTGGTATTATTTTACTGAACTGTTAATGATTACTTAGGTGTAAAGTACAAAGTTATAAACATTTTTGCTGTTGCCATAATTATCATTGGCACTTTTATATTGAATGCATTATAAACATCTCTTTACTAATTATTGTGATATGTGGAGTTTCCACCTGATAGAGGTTTTTGACTTAGAAATCAGTGACTTTACAATTCACCAGTTTTCTTTCTAGCAATATTTAGTTTAAAATTTTTTTTAACATTTTAATTTAAAATTTTGAGTTCCAAATTCTCTCCCTCCTTCCCTCACCTCACCACTCCCTGAGATAGTAAGCAATCAGATATAGTGCAATATCAGATATGTGCAATTATGTAAAACATTTCCATATTAGTCCTTTTTTACAAAAATATTCAAATAAAAGAAAAAAAAAGAAAGTGAAAAATAGTATGCTTCAGTCTGTATTCAAACAATATCACTTCTTTCTCTGGAGGTGGATAGTATGCTTTATCATTAGTCCTTTGGGGTTGTGTTGGATCATTGTATTGCTGAGAATAACTAAATCATTCACAGTTCTTCATCCAGCAATATTGCTGTTACTGTGTATAATTTTCTTCTGCTTCTGTCCACTTCACTGTGCATCAGTTCATGTAAGTCTTTTCAGGTTTTCCTGAAATTATCATCCTGTTTGTCATTTCTTATAGCACAGTAATATTCTGTTACAATCATATACCACATCTTGTTTAGCCATTGATGGGCATCCCTTCGATTTCCAGTTCTTAGCCACCACAAAAAGACCAGCATTTATTTGTTAAGCACAATGTTAAGTTAACTCTGTTAGGCAGTGGTGGAAATTCGAAATTTGAATAACATATGGTCATTGTCTTTAGAGCTTGTAGTTTAGTGGTGATATAGGATATGAACATTATAAGTTGTATGTGAATTCCAAGGTTGAAGGTTGTTTTGGCTGGAGGTGAGTCATGGAAGACATTTGAGTTGGGCTTATTTCCCTAAAGATGGATAGGAATTCAGCAGATGGAGCATAGTGCCGTGTAGTAGAAACCATGTTGAATTTAGCATCAAGAGGCCAGACCCTTCATTCAAATCTCACCTTTAGCACTACCTCTGTGACCTTGGGCAAGTCACTTAACCTATCAGGGCCTCTGTTCTTCATCTCTACAAGGAAGGGATTAGATTAGATGGCATCTAAGGTCCTTTATAGTTCTGAATCTTTAATTCTGTGACATGTGGTCATTAGGCTTTTATGACAATCCAGGTATTGGGAACAGCCCGAGCAAAGGTATAGAAATAGGAAGGCCCAGGACATTTTTTTGGAGGGCAAAGATTGCTTAGTAAGGAGTTGGTAATATGAAGTCATGCTGGAAGAGTAGGGTGGTACTAGAATACAGAAGGCCTTAAATGTTGAGCAAGTAGCTTAAACTTTACACAACTGTCAGTAGGGAGTTGCTGAAAATTTTTGAGCAAACAAATATCATGACCAAATTTATTCATATTTATTCTGGCAGCAGAATAAATGATCAGTTTTGATGGAAGATCATGGAGGCAGAAGGACTACTTTTTTGGGAGACTGTGATAGGATGGCTGATAGTAGTAATGAGGGCTTATACTAAAGGTGGTAGCATTGGGAATAGAAGGTAAGCTAGATGTACATTTCTAAAATAGAATCAATGAACTTTCAAACTGATATAAGCAGTTAAAGAGAGCAAAAAAATCAATAACTAAGGTTATTATCTTGGGGAGTCAGTACAGAAACATTGGTTAGTAGTTGGAAAAAGTGTTTGTGGGAGAAAAGATAAAAGTTGTTTTGGGACATAGTGAATTTGAGGTGCTGGTGGGACATCCAGGTAGGCAGAAAGTAGGGAACTCAGTAGAAAAGTGAAAATGAATGAGAGAAAAAGGATAGAGGAAAGAGGGAGGGACATGGACAGGCAGACTGATGACTGTTTTGGATGTAGTTGTTGAAACCACAGGTGTGAATGAGCTTGCCAAGGAAAGAGTATAAAGAAGAAAGGTACACAGACAGGTCCTTGAGGGACATCCACAATAGTTAGTGAAGGAATGAACAGATCTAAGAGAGAAAAGCTGGGAGAGTATATGGTTGGAAGGGTTACACAACAATGTTAAAAGCTGACAAAAAAGTCAAGGAAGATGTATGTAAGGAGGCCTCCTGAGTAGGAAGTCATTGATACTTTTTGAGATAGTAGTTGTGAATAGATTGAAAACTAAATTGTAAGGTATTGAGAAGACTGGATGGTGAAGTGAAGGTGAGACATGAAGTATACATGACGTTTTCAGTAACATCATAACTTGAATGACCTTTCAGCTTCACAGTATCCTGGTCCCTTCTTTTGCATGACAGCTGAGGGCATATTTATCAGTCCCTTCTCTCTTTGCTCTTAGGTGTGAAATCCTGTGTGAAAGAAGCTGTCTTTATCCTACCATTCCACTATACCAGGCATGCCACAGAGTAAATGTCATCTGTGATGTTTATCATAGAACACCTTTGGGAGAGAAAGAGACTTCCAGCTATAGTTGTTTATAGCATTTTGCTATCTTTTTCATTTTGTTCACAGTTTGCTTTTCTGCCCTTGACTGTACTTTTGTTAGCTGTCAGATATGAGGAACAATCATAAATCAAAAAATGCTTTGTGTATTGATTTCTTTCCTCTTAGAACACTCATGTCTCATTCTTTTGGTTCTGCAGAAATACATGTGAAAGGAGTACAAAAGCAAGATACATGTGTTCAACAGCAAAATTTAATAAGTCTTAAAACAATCCTTCTGAATAACTGTCCCCCTTTTTTCCCTTGAAGGTAGGAATCAGATTAGTATGGGACAGAGCTTGTGAAGAAATGATGATCAAAGGAATCATTTTATTCTTGAATTTATCTGTGCCTTCCTCCCCCATCATTATAGTTTTGCAGCCAGACTTGGAGGGAAATTTCATCTTGGAGTTAGTTGTGAGAGATGATTAGATTATATGTCTTAAAAACAATCCAATGGATGGATGATGGCACAGCATGGGGTGGAGAGGAAGATTCAGAGTCAGGGACTTATATTGAGAAATTTGAGAGAGGGACTTTGAGCTTGGTGGAGGACAGCAGCAAGTAGGGCAAACTTCTTAGCTAGAAATAAAGACTTTAGGGAGGGTAGGTTGTGGGAGAAACCTGATGACATTTTAAATGTGCTATTTCTACAACTCAGAAAGGAGACAGAAAAAAACCTAAAGTAGTAGTGACTGAGCTGGTTTAATTGTCTTTTGGGGTTTCTCTGTCTTAACATTAGGTATTTCGTAATTATTCTTGATTGCAGTTTTTGAAGCTTTTCATCTTGGTGTGGTAGTCTGTTATTAAGGGTCCAAGTACAGGACAATATTTATTTCAAATGATACGTTTACTATTTTAAAAGATTAATTGAAGTTTCAACTTCTGAAATGGCTAAATTGAAATGTACAGTAAAGCAAATTAGTAAGAAACAGAGGGGTGTGAATCCAGGATATGAAAATAGTTGTTGCAGATAGTTCTTTACAGGGGAATTGGCAAAATTTGGATCAAATTTTATGTCATTGATGTTTTACAATGAATTGTGTCTTTTTGGGTCCTTTGCTTATTAGTGTGGTTTTTCACAGCTGAATTGCACAGCTGCTTTTAAGTGAAGCCTTTTAGATATACCTGAAGTTAGTTTTGGGCAAGCAAGTTCCTGAAATAAGGATTTTAAGGGCTGGGGATACCTTATGATTGTATGAGGCCACCCTCATGGCAGTGGGCGGAGAAACATCACCAAATAATACAAAGGAACCTCTTTCATTTTGTCTTACAGAGTCTCTGGACAAATGGGAGCGTCTCACAGTAGCTGATGCACTGGAACCTGTTCAGTTTGAAGATGGGCAGAAGATTGTAGTACAAGGAGAACCAGGAGATGAGTTCTTCATTATCTTAGAGGTGAGTAAAGGTTAAAGTAAAGGAGTAAAGGTTACTTACAAAGAGCAGGAAAAGAAACCTAAATTTGGTATTTTTTACAAATACATGAGGAAAATAAGACATGTGAAATTTGAACCATTGGTATTCATTGAGTTTAAGTTCTGAAGATACCTGCTGGTCTATCAAAGGTATCTAATACCTTTTGAGGTCTGTTTTGTTTGGTACCCTGGCTAAAAGCTATTGCTTACATGAATTCAGCTGCTCAGACAGAAATGCAGTCAGGGCACTCCCTAGACAATGAAGTGTAAGAGCTAAGCTCTCAGATCTACCCAGATTAATTGTTGTCATGCTAGTTACATAGATAGAGGTCTATCACTGAACGTATTTTGTGAATAAACTAATGAATGCATTATGAGTGTCACTGTATATATTAGTATTGTTTGTGTGGCAAGTCATCATAATGAAGAAATGGATTTCAGGATATTTTCTAGATTTCATTTATATATTAATGAAATTTTGAAGAAAAGGAACACAACACTTAGATCCAAGGGATTTGTAGAAACCTAGGCCTACATCACTGGCTCTGTTATAGGTTGCTGGAAGCACCTATTACTAAGAGGGCAGTAAAGGCACTTATTAAGTAATTGAAAAAGCTAATAACTTTCTCACATTGAAAACTAGTGAAAACTAGATTTGAAGTGATCAGAGAATATATTTTGCTGAGATGCTGAAATTGCACAAAAAGGCTAAAAGATTTTGTTGGTTGTAATTCTGATTAAAATGTGCTGGTTTTATTGTAGGGTTCAGCTGCTGTGCTTCAGCGTAGGTCGGAGAATGAAGAATTTGTTGAAGTAGGAAGATTGGGGCCCTCTGATTATTTTGGTATGTGATTAGTTCATAGTCTCTCTATACTTTACCTTTTCATGAGAAGCTGTAACCTTCCATTAGGGCTTTTCTTCTCTTATACCTCCAAGAGGAGCAGCTTTTGGTACAAATTTTCTTGACTTTCAGAAGAACAAGACAAGACTTGGGGGTTCTTGTTTTAGACCAGTTTGGTAAATAAGTTACATAAGCAAGAACTGCATGTCAGTTGTCTGACACTAGGATGTCATTGCCTTGCATTCCCTTTTTTTTCCTGCTCTAATTAATAAATGATTGAAATATGTTCATTGGTAGCTAGGTGGTACAGTGGGTAGAGTGCTAGACTTGGAGTAAGGAAGACCTCAATTCAAATCTGGCTGCAGACACTTCCTGGATATATGTCTCTGGGCAAGTCATTTAATCTCTTGTTTGCCTCAATTTCCTCAACTGTAAAATGGGGATAATATTAGTATCTATCTCCCAGGTTTGTTATGAAGACCAAATGAGATAATATTTGTAAGAAACCCTTAGCATGGTACCTGGCACACTGTAATGCATTCTATAAATGCTTATTACCTCCCTTTCTCCTTCTAATTGTTCTGTTTCTTGCTATAATCAGCAGAGAGGCTAGATGAATACCTGGCTTTGGAGCCAGGAAGACCTATATTTAAGACCCACCTCTAACACATGCTAACTCTGTGATTTTGAGCCCTAACACTAAAAATAACAGAGAAGGTTCTGATCTTCATTGTTAGAGGAAGTTTCTCGTTGGAGCTCCATAGACTAATGAAATCATAGGTTCATCCCTCTTCCTAGTTTAGCAGTAATGTCATAGGATAGAAGTTCTTATGGATTCTTTCTTAGAATGTTTTTATTTATTTTTTTAAAGCAATTGGGGTTAAGTAACTTGCTCAAGGTTACACGGCCAGTTTTTTCTGGGTGTGGTGCTAAGTATCAGAGCCTGGATTCGATCCCAGCTCATCCCGACTCTGGGGCTGGTGCTCTTACTCATTGTGCTACCTGGCTGCCCCCAGAATGTTTTTAAATACATAAAATATGTAAAATTTACAAAGGAAACCAAATATATTGAAATGTAGTTATCAAAATCTTTAAAGAACAAGTTCATGGATCCCAGTTTGAGCTCCTGGCTTAGGAGAATACTGATGTTTAAAGTGGTTGATGTTAACTTGCTCTTATTTTCTCTTTTCTTCCTTCTAGGTGAAATTGCGCTTTTGATGAATCGTCCGAGAGCTGCCACAGTGGTTGCTCGTGGCCCCTTGAAATGTGTTAAGCTGGACCGACCCCGATTTGAACGTGTTCTCGGTCCTTGCTCAGACATCCTCAAACGCAACATCCAGCAGTACAACAGCTTTGTATCACTGTCTGTCTGAAATGTGGCTCCCCCTGCTTGAGCCCATGCTTCACCCAGTCCTTTTCCTCATTTGCAGCACCACATGGCCATTATCATTGTGGCTTCCTGTCTGTTCATATAAAACGAAGAGAAAAAAGTTGCTTTCATTGCACCATTTTTAATTTGGAGCATTAGTGGAAGTGCTCTGTGTCCAGTTTAATAAATAGAATTATATGGAGACTTTGCTGTTACTGCTTCTCTTTGTGCAGTGTTAGTGTCCAACTTTTGGCAGTGAGTGCCATGCTTTTTGGTGAGGGCATCTCCCAGCACCAAATGAATTGCCATAGCCTAAGAATAAGAATATAACAGTGGAAAAATTTTTTAAAATTAAACATACTTTTCCAATTATTTTAAGTATATTTTAGATTGTGGTCATAATCTGTGTTTGTTAAAAAACAAATGACTCCTTACGAGCTTTTCTAAAGTTCAAAAAATGCATGGGTACTCTAATTCTCAGTGCAGTGGAGAGGCATTTGCTTATAGTCAAATGGTACTTTAGAGATAGCAGGAAAGCCCATTGTCTGTTGGTTTTCAAATGACTTAATATGTTTGGTTTCTTCTTAAAAACCTCCAGATTTTTTTGGTTGTCATGCTTAATTGCTTGCTTCTTTAATAACACTAGATACTGATGTAACTCCCCTGATTCATAGAAAAAGCTTTTCTGCTTTACATGTTTCCAGCTGCCATTAGCAAATTTTCAGTCTGCTTCCAAATATTAGAAGCAAAAAATGGACTAATGTTTAACTACATTTGTCTAGTGATTCACAAATTATAGAATGAATCCTCTATTTACCCAGTTAGTGCCAAATATTAAACATCAGGAATTGGACTCATAAAAATTTGAGGTAGATATTCTTTCTGTTCTTGTAGTCTTTGCTTCTTGCATGTCATTCATTTGACTTCTGTATAAGGTTCTCTGCCTGATTCCAGGAGATGGGTTTTGACTGGGAGTGTATACATGTGGAAAACTTGTCACCATGCATTAATGGAGGTGCTGTGGCTAATGTGGGAACTGTGAGGTGGATCAAGTGTGGTGTCAGGTACTTTTACTGTCCCTAGAAATGCTTGTGATTTAATTTTTTCAGAAGTAATGCTAGGTTGGGAGTGTCTGTGTTTGTTTTTTAGTTTATGTAAAATGCCATGTCAAGCTTTCAATATAAAGTGCTATGACAATTTTTATTTTAAGCAAAACTTTTTTGATTCTTTAATGTATTTCAATATTTACCAGCATCTTTTTACATTATTCTAAGTATGTCAATGATTCTCAGCAGTTTTTTTAAACAAAATTCCACAGTTTCATAATGTAAGCAATTTTAAGGTTTCATTTTCATTGTAATCTTATAGAAGGAAGTTGAATCTGGGAGTGAGAGCAAGTGTTTTTGTGTTTGTTATGCAACAGACTTTAATAATGCCTTCTGTTTTTTTTTCTGGGTATTTACATTGGTCATGGTATATTTTGTTCAAAGATTTAAGTGGAATTCAGACTGTTGTAAAATTTATTCCTGGACTTGAGCCTTGGGAAGGTAAGAAGTCACCGGGAATAAATATTTCTGTTTTTCGAAAGAATGTTGAAGTGAAGGTTTCCAATATTTACCTTCATGTATGAATATCTTTTTTTTTTCAATTTAAAAAAATTTTTTATCTGTTTCTAGGTTTTTCTTCTTACATTAGTTACTGTAGAGACTGATCCTTATTAATGTGTCAGAAATGTACCTAAACGAGTTTAGAATGCCACAAATTCACACTTTCCAGTATATATTTGTATAGATCTATATACGTGTAGCTATATCTATTTAGATAAAAATAATAATGCTTGCATCTTAATTGAGTTTCCCTGCTGAATCTTTTAACTTGAGGTTTTTACCTCTTTTGTAGCTTGACCTAAAACATTTTAAGATAAGCTAAGTCTAGGTTAAATATTAATCAGTGCTAACTTTACCATTTCGTGCAGTTTAAATATGTGTGAGAAACCACAGTTGGCATAGTTACTGTATAACATTCAGGCCTTTAGTAATCATTTTTTAAAAAGTTCCATTTAGCTACAGCCCTAGAAAGCAAACAGTAGATGATCAGCGGACCATTTTTGTATTGTTATCTATCATAATCTATATACCGTATATCCTAATATATTCTATTGCTTTTGTTAAACATTGTCCTAATGGCAGATTAAGCAAATAAAAATTATTTAAATTATTAAAGAAATTCATCTTCCCCCCTTCAATAATAATCTTTTATCCCAGCAAACAAATGATTATAATTAGAAGTTAATTAGGGGTAGGACTGTGTTAATATACTAAGAAGAGTTTACTTTCAGAGAGAGACCCATTTCAGTCTTTACCAACCAAAGAATGGATCTGAAATATATTTTGATGATAAATTTACGGCAAGAGAGTACTGTGCCTGTCAGTCTTAGACAGACTACATTCATCATAGCATCTTAAAGCTGGAAGGGACCTCCAGAGCAAAAACAATTTTTCCATTCTGAAGGCAAAAGGTTAATACCTTTGAGCTTTTTTCCTAGACTTTATAGAAAAACAAGAACAACCAAACCAATGGTTTCTGAGTCAGCATATGAATTTGGTGTAAAGCTTGCCATATTGCTTAGCTTTATATTTTATTTTCACAACTATTATTGCTTTCAGGTAGTCATTCTTCAGATGTCTGACCATATGCAGAAGGTTTCTAGCTTATTAATAATACATAGTAGTTCATGTGAATGTATTTATCCTTACATGTAATGGAACTTAAGACTAGTATATTCAGGTGTTGTCAAAAAGCATTTTTTTTTTCAGTTATGTTGCTTTCCAAGGCAAACAGCTTAAACATGTTCAGTATTGTTTTGGGGGCCATGGACAAAATAGATACAGCCAAAAGAAAATCCAACTCAACAGTAGTTCCTTTGGGTGGATCCCTTTGCCAAAGCAGAGCACTAAAATGATAGCTCAAATTGGAGCTTTTCTTTTCCAGGGCAAGAGTCTGTGTCTTAATTCCTTTTTGTATCCCCCATGGTGCCTTGCATACAGTAGGAGCTCAGTAAATATTTATTGAATTTTCACCAACATCATATTGCTACAATTTTTCTTGACATGATTTTGTGATTTTAAACTGAATTTTAAAAATACAAGCATTTTTACCCCAAACTGTAAATTCATAAATTAGAAGTGCTGCTTTTTCCCATTTTCCCCAGTATTGTATGATACAGAGAAATTACCGTCAGAGTCAGGCCTGGATTTAAGTCACACCTCTGATAAATATTGCCTGTGTGCCCCTCATTAAGTCTTTAGGACTATAAATTGCAGTGCAATAGCCCATTTGCATTGATAAAAGTGAGTTAGTTCCCTATATCTGCAACAATGAAATAACAGGTCTGGACCACAAAAAAAAAAAATTCCCAGTGTATTTTTAGATGAATTAAAGTGACACTGAAGAATGCATGTCTAGATAGCTTCTTCTTATGCCCCCCCCAAACTTATTATAAAAGCTGTTGGAGTATGTAGAGCTGAGGATAAAAAGATGATTTGAGTTTCTTTTTTTCCTCCTAGTTCATAGGATATTTTCTATGATAACCAACTTTGATGTGTATACATAACTAAAATTTTCTTGACTTCAGGTCTGTGACCTTATCCTAAGCCCATTCCAAAATTAAACCACTCCTGCCTGTGCATTTTTCAGTAGAAAGCTTTGAACAACTTTCTGAGTTAAGAAACAAAAAGTTACCACTACTTGGAGAACCTTGTTTTTGTCACTATTTTTGTTCCTAAAGCTCATTTGAACTTAACAAGTTGTACCCTTCAACCTTACATTTGGAGAAAGCTGAAACTAATTCTTATTCTTCCCCTTTCACAGTCCTGTTTGATACTCAGATTTTTTGGCAGGAAGACCATGAAGAAAGTTTTATTTAGAGAAGGAAATGTGTTAATTCACAGGAAGTTAAGCAGGAGTTTATCAACCAGAAATCACTCAAAATGCGCGTGTTGGAAGTTAGTTATAAGAATGGCAGTTTTGGTTTTCTGTTATTTTTGATGAATGAAAGCAAAAGCCCACCTCTTTCCCTTTGAATTTTGGTCAGAAAGAATATGGAATATCAAGGATGAAGAAAAAGGTGTCCAGGATCCTGTGCAGCTAAATTTAAATTCTTAGCTCAACTTAACCATTTCCTGTACTACTTCTCGTGCTTTTAATTGGATTTTGTGAGTCGGGAGACAAAAAGGAGGGGGAATGCAGGTTAAGGGAAAAAATTCCTTCCTCTTACTTTCTGAAAGCATTAAAATGTTAGTTATTAAGGTTATTGTCCTGCCTCTATTCTGTCCCATTTTTTTCCTTGTGGAGGCAACAAATTGCCTTCAGGTGCTTCAAAACTAGCCAAATTTGTGAATATTTGTGTATTTGTAGACACATTTTAAGGCTGTAATAGGGCTGTGTTAGTCTGAGTTTCTACCACTGTGAACCCCTTAGCTGAAGAACAGCTTTTTATCCCTTGAATGTGGACCTTTCCTGTACCTACTGTTTAGTATTTCTTGTCCTGTTTCTTAAAAAGCATACAAAAGAGATAAATAGGAATGATGGCTAATGAACTAGGAAGCCTTGTGCAGAATAGTAATGTCTCAAATTCTCAGAATGAACCTATTTTATAATTAATGTGGCTAGAGTAAAAATTTTATGAAACCTCGAACAGCATGAAGCAGTATTGACTTGTGACAGACTCCTAAGTTGCGTGTGCAGGGAAAAAAATACTCCCTCACACATTGTTTTGACAGTTGAAGGTAATGGCTCACATTAGGAAAATTGTGACATTCCTCAAGAAAAGTTTGTCTTGAGAGACTTCCCTTCAGCTCTACCTTTCAGGGCCCAGATGGGAAAACCCTTTAAGCATCTGGAATTATCCTACCATGTTTTTTAATAGCCTGTCAGAACAGGAAAAGAATTTGTTAAGTCTTGTTTGTCAAGTGATGACACTATAGGATAGATGTCAGTGTGGTACTTCAACTAAGCAGTTGCATTTTAAGTATTTCTGGAATGAGACTAACCCCTGTTAAAGAATTTCAGACTTCAGAAAGTGGGTAGAGAGGTATTTAGGAAATCACAGTATACCTACTTGTGTGGCAGGCCTGCCCTGAAAATAACCCAATTTAGACTATTAGGGTGGCTGGGGGGAAATGATTAGTCTCTCAGAGAAGGATTTTAGGGACTAACCCAGCCGTGGCTAATGAAAATCTTCTGGGAGTTGCTAGGGGTATAGGAACACATAATCCACCACTGTCTTCTAGCAGACTCCTTTCCTTGTTTGTGCTTGGGTTAGCTCCCTTTCCTTCCTGTATCCCAAGGCTCTCATACATATTTTGTCTTATGGAATATTCGGCATTAAATATTGTCTAAAATGATGTACTTTTCCCTTTTCTGATGTCCAGAAAGATTCTTACTGTATTTTAAACCTACCTCACAGGGTTGTTGTGAGGTTAAATGTATGTAATGCTATTTGCAAACTTTAAAGCTCTCTCTATAACTGTTGTTATCTCTGCCTCTGCTAACAAAGCTTCTGATAAAGTGTGTCTTTGGAATGCATTGAGAGGTATCACTTTTTCCATTGAGCTCTAAAGGTGGGAAGGAGGGTAAAGAACTTGAAGTCTTATTCTAGTCAGATGGCTCCACTTTGCCAACTTTTTATTTTAGCCTACCTTGGGTATCCTGTGAATTTTTATTAAAGCTGGGCAGAGCGTTATTTTTTTCATTATTCCCAGTATCAGAACTAGAATCTGAGGGAGTAAGTGGACACTTAATTTGTTGTCTTTTTATTCAAAGCCTCTTATTTGTGTTAATTCCTTTAATCAGGAGTCGTGTCAAAACTCTCAAAACCTCCATATGAGGATAACTGATTTAGACCCATATTTCCCCCTGGGTTCATGCCGTATGTTAGCTTAAGGGGCAGTATTGTGAGCTTTGTAGAGTTCCTGCTGTCTTGGGAAAATATGGCAGCAGCTCGCCATAGAAATATTACCTCAAAGAGTGAAGTTCAAGATCTGGAGACTTTTGTTGCTATGTTGCAACCAGCCGAGCTCCTGACACCTTTTCTGAGACTGTGATGTCTTGGTGGATCAGCAATAGAGGCAACAGGTGAAATTGATAATTAGTCCACTGCCTATCTCCTGGGACCTTTTCTTAAAACCTATGTTAACACTTTTACCTCCAGACCCTAGCTTACCAAATCTACTTGGTCAGAGTTTGGGGCTAAAAGTTCTGATGGTTCAGTGACTACAACATTCTGCTCTCCATGAAGCCCTATGCATCCTTCCACTGTTTTTAGAATGATTTGTAGCCTCCTGTCCAGGGCAAGAAGGTGGGGCTCTGTGAGGACAGGAGAGAGTTGGTCTTCTTGAAGTGACTCCCTCATCACATCACTCAGCCTATAGTCAGGATGGGCCAGCAGCTGCAGGTGCAATAGTGTTTTCTTTTTTATCCTGAAATGACAAGGAATTATTGGGGGAGGGGGCAAACAATAGTTTTTTTTTAAAGTTTTTTTAGTATCCACACTAGCTCATCTTGCCTAATAAATTTTCTTACCGAGACTCCCTTCTCACAAGACACATTCTGGTGAAAACTAAGTAAAAGGAGAAGATAGGACAAATGTAAAGCTTACTCAAATTTTCAGGACCTTTGCCCACTTTTTTGCCCTTGGCTTATAAGAGCTTTCTGGTTTTTTGAATGTTGCATATAAAAATATAAGACCAGAAGTACTTAACTTTTTTTATGTTATGGACCTCTTTGTCTGGTGAAGCTTTTATGTTAACTTTTTTTTTTTCAGAATAAAGTGTTTAAATGTGCAAAATTTAAAAGGAAACCAATTATATAAAAAACCAATGATCAAAACCTTTTTGAAAAGTTCATGGATCCCCAGGTTAAGAACCTCTAGTGTACTAGACAATGTAAACTTAAACCAAATTCAAAGTGAGCTTTGGTACCCAGGAGCATTCCAAGGTCGCTTAGTACTGCCTTGGGAAGAGATGGACAGTAGGTAAAATGGTGAGACCAGCTTTTTCATCTGAGGGTGGTTTTTTTTTTGTTTGTTTTTTAAAGACCATCTCTCCACATTTCACCAAGGCTGGAAACGCAGGGACTACTCTCAGGCTCACTCCCACCACTAAGAGGCACAGGAGCTGTGATCTCCATTTCCCTTAAGGGCTGCTTTGCCCTTCCTTAGGTAACCTGGTGGCCCCCAATTTCTGGGGCTTCATGAACAATGAACACAGCACCAAATCAACATAGCCCATTGCTGCTTAGAAATCCCAAGCCTGAAATCTATGAGCCTCATTATTCCCAGTAGTTGGGATTACATTATTCCTCTTCACAAGGTACTGGGGAGGGAGGGATCTCTGGTTCCTGGTCTTGTTGGAATTTCAGTTACCTATCCAGAAATTACTTACCTTGATAAGATAAAGAGTAAAGTGAGGGTCGAGGTAGTGGTATGAAGATGGATGAAGATTTAATTTAGCAAAACAAACCTGATTGAGGACTTTGATTACTTATTTGTGAAGTAAGCTGGAAATGGGGGAGTTTTGCTAGGTATGTGAATGATTATTTGTAGCTCAAACGCAGAGGAAGTGTCAGATGCAAAGCAGATATTATCCAGAGAGAAACAGTGGGGCCCAGGCAAAACCTGTCAAAACTGCCCTTTGACTCCAATCACCTTTTAGAAGAATTTAATTTAGGGCAGTTGTTTAGGACTAAAAGAGCAAAGCTTATGACCTGATTTTTAATGATGGGAAAAGCAGTGGGCTTGTTGACAAAATTAAATGTATTTTCTTGGTGTACTTAAAGTAGGTAATGGAGTGTTCTAAAGAACTAACAATAGTACTAACAGCATTTATATATTGTCTGCTACGTGTCAGGCACTGTGCTAAGCACTTTACAAAAAATAACTAGTGATGTAAAATGTGCCTGATTAGTCATGGAAGGGAAAGGTAGGAAGGCTCACTGAGTTCATTTGCTTTATGTCCTGTCCAGATCTATAAGAATTAATTCTGGGTTTCAGAGGTCACCTGTTATAGTGCTTAACTGCTTAGAGGATGAAAGAAAACTTACATGCAGCATTGGGAGAGGGGTGAGAGGATGGAGAGTTCATCATGGGAATGTCGCCCAAACCTAAGAGAAGATATTATGGGTGAATCAGAGTTCCCCGGGGACATAACATCATGATAGAATTATTTCCCCCCTCTCTACCCTTTCTTCCCTCAGTTCCCCCCCCCCCCCTTTGGAGGCAGTCGGGGTTATGTGACTCTACCAGTCACACAGCTAGTAAGTGTCTGGGTCTAGGTTTGAACTCCGGTCCTCCCAACTCTAGAGCCATTACTCTTAATCTGCTGCGCCACTTTTCCCCCAGCTTTTCGACATACCAGGGGAAAAAAATCAGTGACCAAGTTATGTGACTTTTTGGTCCTTGCTTTTACTACTAAGGAAAGATTGAAACATGAGTCAGGATGTCCAAATGACTAAGATGATGGGGAGACTAATCTTGTACAGAAACTGTACTCTCTGAAATTAAAAGATAATTCCCACAAATCCCCCCAAAAACAACAACCCAAAACTCAAGGGAGTGAAAAATAGAGAAATCTATGAGAGTTAAACTACTCTATAGAATTTCACAATGAAAATAGTAATTAGAAATCCATACCCACCTCCCACCTCTTGGGGAAATTAGACTTCACAGGTTGGAAGTACAATACTTGGTCCTTTCTCCAAAGAACTTGGAAAGAATGAAGGGAATGAGAAAAATGGGAATGAAGAAAAGGAGAATGAAAGGAACAAGGACCCCCCTCTGAACCTGAGCCTAGGGGTAGTCAAGATAAGCTGCCATATAGGAACCAAAATTGGACTCTAAAATATTCTTATAAATGGAATATTTTTAATACCAGAAAAATACTTTTACTAGAGTATGCAGTTATTGTGAAGCTACAAAGCCTTTAGTAAATGGTAATGCATAGGATGGGGATTAGGGAAGATCACACAAATGCTTTGTCCTTTTCTCAGGTGATACTTAGGGAATTCTTAGAATAGTTTGTGGGTAGGGTATATTTTGGTGTGGAACAAAGAAGAGGATTTTTTTTTTTTTGATTGTGGGGAGGAAAGGAAAAGGATACGAGGGATGTCTCTTACCCTCTGGCATTATCCAGGTGAATGAGGAACCCATCATCCCCAAACTTGGTGAACATTTCATAATGGTGACGGTCCATGTTTCCTATATGGAAAGGGAAGAAATAGACCATAAGTCATCAGGTTGGCCTCCTGACCTCTCATTTCCTCTCAGTGATGAAGAGGGGCAATCAGCTCCAAGAACTGCAATTTGACCCAACCCATGTTTATAGAGCTGAGATGAATTTATAGCAATGAGATGAGAGATCCTGAGGTTGTTCACAAGGGCAGCAGCAGGGGCAGCCCAGCTAGAGTTGATCCAGAATATGGGCTGTTTTATGAAAGAAGCCCTGTGGTGCCATATAACAGTCTAGGTTTTTACTAGTCAACAAAAATATCCCTCCACCATACTGCCTCATTTCTTTCTACCTTCCCTGGTTTCTTCAGCTGAAAGAACATCATGGTCTACCTTCAGCAGATACAGAAGTCTTTGGAAAGTCAATTTGTGGCATGGAATAAAAATGAGATATAGGTTTGTGCTTTTTTTTGTGGCTGGCTGTCTGATTGCTTGGTACTTGGTCCCATTAAGGTTAACAGTGTGTTTGTCTTCACCCTCATGTCTACCTCTTAACCTTGGGCAAATTAGTTACCTCTCTGGGCCTCAGTTTTTTCCTCTGGAAAACGAATGGGTCAGACTGGATGATGTTTTTTGTCTCAGCTCCAAATTAATAATCATACCCACTTACATCTCTTACTTCCTCCTGTGACTCTAGAGAAGAGGTCCCAAAACTTATTTGGCTTACCCCTCTCTTAAAAAAAAAAAATACTCAGTACCTCCCTAGAAATCTACTTTCTTTAACCCTTTAATGGTCTAAAAAAATTGCATCATTTCAAAACAAATATATTTTTTTTAGAAAATGATGCATCTTAAAATTGAATGATTTATTGTAAATTTGTGGGAATTTTTCCTACATTGACATTTTGATGACACAATATTGCATCATGTATAGTATTGTATCATAAACAAGTCATCACATGCACATATTCTTCTTGATGCATGGTGGACTTCCCGACAATGCTGCAACACCGCACTCAACCACCAGCATTTGCTTGTTAAGACCTGTCTGTGGATTTGACCACTGATCAGTTATAACTTGCATTTTGTATCTTTATTTGGAAAGTAATGTAATAACTATGATTTTAATTCCATTACACAACAGAAGAACTGTATGGACTGTTTTCCAAAATTTTATTTTCTTCTTTCCTTATGCTTCCACTGCTCGTTTATTTTTATTCAATGCTCCCCAAGTGCCCCTGAGGCCACTACTACCCCCCAGGAGGTAGTATCACCCACTTTGGGAACCAATGCAGAGTGAAGAAATAGAGACGTAGCAATAGTAGGAGGGAGGCTTAGTTTCTTTTGCTTGTGAACTTGGTCTTGGCTTTTACTCCGCAGTTTTTAATACGTCCTATGGATGTTGCCCTTTCTGCTTTTCAAAGTACTGTCACATTCAGGATCTCATTTTACCCTTTTAGGGGGGTGGGCTAAACCTCATCATCCTTTTTCTTTTCTTTTTTTAAAAATTCATACCTGGAAGGCTCAAGGACCCCGAATTTGTTGATATATAGGCAAGAAGGAGTAGATCCCTATTATTGTGAGCATAACGTGAATAACTTTTTGAGTTTCTGCCATGCCTTTTAAGTTAAAAAAAAAATTGCCCCAAAGATCATAGAGTGCACTGAATTCTCTTTTCTGATGGCTTTAAAATTACTATTGAAGGGGTGGCTAGGTATGCAGTGAATAGAGCACTGGCTCTGGAGTCAGGAGTACCTGAGCTCAAATCCAGCCTCAGACATTTAACACAAAAACTAGCTGTGTGACCTTGGGCAAGTCACTTAACCCCAATTGTCCTACCTTCCCCACTCCAAAAAGCAAAAAAAAAAATTAAAAAAATTAAAATTACTATTGAATTAGAAAGTAGGGACTGAAGTTATGATCCCCATGTTACATGGAGGGATAGTATTATGTAATGAGGCTTAGATATGCTAAGGAACTTACTCAAGGTGATGTTGTGAGTCAGCACAGCAAGTTTAGACCCTAGGCCTGAGAGTTATCTACTTGAGAGGCAGCAGAAAGGACACTGGACTTGGAGGCAGAAAACCTGGGTCTGATGCCTGGCACCTGTACTAACTGTATGACCTTGGAAAAATCATTTAATCCCTCTTAGCCTCAGTTTCTTTATTTGGAAAATGGAGATGACAATACCTGCCCTGTCTACCTCATAGGATTGTTGGGATCAAATGGGGCAATGTTTGTATTGCACTTTTAAGCTATAAAGTATTAGCTATATAAGACACTTTACATGTGCACACATGTACATGCATATGCATACACATATGAAGTATTTCTATACATGTAAAACTTATTTATATTTATATAATGTAAAGTTATGTGTGTATGTGCATGTGTACACATACACATAAAATACAGTTAAAAAGTTGGTTGGCTGTTGTCCTTTGTCCTCAGAAAGGACCAAAATGAAATCACTATGTTAGAATCAAGTTATAGCGTGTCTGACTGGCCAATCAGACAAGCTGAGAATGGTCTACCACAGGTTGGGCACAAATAGTATATGTGAACCTTTGGGGTGGATTCTTTGAACTTGCTTATTTTGAATTTCTTTTGATCTACTTCGATTCTGCTTTGCTCATAGAGAACAGCACCTTCTCTGATGAGAGTACACCATGCCAGGCAGTCCTGTACCAGTGAATCCCATGTCATGCAATCAATTACAAAGTTCTTAAGAATGACCTTGAAAGTGTCCTTGTGTAGATTTTTCTGACCACCATGTAAACACTTGCCTTGTGTGAATTCTCCATGAAATAGTCTATTTGGCAAATGTACATTTGGCATTTGAACAATGTGGCCAGCCTATTGGAGCTGTGCTCTCTGCAGTAGAGTTTGAATGCTTACAGTTAAAAAGTACATTGTAAACTTTGCCCCCATGTGATCCCAGCAACACTATAAGGTAGAGAGGGCAGGTATTGTCACCCTCACTTTACATACACATGCATACACACATATCTATGCACACACACTTATGTGGGTACACACATTTGCAGTATACACATAAACACATACACAAACATGTATGCATATATTATATATTGTACACATACATTTGGCTCAGTTCTGTGATTTCACTGGTTTAGGGAATTCCTAGTCTGGAAACTCAATGCTAGCAAGTTTTGTATAACAAATTTGAAGAGGTTAAACAATTTGCTCATACTTACATAACTGAGTATGTGTCAGGCATCATTTGAACCTGAATCTTTCTGACTCCAATGCTAGTCTTCTAGGCACTATGCCATGCTGCTTCTTCAAGTGCTATTTAAATGTGATTATTTTATGTTACCTATTAAGAAGTCAAAGATAGCCATGTCGATGATGTTGAGGAGTCGGTTGCTGCTATTATAAGGATAAGTTTGCTTCACTGAGTCACAATACAGTGGATTCACTTCCCACCTGAGGAAAAGAAGAACGTCCAGAGATGGTCCCAGAGCCCCTTCCATTTTCCCCACTTCCCCCATTAGATCCATTAATCTCCCTCTGGGCTCATGGCATTTTTTCAGTGGAACATGGGCTATTCAGACATAGCCATACAGTCAATTCCTAAAGACTTAGGATGATTATTCAGGACGTTATGGATCTATTTGCTGAGAATAGACCTTGGTCTAGAGTGTAGAACAGAGACCACATCAGTCAGAGAGGCTATTACAAATACATTGACAGCCTGTCAATGCATGGATAGAGTAGATGTGGGAGAGAAGCACAGATTAGTGGCAACCTCGGAAGATAACTGATATGGGATAGTTATAAATTGGGCAGGGAGAAGAAAGACCTCATAGGCCCACTAAGAAATAACTATAGCAGGCACAGACAACTGAACCAAGGCAGGTGACACGCCAGTCTGGTCTTTAAGCAATGTCACAGTGCCTGGGACACAGTAGATGCTTAATAAATGTTTATTGATTGATTAAGAGAAAGGGACGGCTCTTAGGGGTAGCTTTTGAAAGTAAGAGACAATTATAGCCATGGGTGCTACATTTAGTGGCTACATTTGGCTAACCATGACATAGGCTACAGGACTATATGACAAGAATGTCATTGGGACCAATGGCTAACTCCATCCATCTGCTCCAAATTCCCAGCTCCTGTAAGGACTTACTCCTCTTTTCCTGCCAGCGAGTAAGATCGGATCCATGGGCTGGGCACAGACAGTCTTGGGGCCAGGTTGAGAGATGGCAGGAATGCTGAGAGGGAGCCTTCCAACAGGTGAGGGTTGCCACAGACAGCATATTCAGTCTTGCACATATATGGACACTTAGCAAAGAAGCACACATTGCTGGCTAGATGATGGGGTAGGAGAGAAAGCAGGGGAAAAATGATGGGTTTAGTAGGACTATGTCTTTGGAGCTGCAGAAAACTATGAATTCAGTAGCATTACATACACAGACAGTTCTTGCTTTATGTAAATCCATATTACATACTTTATGTAAAGAATTCTGAAAGAAATCCACATTCCAAAAAACTACCTATGTTAACTTTACTATACAGTACTGTGCCTTCTTTCTATCTACTCCTTCCCCCTGGCTCTGTGTTCCATAGCCTCCCCCCCCCAAAAAAAATCACAAAAATAACCCCTCTGAGTGAAAGCAGAACTCTGGACGGTGGTTTGGTTTGAGACCTTCAGCAATGAGAGAAGTGACTTTTGCCGCACTCTGCCCATCTACCCACATGTCTGGGCCCTACATGTCTGTCCCTCTCTTGGCACTGTGTGTTTTTCCTCTCAGTTCTGGCCAGGGCCCTCCCTCCCCCTTTACTTCCCTCCCCCCCACTCCTCCCTGTGTTCTTTCTCTTGTTATTGCTTCTCTGTCCCTGGCCCCCATATGTCTTTAAACCATGTGCCAGTCCCCTCCCTCCACAGGCCTGTGGTTCCCTTCCCCCCTCCTTTCCTCTCCATATCCTTGGAGAAATTAGCATAATATAAAAATTACTTCAATAGCAGTCTGCAGAGGGTCCACCTATGTAAATTGAGAACTGTCTGTACAATCAAATGAGATAACATATGTAAAGTGCTTTGCAAATTTTTTATGTAAATGCTAACTAATATTAACTATTAGAAAACAGGGAGAGCAGATGGAGAAAAGAATAATTCCATTCTCCAACTTGGGGAGGGGAGTTGTGTGCTGAGTAAACTAAAGGTTTTTTTTGTTGTTGTTTTATTTTTAAAAACAACAATAAATGAAACTTACAAATATTTTAAGAGCCCCTGATTTGGCTGTGGTGAGTACTACTATTACCAGGCACATCTCCACCTTCTTATATGTTAGTAGAACATGTAACCATAAATTTAGAATTGGAAAGACTTTAGAGGTAATCTAGTACAAACCTTTCATTTTTCAGATGAAAAAATGGAGGCCCAGAGAAGTGGAGTGATCGACTTGCTCTAGGTCATACGGGTGGTTAAATGTTAAAGCTTGCATTTGATCCAAGGTCATCTGACTCTAAATCAGCCCTCTTTCTACTGTTTTATGATCTTCATGAGTTTCTATGACAAAAAAAAATCAGCCATCTGGTGGGGAGCTTTTCCACACTTAACCAGATGGGTTTTCAGACAAGAGACATATAAAATTTATCACTGAACTGATTTGTGAAACCTTTCCAGAATTGCAGGATTTAGAGGAGTTTGTACTCTGCCTCTGAGAAGTTCACTCAAGCAAGGTGTCTGCCATTTAGGCTGGGCTAATTTTTCCTTAGAAGGCAGGGAAACCATTCTCTAGACTTAACTGGTCCAGGGGACTAAGGCTTGAACCTTTAACATAGCTTCTAGGTCACTTAAGACACAAAAGCCCAGTCTGTAAGGAGTTAGCATCCTCAAACTTGATGGAACTTTGATGCTGTATTGGTTGGCACATCCTGCTGAACACAGATGAAGTGACCTGCATCCCCCTCAACCAATACTGCATCTTTGTTGAATATCCTTTCCATGCTACTATTAGGTAAATATCTTTTTGTTAACTATTACATAATCTATGAAAATTTCATTGAACTCCATTCCCAAGCCTGAGTCACTGGACTGACCTGAGTCAGGCCTGACCCAGAACATGAGACACTGGCAGGAGGAGACATCGAAAGAGAAGGAAGGGGCAGTGAGGTGGTGCAGTGGATAGAGCACTGACCCTGGAGTCAAAAGGACCAGCCTCAGTGTGACCCTGGGCCAGTCACTTAACACTGATTGACTCAAAAAACAAAACAAAAGAAAAGGAGGATGTGAAGAAAGGTGACATGGAAGTTTAGTGCATAGAGAGCTGTCTTCAGAGTCAGCATGACCTTAGTTCAAGCCCCACCTCTAACAGATTATGTGATCCTCAGCACTGAGAGAATAAGTAACTTTGAGATCTTTGAGAGTTTTCAAAGACTAAGTTGCCAAGCAATTGCAAATCTGCACTAGTTAAAGGGGATTTCTCACTGGAAGCTCCCTACGTCAAAGAAATTATGGTTTTGTTTAAAACATTTTGTTTTTCTTAAGAGCACTTGTGTGTGTGTGTGTGTGTGTGTGTGTGTGTGTGTGTGTGTGTGTTGGAGAGGGTCACATTTATACAGGGGATAAAGCAAGCATGGTATAGTGGATAGAATACTAAACCTTTTGTCAAGGAGACCTGAGTTCAAATCCAGTTTCAAAACTCTGACATATGCTAGCAGAGTGACCATGGACAAGATACTTACCTTCTCTAAGCCTCAGTTTCCTCATCTGTAAAAAGGAGAGAGGTTGTACTAGATGTTTTTTAAACTCTCTTCCAACTTAAATCTAGTATCCTATGAGCTCTTTCCTAACCAACATAGTTTTTTTTAAAGTTTCCAGAATTATGTCATTTGATACTCACAACTTGTAATTTATTTAAACAGGAACCTGGGTGCTAGTTCTGATGACAACTTCCTCTAGAAGGAAGGACATACTGACTTCAGTCTCATGACATCCCTGCTTTCCTTGTTATAGCATCCATGTGCTTACAGAGACTCACCATTTATTGGCTTGATTATTGACAGCAAGACAAAAATGTGATTAACGTGGTGGGCTCAATATCTATTCAGGCCAGTTAATGTCACACTCCTAGAATGACTCTTGCCTAGACGCAGATGGCACTTATCAATCCCAAAATAATCAGTGGGTACAGACTAAGATGACTGAGCCCAAACCCTCCCCTTTGCCACTAGTACTCATGTACTCAAAACACATGCACTAAAAACAGTGGGATGATAACCCCATTTCCACATTTATTCACTCTGTACTTAAACCCTAGAAGGTGTTGGGGCTCTTGCTCTACCTGGGGAGACAAAGAAAACACTTTGCAGGATTTCATTTTTAGTGACCTCCAAAATTTCCTTGGTGACATTCAACAGCCTTCCCACAGTTGGGGGGACACGCCGGAAATCCAGAATCCTGAAAGAGAGGGAATGGGCATTAGTGTGTCCTCTCAATGAGTCCCCTCCCCTCCCCCAACCTTTTTTATGGAAGAACCACTTTCTGCTTCCCGCAACAGTTGTTAGATAGAAGTCCTAGATTTGAATCCTACCTTTGATATTTGCTAGCAGTGTGATCATGGGCAAGTCACTTAGACTCTGAGTCTCAAATTTTTTATGCATAAAATGGAGATTATAATACCTAATCCCTTCCTAGTTCACAATTACAGGTTTAAAATGACATCATATATGTAAGCACTATAAAAAATCAGTTGTTGTTATGGTTATTGTTTTTATTAGCAACGATCTATTATTTCATTGGTATATGGAACTCCAAATCAGAAGATTCCTCCTATGCTATTATTGTTACTTGTGACCACTATCACTTGAGTACAGCAACCATGTCTATCTATCTTCGTCTCCCCAGGGCCTAGAATAGGCCTAGCCAGGAGAGACTGGTGAATGAGTAACCATGGAATAGATAGTGTCTGCCATGGAGTGTCCAGTTTTAAATTAAGTAGGACAATGGTCCTACTTCATCACTCCCCCTTGGCCATACCAACCACCTTCCTGATTAAGCCCTAGAGAACTATTTCTTCATCTCGAAAAGGAAAATGCTTTCAATTTACTGTATTTGATTTCCCTAAAATCTCAATAGTTTAGGGCAGAAATAATTCTCCCCAATTCAGAGGTAGGAGAACTGTGGCCCAGAGAAGTTAAATTAGAAAAAAAAGATTGCCAATAATAATTAAACACTTATGTAGTACCTTAAATTTTGCAAAGTACTTTATATACTTTAAATTATTGATCTTCATAATCCTGTGAAATGGATGCTACTATTATCCCCATTTTACTGGGGATAATAAATCATTTCCAGATTATTTAGCTAAGGAAACAGAAATTCAGAAAGGGTAACTTGCTTAGGATCATATAACTAGTAGGTATGTAAGGTTAGGTTAGAACCCAACTTTTCTTGATTCCAATTTGAGCATTTCATTTACTATTACACACTGCCTTTGGATGCAAGTTAGTGGTAGGATGAAGATTCCCAGCCACCAACGATGGTGTCATATGCTTCTGTCTACAAGTGGTGAGATGGAGAGTATATATGGTAGGAACCCAAAGGAAATAGATCAGTGGGAAGAAATGTCGAGTGGTCACAGTGAGCCAGGAAGGGCTGCACAGGATCCATTCCCAGAAATGTCATACCCCAACCTTCCTCTCAACACTGTCTTCTTGGCTTTCAGGCTGATAATACCCACCGGTCCAGATGGAAAGCTGCAATCTCAGCATTGTGCCTCTGAAAGTCAATGAAGTAGAAGTAGTCTTCAGGTGTCTCTTCCTCCCGTTGCTGTCTGCAAGGAAGCAAGGAGTCATGATCTGCGCATACATACTAGCTACTTCATTCCCTCTTTAAGCCACAAAAGAATAGTATGGCTAAGGTTTTAGAAAACAACAACAAACTTTTCTTTCTTGGTAGGTATGGTAGTCCAGAAACAATATAGATGATAGTTCAGAAAGTCTTGCTAGTTTCTGGGTCCAACTTTTCATTTGACAAGCTGTCTTTATTTTACATGTGGTCTCTTCACTCACTCTACCTCCTCATACTTCCCCCACCCCCATATCTGAAATAATTTTTGTTGTAAACTTCTAGCTTCACTGGGGGGGGGGTTAGAAGTGGAGGCTCCCTGATTATGACATCAGAGGTGGGAAGCCAATCCAATACACTTGAGCTAGACACTGTCCCTCCTTATAAAATCCTTAGTCTCAGGATCCATGGCCTTTCCTGATGTGTGGGATGACAATGAGATCCAAAAGATCCTACCCTTCAGATTCAGGTGTAACTATACAGCAAATCCAGGGAAATCTCTCACTGTACCATCTTTAAAATGTGCCAAATAAAGGTCCATTAATTTCAGCATTGAATTCCTTGTTAATTTTTTTGGAAAGCCCTCTCTGACTCCCTAAAATCATTGCATCTGCTGGGATAGCATATGGGAGTAATGATAGATGTATATCTTCATAACATAGCCAAGATGCTGGAATCCTGGAATATTAGAGCTGGAAGTGACCTCAGCAACCATGACTCCCTTCCAATCCCACCTCCATTTTATAGATAGGAAACTGGGCCCCAGAGAGAAGTTCAGGTTCCTTCATCTGGCATTCAGCAGGATCCTCCACAGTCTGGTGCTATATTACCTTTCAGATTTTATCTTTTAATACTTTCTCTATGTTCTCCATGCTTCAGTCAAACTGGACTGTTTGCTGCCCCCTATACAAAACCTATGCTTTCAATCATTGTATGTTTGCTTACTCTCTTCCTTGTGCAAGAAATGACCTCATGAGCTCCTTTTCCTGTTGAATTCTAGCACATCCTTCAAATCCTAACTCTTCCATGTAGCCTTCTACCAACTCCCCTTACTAATAACAATATTCCCTTTTGAACCACACTTTTTGGACTATATCTCTCTAATGCACGCATCCTATAATGTTATGTATTATGATTTGGCTACTTCACACTGCAGGTACGTACTATACTTTATCCTAGACCAATGTAGTCAAAGTTGGAGAAATGGGGGCCTCTAAATCATACATAAGGATCCTTATGGGTTGCATATTGATGTAGAAAACAACATATTAACATTATCTTTGTTCTGTTGCATTTTCATGTATCTTGATAAATATTTTCTAATTACATTTAATCTGTTTCAGGGCAGTAGGGAGTTGTAGCTCACAATGCAGCCTGTGGGGCACATGTTTGACACCTCTGTTCTTAAATTCATGCAAAGGACTGTTTCTTACTCAATCTTTCTCCAACTGATCTCTAGCACAATGTTCTGCACATACTGGTGCTTCATAAATGCCACTTGAATTGAGGGGACAAGTTCAATCCCCACATTTGATAGATAAAAGAACACTGGAAAATGGGAGTGTGTGATGGTAATAGGAATCTGAAGATCTTCCCTGCCCCTTGGCCCCTTGATATGTTTAAGTGAATCTGAGAACCTTCCCTGATTTGAAAATATACTCTTCCCCCTAATAGGCTGAATGTGGTCACATGAAGCCTGTGGTGGAAGGCTTGTTTTTCAGGAATGCCCAAACCTTGTTACTTTGTGATTGGGCAGTGAATCAAGAGGGCTGTGACATTCTCTGACCCAGGAGAAGGCTATATATATATACACACCCTGATGTGAGGTTTTGTTTTGAGACTCACTTTGGGAAGAGTTGTGTGATTTGTCCAGATGAGACTCAGGTTGAGTCCCCTGGCTTTGAAAACCCAGATGTTGGTGCTTCCCTCTCTGGTAACTAACTAGGTATGAAAGTAATAGTCAGACAGCTGGAAGGTGATCTGTTTCTCTGTATTTTTTTGTCTGCTTGTAACTTCTGTTTGTATTCTTTGAAATTCAGGGTGCTGACTATTCCCCCTAAACTAGGTAAATGATATATGTTTGATTAAAGTAAGATTGTTAATCCGTTTTGAGTTGCTTTCCTTTAGAAAAGCAGATCTAAGAACCTGTGCTAGCTGTCATCCTGGGTATGCCAGTGATATGATTTGGTTAAGCTCACACAAACAGTGAAGTATCAGAGACAGAATTAGAATTCAGGTCCCCCATCCCCCAGCATCAGCAAATTAGGCACAGAGCCAGAACTGGAACCCAAGTCTTCTGATTCTATGCTCAGTGCTTTGTCTAAGATAATATTTATGGGCATTATGTTGTATCATTGAGAGCTCTTGGACAGACAAAATCTGAATTAGTTAGGAGAACCAAATAACCCTCAATAACTTTGAGGAATGGATTTCAGATATTTGGTGGGAGTTCTTGTAAGTAGAAGAGAACAAAGATGAAACAGAACAAGAGTAGTAGAAATAGATTCCCTTTGACAAAAACTCACTATCTCCCTGTCCCTCATCCTGTCTGAGTCTAGAAGAAGCTGATTGTTTTGAATGGGCTTATGAGGTCTAGGGAAGGTTCATAAGATCCTGAAGTTAGCTGGAAGTCAGAGCTCATCTGGTCCAACCTCTTCATTTTGCAGATGAAGAAAGTGAGGCCCAGAGGTTAAGTGAAATTTAGACTCTGACACCAAATTCAAAATTCTTCCCACTATATCAAACAGCCTCCCAGAGAAGAGGAAGTAGATGAGAGGACCTGTTGCTTTTCTAGATCTTTTCAGGGTTCTTCCTACAGGATACTCTGTCTATGAATGAATCCTCTAGGGAGGCTGGAAGCCAGTCAGTCAGTCAACAAACGTGTATTAATGGCTTAATATGTGCAAAACGTTGTGCCAAATAATAGGGATACATCTTGGTGAAAATATGGTCTCTAACCTCAAAGAGCTCACATTCTAGTGGGGAATACAACATACAAAGAACTATGGACAAACAGGAAGTCTATTGCCGGGATATGGCCACGAAGAGCACATTAAATGTGAATTCTGGTCTTTGGGTTCACTTTGCCAGGAACATGAAAGATAATGCCCTTGGAATAATTTCATAAGCTAAGTTGGAGTACTGTGATAGGGCTACAAAAGCAATTTAAATGTAAATAAAATGTAACTTAAATAAGTAGCACAAGCAATTTAAACCATAATTTGCAAACTGCAAACAAAAAGAAAGAGGAAACAAAAGGAAAACAAAACAAAATCTCTCTCTAACTTCCCACCTCACTACCAGAGCCACACCAAAACCTCATCAATATATGAAAGCAGGATTGCTATTTTAAAAAGGAAGGGTCCCATTCAGTGAGCAGCTTTTGGGGACTAGAGCTCCCCAAATTCTCCATAAGAGCTCCACAAGACCTGGAAGGGGACTTAGAGATCATCTAGTCCATTTCTCTCCCATTTTGTAGATGAAATTTACATCTAGAACACTGAAGTGAATTGTCCAAGATCACGCAGCTGGCCAGTTGTGGAACTGAGATCTTTTGATTCCTAGTCCTTGTCACTATACCACACTGTCAACCTGCTGGCCTCCTATGGTGCCCCTCCTCATATGGAAAAATGTTGGGGATCCAGTTAAATCAGAATCCTTAGACGCTATCAGAGGAAAGTGCATTCTGAGTTATAAAAAAGCAGGAATAAAGTGCATTTATGTGTCTCTCCACAGTGGAAGCCATTGGGCATTAAAATTTTCTTTGTCTTCTATACCACAGATTTGAAGAATTTATGTTCACTTGTAGTAAAATACCTAGTTGTCTTGATTTATTAATCAAAACTTGAGCTGTTTGCTCAAGGGAAGTTATATGAAAGGTGCTGAACTCTAAATGACAGGCCTGGAGTGTCTTACTGTTTTTTTAAGCGCTAGGAGAAGTTACTGAGGCAGAACACCCCAGTGGGGCATGAAATGGACAGTAGAAGTGAGGAAGACTGGTGCTTACCTCATGGGTTTGAACATTGCCTTCCCGAAATCTTGGAACCTCAGAACCAGTTTCAAGTGGACTCCACTGGGCTTCACAACTGGGTTGGTGGCATAGGATAGAAGGATGAGTTTAGAAGTTTCCTGGTCCTAAGGCTTAGTTGCTAATCTTTCTGTTAATTGGTCAGGTCTGGTCTACACTTTGACTCCCTCCCAATTCCAAGATATTAGCTCAAATCAAATTAATTCGCAACCATTTATTAAGCTCTTATTATATTCAAAGCACTGTAATGAGAAGAAGGTTCAGATGCCTCTGGCAGAATGAATGCCTTCTATAGTGCCTGTAGGGCAAATTTCAAGGATACTGGTGGTTGCAAACATTGTTTTTCTTTCCCCTAATGGAAAAGGAGACATTGCAGGTGTCTCCATAATGTTTCTGGGCTTCACTGAAAAATGAAGACTTTCCTCTAAGAATTGTACACAGAACTCTAGGCTTTGGTCAGGATCCAATCTCTTCTATTTAATTCCTCTACCTTTGAAAGTGTTCAAATTGGGTATTATTGTTATTATTATTGAAACAGTGAAGTCCTAGAGTATGGACATTATGTATGGTGATGGATGTTTGTGCGTTTTTCATGCCGGGACTCCTCTTGGTGCTCAGCATGTCTGAATGGGTGGCTAAGCCCTTCTGCGCTGCTATGTAGACAACAGGGTCAGTGACAAGACACTGAGCGGGGGGCCAGACAGAGGTGGGAGTGTGGTACTTACTCTGGGTGCAGTCACATACCCCCAGCAAAGCCTTCTCATCCTGACTGTAATCTGCAAAGGAGAGGAAGCAGAGTGAGACCAATCTTGCCTACCTAACAGACATCCCTGCTTGACCCACTTGCACATTTGTATGACTCCAAAAGGAAAATGGGATATGACTTGTCTTCCTAATTGCCAATAATCCTCAGAGGTCTCTAATTCCCTGTCTTGCTCGTAGTCTCAAGACTCTGTAACTCAATGGAACACGTGATTGACCTCTGAAAGCACTGAGGAAGACCTGAATTCTTTCTCATCTTTTTTGATTACTTGCTGTGTGAACTCTGACAAGTTCTTTCATCTAGGGAAATATGGTGGCCAGACTAGGACATGTCAAAAGATCCAAATTTTAATCCTTTGTCTACCACATACTAGTTATGTGTCCATATGCAAGTAGCTTCATGTCTCTGGGCTACATTTTCCTCATTTGTAAAATCAGGGGACTGGACTAGAAGATCTTTCAGGTTCCATATAATTCTAACACTCTCTGAACTTGCCTCTCAGTGTTTCAATTTCCTTTTCTCTAACATAGAAAACACAAAAACAAAACCCTTCCCTATACCTAGGAGGCAGTAGCTTGTTGTAGAAAGAACACTGCACTGATTGTCTGGAGATGAATTCCAGATGTGTGGCTAACTAGCTGTGTGATGATGAGATAATCACGTCCCCACCCTGGGACCCAGTTTCTTCAACTGCAAAATGAGGGAGTTAGAATACATGATCTCTACATTTTCTTCCAACTCTAACACTGTGCATTCTGCCGCATGAAACAGCTGTGAAAATAAAAGATTAAAAAATGTGGTGATAATTCTTAAAAGCTAAAAAGCATTCTAACAATATAATGGGTTACGGTTATTTTATAAGGTGCCTCAAGTAGCTCCCCTTCGATGGTTAAGCTGTTGTTGGGCCCTGGGAAAAATGTCCCAACCCCATTGATAAGAAATTGATAAAAACCTGGTTAATTCCAGGAAACCTCACCAGCGCTGATGGTAGGGAAGTGCCTCATGTCATGAAGGAGTTTGTTAATGGTAGGACTCGATCTGGAGTACAATCCATGGCGATTGATGCCCAGGTGGAACTGGACCCAGCTGGCCTCATGTTGGAACTGTAGTGGAGCCTCTGGGGAGGTCTGGTTAAGCTTCTCTTTGTATATCTTGTGACGTCTGAAAGAGCATACTAAGACTTTTCACGGGAGGACTGAGGATCCAAATTCTAAATATTTTATGTCCTAAAACTGAGGTGAATGAATATAGGTCATATAAGAACCACAAGATGACCATTGGATGAAGCAGAGCTAGATTAATCACTAAGAGCCAAAAAGGCTTTGTTATTATGTGGTCATCACTGTGCAGGACACTGTGGGGGAAGGGAAGGAACAGGATAAGAGAGGGATGGAAGAAGGGAGGAAGGAAAGAGTTATATGGTGCTTACTATGGGCCAGATACTGTATTTTTAAGAACTTTACAAATATTATTTCATTTGATCTTCACAACATTACTGACAGGTAGGTGCTATTATTTTCCCCATTTTACAGTTGAGGTAACTGAGTCAGAGGTTGAGACTTGCTGAGAGTCACACAGTTAAGGTGTCTGAGGCTAGATATGAACTTAGGTCTTCCTGACTTCAGGCCCAGTTCTCTATGCACTGTCGCACCTAGCTGCAAAAAAACAGAAACTCCTGCCTTCAATGGCTTACAATCAATAGTGTGCTGAAATCAGCTTGACTCAACTCTAGATATTGCTAAATTTTCAATGCAAGCATTTATAACTTGAAAATCAACAGAGGCTACAAATCAGGGCTTGATTTATTGTTTTGTTGATTGCCTTAAGTAAATGATGAAAAAAATACTGATAATACAGATTAAACTTAGAAGTGTGTCCATGAGTAATTTTTTTCTTTTTGGTGAGTTGGTTGTTAAATATTTACCAACACACCCTTCTTACAATCTATTTGGGGAGACAGGATGGTACACACATGAAATAAACAGATAAAATGCAATTTCATTTAAAATCAATTATAGTCTATGATTCAGGCTATAAACCTGGGGCAAAGGGGCATTTAGGTCGCACAGTAGATAGAATGTGGGCCCTGGTGTCCAGAGGACCTGAATTCAAATCTGGCCTCAGACAATTACTAACTGTGACCTTGGGCAAATTATTTAAGCTTCCATTCTTCAAAATGAGCTGGAAATTGCAAACCACTCCAGTATCTTTGCCTAGAAAAGCCGAAATGGAATCATGGTAAGTCAGACACAACTGAAAATGATTAAACACCACCACATATAAACACAGGGTAGTGAAGGACCACTATGGAATGGTCAGGGGAGGCTTTGTGTAGGAAGAGGGTCTTCAGCTGCTTTTTAAAGAATTTTGATTGGTGGAGAGATAAGATGAGGGAAGGAATAGGCACAGCATGTTTGAGAAGTTAAGCCTGGGTTGTGCTGGGAACTAGTGGGAGATATAGTTGAATACATATAGAGAAATCTACCTTTCTTAGGAGCGACACTTTGGGAAAGTCATTTTCCTCATCTTGCAAAATTTAAATTTCCTCATCTGTAAAATGTTAAGCATTGTTGAGGGGTGCCATGAACTTGTCCTTTTGAGCTGCCATATTTTCCAGAAACACTGGACCCAGAGCATGCAGGAGGCCCTGAATGTGTCAAGGACAAAACCAATTCCAGACCCCCACACCCACAACTGACACAATTAGTTATTAGCATCCCATGCAGGGCTCCCTGTATGTCCTTGGGAGTCAAGACAGGTGCCAGACAGTCTCCTGTGCAGCTAGCAACCCTGCTGATAAGCAGGCCATCCTTCTTCATAGTCTAGCAGCGGCCAAGGGAAAGGAATATGGCTCTTGCCATAACCTTGCTCCTCCCCTTCAGAAGGAGTTTTGTCCTTTTCCCACCTCACTGCACTTTCCTCTCCTTCCAGGCCACATCCCTTTGGGTGGAGATTTGGTTTCTTCCTCCTTCATTTGTCCTGTTTCATAAATATGCAAATTTCTGTATGGATTGTGAACTCTTTGGGTTCCACATGCATGTTTAGTTCTCTTGTAATAAACCTGGTTTTCACGTAAGTTTTGTGAAGTTGTGATTGCTTGTTGACAAAAATCATGGGGTTTGATGAGTTCTAAGATCCTTCTAACTATGACTTCCATTCCATAGAGTAGGCCAGGACTTCTCATACTTTTTGGTCTCAGAACCCCTTTATGCTCTTAAACATTATTGAAGAACCCAAAGAGTTTGTTTATTTGGGTTATATCTACCAATACTTACCATAAAGAAATAAAAACTAATAGTTTTAAAATGTGTCAATTCATTTAAAATAAACACATTACATGTTAACACAAATAACATTTGTTATTTTATATTATATATGTTATTATATATAACATTTTAATGAAAAATAATTGTACTTTCCAAATTAAAAAAATTAGTGAGGAGAGTGGCATAGTTTTAGATATTTTTGCAAATCTCTTTAATCTCTTTAATTGAATCATTCAATTTTTTGGTGATACATAATTTTGGTCAAAGTATGCAAAGAGAATCTAGCTTCATAGAGATATATACTTGAAAAGGGTAAAGTATTTTATAGGTAAATTCTGTTTTAGTATTATTATGAAAATAGTTTTAACCTGAGAGATCCCTTGATCTCAGGATTCCTAGGAGTCTATGAATCATACTTTGAGAACTGTTGGGCTAGACAAACTACTATAATGTCAGGTCACTGACTAGAAGTTTGAATAGGTGGCTGGGCCTTCTTGAGACAGATTACTTGACTGCTTTCTCTCCTCACCTTCATGGGCTGCATGGTAACCAGGCTTGAGGACCCTCTGAGGTGAAATGCTAATGATGGAGGGTGTTTAATTTCATAATTTAGTATTTTCAGATGTTACCCACAATCCTTGCATTGGATCACCAGGCAGGGATACTCAAAGAAATGAAATACTTCTCTCCGAACAGGCTTGGGGCAAGAAAAAGTTTTCAGATGGGCTTGGCAGTAGCTTTTGTGACTCCAAGACTATAATCATTTACAGAATTTGTGTGAGGTTCTTTTCTGCCTGCCAGGCCAGTGTCCCTTTTCTGGTTATGTTCCTCCTTTTCTGAAGCTGAGAAAGCATAAGTAGCAAATATATGTGATCCGAAAATTGTATTGCTTAACTGTCCAAAACATGACATGTGCAGAGAGAGTAGGGACTATATAGCTGGCAGGAAAATAGGGCAAAATTCACCAGTTTCACTTAATCCTTTTCAATCTAGCTCCCAGAGTGAGCTTTTCATGGACCATATTGGCATAATAGGAATGGGTAGGAGTTGAAAGGCACTCACTAACACCAAATCAGATAGTAGCTACCTGTAGAGTTAGGGTATGTAAGTAAGGCAGAAATAAAGGAATTTAAAATGACAATGTCTGAGGCCTTCTCTGGCAAGCTGCCTGGGTCAGTCAGTCAATTAATATTAAACCCCTACTATGTGCCAGGTCCTGTGCTAAGCACTGGGGATGCAAAGAAAGGCAATAGTTTCTGCTCTCAGGTTGCTCACAATTTAATGGGAGAGATAATGTGCAAGGAGCCAGGAACAAACAAGCCATATACAGGGCAAATTGGAAATAATCAACAAAGGGAAGGCACTACAACTAAGAAGGATCAGGAAAAGCTTCTTGTGGAATGTAGGATTTTAGCTGGAAGAAAGCCAGGGAAGCCAGAACATATAGATCAGGGGGGAGAACTTTCCACGCTTGGAAAATAATCTGTAAAAATGCTTGGAGTCAAGGGATGGAGTCTTGTCTAAGGAAGAGCCAGGAGGCCAGTGTCACTGGATCTCAGTGTAGTGGCTGCGGATGGCAGGTGTATGAGAAGACTGGAAGGGTAACAGGAATGGGGCAGGTGGTAATCTATCTAATTAAGTAGTCTATCCATTTCACCCACCAGCTGACCAAATGAAAGAAGTAGCCCTATAGTAGCAAGCCACATCAGAGGCAGAAAGGGCTCCCATCCTGAGGGGAGGACAGAGACTTAGGAGTCTGAGTATACCTGACAGTGATATGATATTCTCCCACCCAGGTTTCCTGGGCATGTTTGTTCCCTTTCCCACCAGTGATGCGGAAAGCTGTAAGTGTACCTCTATGTATATGGGATGGGAAGGGGAAAGAGAATTTTCTTCCTATGCTTTTAAAGTATTTTTTGCTTTAAACTAGTTACATTTTGTTAGTGTAGTAAAAGAAACATTGGTGGGTGCTCATGAGTAGTGGTTTTGAGGGGATATTTACCCATAGGTATGCCTTGGGTCTGGGATAACTTTGAGGAATTTGTGTGTTAGGGGGTATCCTGGGCTACATTAGTTTACATAAATTTGAGGTTTGAGAAACTGAAGAAGTTTCTCTTTCTAGAAAATCCCAGTTAGGTTTTCTGTCTGCAAATTATTCCTAAGAGTTTTCATAGAAGCAGAGATAAAATAGAAGCATGGTAAAATGGGAAAGGAGGCAACAAGGTGGCTCAGTGGATGGAGTGCTGGGCCAGGAAGAGCTGAGTTAAAATCCGGCTTGAGACAATTTCTAGCTATGTGATCCTGGGCAAATAACTTAACCCTCTCTGCCTCGCTTTCTACACGTGTAAAATGAACTGCAGAAGGAAATGACAAACCACTCCCCTACCTGCCAAGAAAACCCCCAAAAGTGATCACGAAGAGTCATATATGACTGAAAACAACTGAACAGCAAAAGAAATGGAAAAACAAAACAACACACTGTTCTTGGGGTCAGTAGAGGTAATTAGAATACTGGTTCTGATACAAACTAGCTGTGAGTCAACCTCTCTGAGACTAAGTGAGATTATGAAAGTTGGTTTGGCTTTTCTAAACTTCTTTTCTCCTTAACACTCCTATGCCTTCCTCCCTGAGTTCTCCCCCCAACCCTCTACAGCTGACTACTTTACTAAAAAACCAAGGCTGTTTTCCATGAACACTTTTTCTTCCCTTCTATACATCTCAGAATCACTGAGATTGTTTCCCATTTCTCCTCCTTACTAAGGCAGGAATTCTGATCCCTCATGATCCCACAATCATGACCTCTTTCTTCTAGTCACTTGTGCAGTCACTTCCTAGCTCTGGCCCTCATCAATGTTCACCTGAACTGTTCTAATAGTTCTCCAATTGTTCTCCTTGATTCAAGTTTCTCTGCAGTGCAATTTATTTTTTGATCTATCTACACAGCTGCCAAAGTGAACATTCCTAAAACACAATTTAGACCATCTCCTCTTCATCTCATTCCCTCTCAAAAAACTCATTATTATTTCTAGGACAGGGATTATCTTTTTCTGTCATGAACCTCTTTGCCACTCTGGTGAAGTCTATGGACTCTTTCTTGGAATAATTTTTTTAAGAACATAAAATGTTTAGACTTACAAAGTAAAGCAATTAATAATGAAATGCAGTTATCCAAATATATTTTTTAAAAGAGACAGTTCATGGATTCCTGATTAAGTAGCACTGATCTTGAACCAAATAAAAATTTCTTTGGCATTTAAAGCCCCTCACACACTGGCATTATCCTAACATTACCATTTACCACACATTACTCTCCTTCATGTACACTATGATTCAGTCAAACTAGCCTTCTTACCATTCCTCATACATGGTGTTTCATCTCCTCTGCCTCAGAATCTGTAGATCTCTTCGAGACTTGGCTCAAATGACACCCTCTACATGAGTGCCCCCTACCCTCTGCCAACAATTGTTGGTGCCCTTCCTCTCTACTTTTTTATTTAGAATGCACACACAATATGGAATGTAGAGGTGTTCAGTAGGACACGCACCTCTGGCGGGAGGTCCTTTTCAGGGACGCTCATCCACTGTTGGTGTCCACATTCACCCAACTCTCACTTGTGACTCCAAGAAGCTATAGCATGTGCAGTGGCCACACCTGTCTCAAACCAGGTTGAGGGTAACTGACAGGCCTCAAACCTGTCAGTAAGTTAGGGGCATGTTTACCCCACATATGTGAAGACTGCCCCCCCCCCCATGGTATGGGTGGACAAGAACAATTTGTTCCAATCGTCATGAAGGCAGCTGAAGCAGGTGCTGTGGAGGGATGAGGCATTGAAGACACCAAGGCCATACTCTGCATCACCAGGCCTTTTGGGATATTGTTCTGCCACTCAGGAAGAGAGAGTGAGGCTGACAACTTTGCACAACTCTGCCTCACTTAAATCCAATTCATTTGCAAGTCAAGACAACACCCATAATGTTACTGATCCTCTTTGAAACTGGAAGGATGAACATTTCTTTGTATTGTTCTTTTCCTTCGTAACTTATATGTGCAAGCTCCTTATGAGAAAAGAGTTTCATTCTGGATATTTTTATACCTAGAGCCTAGTACAATGTGCATAGTACTGGTGCATAGTAGGTACTTAATAAATAAATGTTCATTGAAGTGAACTAAATTGAAACAACATGGGGGCAACATGGAAAGGGTCTCTTTTTGGTGATTGACTGTCACTATCCTTAACATCCTAACATTTTAAAGAATGAGGTGACTGTGGCATAGAATTTAAACATTTTAGATCACACTGAGTAGAGCAAGAACCAATTAGGCGTGGTTATCATGGAGACTACAGACCAGGAAGCTGATGACATCTCAAAAAAAGACTGCTCTTCTGGGTAATAACAAAGTAACTGTGCTTTTAGGGAAAAGCAAAAGCCTTTAGGACCATCCCACATTTGAAAGCAACATTTTTGTCTGCCATTTTTAAAGCCACTAAATGTGATCATTAGTGCTCTTTGGCATCTCCAAATCGGACGCCAATCAAAGGACCTTAGGATTCAAAAGACATTGCAATCTGACTTCTGACTGCATTATTCAACTGGAACTAATCTCCAAAGTTAATAGAGATGTTTTAATTGCTAAGCCCAATGGACTTTCCTTAGTCTTCATCCTTCTGACTTCTCTGCGGCATGACAATTTTGATGGTCCTCTCTTCTGGGAGAGCAACGCACTGGATCTTCATTTCTGCCTCTTGGAATTCCTTTTTTCCTCCAAGAGTTAGCTCGAGTGCCATCTCCTATGAGGCTTTTCTCAATTTTCCCAGCCTCTTCCCTCAACCCCCCTACAAAAAAGCTACTTTCCATATGTTTTATATGTATACATGTTGTTTCTACTTACATGTATACATACTATTTCCCCTGATAGAATGTAAGCTGAGCCCTTTAATTGGCTATTTAATTAAATGGGATCATTTGATTTTTTTCTTTGTATCACCTAACCTAGTATCAAACACATAGTAGGTGCTAAATGTTTTTTGATTACTTAGGATCCAGCTGAACCCTCTGTGAGTTCACTTAGAACAGACTACAAACAGTAATAGCAGCCAAGTTAATGAGGATCTTTAGAAAACTGCTATTTTAAATTCTGCTCCTGTTCAGACAGGACCATGCATAGCAGGTCAGTGAATGTGAGGGTGGGGTAGGAGCAGAGGGGCTGGGCATTTTGGCTGCTCTAGGCAAGTATTTGCTCCTCCTTTGCTCTTTAAATGTGGGAAAATGAGAACGTCTGGAAGGTGCTAAAAATAAATACTCTTTTTTTTTTCTTGAATCCATTGGGGGCAGAAACAATTTGAAGGTGGGTAGTGTTTATTAGCCAGGTGCTGGGAGTGCTTCAAGGAGAGAAGGTGAACTGAGTTATTCAGAGGCTTGAAAGAGGATTAGGAAGCACTGACAGATTAAGGAATCCTCCCAGTCCTCCTCTTCATTTACCACATAGCTTGAGACAAGGACCTGAAAAACATCATTTTGCTCAGCTATTAAGTGGGAACAACAGAACTAGTACGTGTTCAAAGGCAGGAAAGGAGAGAAAGGACATTGTAAAGGGGGAAAAAAAACCCCAGCTATTGAAATGTCAAACTCACTACTAGGCCAGTGCCTCTAGGGCATAGAAACCCTTCTTCCTATTGGTTCATCCATATTGAATGTTATTTACACAATATTGTAAAGTCATTATGCATGAAGAATGAATTATTTTGTTTTTTTTGAAAAAAATCAATATTTTAATATTCAGTAACTTCAAGACAAATGTGAGTGTAGACTAAAGTTCATAGATTGGTAAATGACAGAGGTCGAAGATTTGTAGACTATTTAGAATACACAGACACGTATCTATTTGTATATATATATATGTATATATATACATACATACACATAATAGATACACAATATACATGTATATATACTATGTATATGTGTATGTATATAATATATCTTTTTTTTTTTGCTTTTCAGAGGGCAGTTGGGATTAAGTGACTTGCCCAAAGTCACACAGCTTGTAAGTGTGTCAAGTGTCTGAGGCCATATTTGAACTCAGGTCCTCCTGACTCCAGGGCTGGTGCTCTATTCACTGCACCACCTAGCCGCCCCTAGATATAATACATCTTAAAATTTTTTTTTAAACAATTTCCCACCACAGGACCATTCTTTTTGATAAAGAGACTGATAAAAGTCAATACAAAACAGACTGATAGAGTAACTATGTCTTAAGACATAGACAGCAGTTTGTACCTGTAGTGTTCTACATCTCCTTTGAAGAAGGAAAATATGATCCATCATTGGTCCTTTGGAACCAAGATTAGTCATTAAATTAACGAAAATTCTGCTATCTTTTAGGTCTTCTTTTCTTTGAATTACTATGGTCCTTGTGTATATAATAGAAAGAAAGACCAATGAGAACCCAGTCCTTAGAGGGTAAACAATATTCTCTGCCTGCCACAATATCTATGTACAAGTTTTGTGAGCCTGATTCCAGAAATGTTCAATGGAGGGGACCTTTCCTTCCCCACTTAAGATTCTCTTTTTCCTGTCTGATTGTTGCATGGTAAGGGAAAGCATTTTAATTAATTGGCTGCTAAATAGAACCAAATGTAATTAAGAAATATGGAATAGATGAATTCTCTCTTCCCTAGTGGTGATCTAAGAAAGAACTGTTATGTAGGCCTTTCAGTTAGAGGAATGGTAGATGCAGCAGTGACTATTTTATTTTCCCCACCTGCTAGCTAGAAATGTCATAGCTGCTATTTGAGTAAATCATTGGCATTGGTGAGACAGAAAACCTTTCAGAGATTTGGCTTTCTGTAATTCAAGACTCATGTGGTAGAGTTTCAATGAACTTGCTACAATTGCTTGACTCTAATGGGGGAAAAAAACTAACAAATGCAAAATATCATTATAAAGATGAAATAATAAGAGAGTCCTAGAGGAATGTCACAGATTATATATAGTGGAAAGGGCAGTTGAGAGTCATTTTCTGTGAATTTGGGTTGTGGGTAAAGTTTAATAATTTATGACCAAGACTTGATATAGACATTTCCAGCTAACATGTTGGGGCATATAGGACCAAACTGACCTGGAATTTTAGTATTTCAGACTTTGAAGATAATCCAGTATAATGCCTTCATGTTGTTGTTGTTCAGTCATTTTTCAGTCGTGTCTTTTTGACCCCATTTGGGGTTTTTGTGGCAGAGATACTGGAGTGGTTTGTCATTTCCTTTTCCAAATCATTTTGTAGATGAGGAAACTGAGGCAAAGAAGGTTAAGTGACTTGCCCAAGGTCACACAGCTAGTAAGTGTTTGCGGCCAGATTTAACTCATGAACATGATGAGTCTTCCTGACTCCAGGCTCAGTGCTCTATCCACAGCATCACTTAGCTGTCCTCCATAAAATGACAAAAAATCATAGAATCAGAAGTGAGAGAGACCTCACCTGTTATCTAGTCCAACCTGTAACAATGTAACAAAAAATCTTCATAACAATTGAATCAGTCTTTGTGAGCCATATACTTAGAACAATCACAGATTAACATTATCTATTATATTGTGTTTTTATTTATTTCATTAAACATTTTCCAATTTTTTAATGAGCTATCTGCTCTACAATCTCACAAGTTTTCATCCTCCGCTTAATTTTTAGCAATGGGCAGCCTACTACCAATAAAACTCACTATTATTTGGGCATCTCTAGTATAATATATCCAAGAAGATATACTCATGAGGAAATATAGGAATCAGAGCGAGAAAGCACAGTGAAGAATATTTTGGTTATAATCACTTGAGATAGAAACAGAAACAACATTGTCATTGAAGTATATTATAGACCACTTGGACTGAAAGAGGGGAAAAAAAGGAAGAGTTCCTGGAAAATATCACAGGCCTGAAACAAAGGCATGATATATAAATGATGGGAGGCTTCAATTATATGGACATCTTCTGAAACACAATCTCTGCCAAAGGACCAATCAAAGAAAGCACAAGACCACTGCTCAGGATGAGCAAGATGATAATAGACAATGAAAAGAGGGCATGGTGTTTAATGCTTATTTTGCTTCTGTTTTCTCTTCATTGATGATCATTGGACTGGAAAAGATAGAACACAAGTGGCCTGATGCTGAAGACAATTAGGGAGATACTGAGAGAACACCTATCTGCTACTGATGAGTTTAGTCATCAAGCCCAAAGGAATACATTCTGGAGTACTGAAAAAAAAGTGTATCTGACTTTGAATGACTGGCAGTGTTTTTTGAATGTTAGAGAACAAAAGAGGGACCATAGGACCGGAGAAAGATAAAGACACCCATTTTCAAAAGGAAGAGAGAAGGCTATTCAAAATATAAGATCAATGACCTTGATTTAAATTCCTAGCAACTTTCTCAAATGTATATTAAAAGGATAGTTAGGGAACATCAAGAACAGGTTATGCTTCCTAGAACCGTTACAAAGTGAAATGAGCAGAACCAAGAGAACATTGTACATAGTAACAGCAATGTTATATAATGAACAACTGTGGATGCCTTGGCTATTCTCAGCAATACAATGATCAAGGCAATCCCAAAGGATTCATGATGAAAAATTCTACTTACCTCCTGAGAAAGAACTTATGTCTGAATACAGACTGAAGCATATTATCTTCCTTCCTTCCTTCCTTCCTTCCTTCCTTCCTTCCTTCCTTCCTTCCTTCCTTCCTTCCTTCCTTCCTTCCTTCCTTCCTTCCTTCCTTCCTTCTTTCCTTCTTTCCTTCCTTCCTTCCTTCTTTCCTTCCTTCCTTTAATCTTGCACAAAATAACATAATATGGAAATGTTCTACATGATTGATTGTACATGTATAACCTATATTGGAGTGCTTACTGTCTCAAGGAGCAGGGAGGTGAGAGAGGGAGGGATATAATTTGAAACTCAAAAATTAAAAACAACAAATGGCAAAAATTGTTTTTACATGTAATAGGGGAAAATAAAATATTTTAAAAAAAAGTTAAAAAAAGAATGGGTTATGACAGACTAACCTAATTTCTTTCTTATTAGATATATCTTTTAAAAAAATGTTGAATGCATTTAATATTAATTATATGTGGTCATCTGTTACAATTTGCCCAATTTTTTTCTAACAAATAGAACTTTTAGTTTTGATAGTTGAGTTTACAAGTTTGCAGTTGAGCATTTCACATTCAAAGATAGATACTAGGAAAATAATGTTGTATTCAAGGGAGTTATGAATTCAGAGCTCAAAAAAACACTAGTTTTCAGCCCATTGGTTATAATCCTTTGCAGCACGACTAATGTTCAACATGAAGATATATCTTCTAAACTCTTCTAGACCGATATATCAGAGGAATAACACAGATATAGTTTTTGTAGATTTTAGTGTAGTTGATGTAATCACAAAAAATAACGGGCATTATAACAGAGTACAAAGAAATGCCTTACTACTGTCATTCTTTTATAACATGTGAAAGAATTTCTTTGATTAGGTTGGAAGGGCAGATGGCCATTGATTTCAGAAAGGTCAGCCACACCCCACTAGAGGCCCTTTAAAAAATTAAGGCTACCATGCACTGGAGAAAATTTGAAGTTGTCAGAGTGTTCACGGAGTTTAAGGCAGAGAACAACTCTGTGGAATGTGTTCCCCATGTCTCCCCCAGAGGGCAGAAATGGGGGTAGAAGGGAGGGGATTTTCTCTTTCTCCACTTCCCATTGAGTCTTACAAAAGAGCTACTTGCCCACATTTAGCAGGGGCACTTTTGTCGAAATGAGTAGACTGGACTATCAAATAATTCAGAGAATTCAAGGTGTCCATGGCAGGGTATGGGGTGGGGGTGGGAGTGGTGCAGAGACATGTGCTCTCTAGATAGTGACAACATTCAAGGTAGGAAGCAGTTTCAAGGAATTTGACTATGGAAGGCATAGAATAGAGACAATTGTGGATTCATGGGGGAAAATACCCTAACAATTGAGAGCTGATCAGCAAGGGAGTGTAGACTCTGGGAGCCCAACTGAATAGCCTTCCCAGCAGAGGAAATTCCCAGCTTGTGTCCATAGGGGGAAGGCATGGTGAGGATTCTATTAGAAGATGTAGGAATTGGAGCCCTATAGTACTGGAGGTGTGAGTTGCCTTAGCCTAATGTGTTTGCTACACATATTCCCTTATTACCAGAGCACTTGAAATCTGTGTCCACTTTTTTTTTTTAATACTGATACTGTGTGTTTCAGTGAGAAAGCATCCCCTATGTTTACAGAGGAAAAGTTTTACAACTATGTTCTTACTATAACATCTTGGTAAAGTCTTTGTTTTGAGCTAATTGTGCCTAGTGACTAACCATCAGTGGTATAGACCCACAGAGTACCCTTTACCCTGCATTAGTCACCCTTCCTGGATGTCCAAACTACAATTCTGAGGGCTGAGTTGGGAAGATAAACTAGAAGGGATGCTATGTTAGCAAAGCATTTGACAAACTCATAATATTTCTATGGAAAACAGAAGGATGTGGGCTAGTCACTTAGGTGGATTCAGAATTGGTTGACTAGCCAGACCCAGAGAATGATCATTAATGGTTCGATATTAACTTGGAGAATGGTTTCTAGTGGAATTCTGAGGGCATCTGTGCTTAGTCCTCTCCATTTCTAACGTTTTAACCTTTGACTTGGATAAAAAGATGAAAGGTAAACTTATCACATAGAAAAATAACACAAGTCTGTTAGCAAATATACTGAATGACAAGATACAAAGAGATCTTGACTTGGGCTGAATTGAGTATGACGAAATTTAATAGAAATAAAAGTCTTACACTTGAGTTTGAAATATCAAATTTACAAATACTAGACAGTGGAAGTATGGCTAGATAACAGTTCATCTGAAAAAGATTTGAGGGTTTTAGTGGAATGCAAGCTCAACATAGATTGGCAGTTTAATATGGTAAAAGTTAATTACATTTTACCTCTGAATTGAGAGAAGTGTAACATTTAGGACTAAATAGGTAATTGTCCTGCCATACTCGGTGCTGGTCATACAACATCTGGAGTATTGTGTGCAGTTAGAGGCATCACATTTAGGAGGGACATTGACAAATTAAGATTCAGAACATCTAGAAAAGGGCAACCAAGAGAGTGAAGGGCTCTTAAGATCATGTCACATGAGAACAGTTAAAAGAAACTGGGTGTACTTAGCCCAGAGAAGAGATGTAGGGTTGGATGTGAAAGCTGTCTTTAAATATCTGAATGGCTGTCATGTGGAAGATGGATTAAATGCAGTGTTTTTAGCTCCAGAAGGCAGAAATAGGTGAAATGGATGAAAGTCAAGAATAAATAGATTTAGATTCATTTTTTAAAAAGTAGAATGGGTTACTTCAGGACATAGTGGGTTCCTCCTCACAGGAGGACTTCTGGAAGAAGCTTGATGATCTCTAATAGTGTATATTGTAGAGGGGATTCTTATTCAGGTACCAGTGGGCTAGATGGTCTCAGAAGCCCTTTCTAACACTAATATTTTGTGTGTCTAAATTGTTAGGAAATTTCCCCTTACATTAAGCATAAATCTACTAGTCTTTCTAATCTTTTTCCAGTCCTATCCTCTGGGAACAGCACAACAAATTTCCCTCTTCAATATGAGATTCCGTCTCAAGACAAATATCATATCTTACCTAGAACTTTTCTTCTACAGGTTAAAAAATTCTATTTGCTTCTAGCTATCCTTATCAGGTATGGTCTTAAGGCTATTCACCAGACTGGGTGTACAAGGTTTCTCCTAAAGTATTGTTCCCAGAAAGTAAACAGAATACTCTAGGAGTGATCTGGCCATGGTAGTGTATAATAGCACCAACACCTCCCTTATTTTGGTGACTATGCCTCTCTTGTACATAGCCTAAGACTTTCATGTCACACATACTGTCAACTCATGTTGTATCCACAGTCCACTATAATGCCTTAAAACTTTTATCTAACCACACTTTCCCCATTCTGTACTTGTAAAGTTATTTTGCATTAAGTACACCGATTTCATATGCAATAAAATATAAAAATTTGCTTTACATATGGATTCATCCCTTATTGGAGTTAAAGAAAAATAATTCTGAATTTTTAGCTTTCTGGCTGTGGAGGAGGTACATTGCACTATACATGGAATGATAAGTCAGCAGGGGATTTTGTTGACTTTTCAGTGCTTCCTACCTTGCACATCAAGGGGTCCATTATGTAAAATATTGCATGTACTAGCAGATATGGTTGATGTCGTCAGCAGTTTTGCTGAACTGCTCCCCCCCCCTTTTTAAAATCTTTGTTAAATGGGACAGCTCACTGAATAAGGGAAGGAAGAAGAGATATATTTGGAAGTGAATGTGATATAAAATTGAAAGGTATTTTAAAAAAAGAATATAAGAAACACACACACACACACACACAGAACATGCATTTCTCTCCCTTCACTGAAGAGGTGGAGGAATATAGGTGTGAAAGGCTGCAGTTAGATACATTCAGCATGTTTGTTGGTCTTGCTGAACTATTTTTTCCTCCCTTTCTTTCAAATTCTTTGTTACAAGGTATGGCTCACTGGGTAAGAGAGTGAGAAGGAATATATTTGGAAAAGAATGATGTTTTTAAGAAGGCAGCACCAAAAAAAGAGAAGAGACTGAAAACTCCGAATTTTTTTTACTTGTGTTTAACCTATACTTTAATATTTCAAGAATCTGTAATTTCATAGGTACAGCCACTCCCTTTACCCATGCAAATGTATTTGTGAGGTCAGGGAACTTGACTCACTAATCTTGTACCATGTCTGGCTCAGCTCAGCCTTATTATTATTATCAGCCTCAGGACTGAGTCAAACACAATGTGTATCCCTTGCAGATATACATACAGTGAAGGATAGAGTGAGCTTGTAAAAAATATTATTGAATGCAGAGCCATAAATAGGAATTCTTGCCTATGGGGCAAATTCAGAGAAGGCTGGCTATGATGTTCAGTGTTCACTCCTATCAGTAGTAGATTAGAGAAATCAGTTGTGGGAGATGAAAAAGTTGAGGAACTAAGAGGCCCGGACATATAAAAAGGGCAGGGACTGGGGTGGAGAAGACTGGTACTGAACTTATTAATGAGAAAGGAGAGTTGCCTAGAAGTCCAATAAAGAACTGAATGGACTTTAAAGGAGAGAGGGCTGTGATGTTGGCAGAAAAAAGTCCTGAAAATGGCAGCAGAAAGCAAAGAATGTCATTATTAATGTCCTCTGTAGGACCAATGTGAGAGAAATGGCAGCCAGCTTGGGAGAGGATACCAAGACCCATGATGCTTTCAGGAGAAAGCTAGGTTTCAGCGAACACCAGAAGGCAAGAAATATGAAAGGAAGAGATCTGGGATGAAGGGGAATATGTTAACAATAGAGAAGAGTGCCAAAAGCACAATGGAAAGTCATGGAGGAAGAAGAAGAAGGGGGTGAATGAGGTCTAGAGCTTAGTTTTTTGTGGGGGGGTGCCAGCATAATTCCTTTTTTTCTCTCCTGATCATCCTGAGTGTACAAGTGGGCAGTTTAGGCAGTACATTTTGCTGTCCACTATAATAGGTAGAGGGCAGTTAGTGTAGTGTATTGTTGTTGTTCCTACTTTGTTCCCAAAGAAGACCAATGACATCAGGAAGGTGATGTCTTGACTTGCAAGTGAATTGGATTTAAGTGAGGCAGAGCTATGCAAAGTCATCAGCCTCACTCTCTCCTCTGGAGTCATGTGAATCCAGTGGCAGGACATAGGTCAGGATGACTGGCGATGGCCCTGGATGCAGTGGGAAACCGTGGTCTTTTTAAGCTAAGGTCTTTCCTAGGTCTCAGTTTGTCTGAGGCAACACCCATTCAGTGATTAAGGCTAGGGAAGAATTGAGGCAAAAGATGGCCAGTTTGCCTACACACACAGAAAAAAAAAATCTGGTGCAATGGATAGAGTACTGGACTGGAAGAAGGAAGACTTGAGTTCAAATTCAGCCCTAGACACTTACTAGTTGTGTGACCCTAGGCAAGTCACTTAATCCTGTTTGCCTTGGTTTCCTCATCTGTACAATGAACTGGAGAAGGAAATAGCAAATTCATTATCTTTGCCATGAAAACCCTAGAAGGAGTCATGAAGATTTGAACAGGACTGAAAAATGACTAAACAATAACAACCTAACAGTAGGTAAGCCTGCCTGGGACATGATTGTAATTTCCCCATGTCTAGTACCTTGGGAAAGTGGGGGCTAGGCAGTTAATACTCTGAGGGAGGTTTTGGAGAAGAGGAAGCAAGTCCTACTCCAAGCCACTAAACTTGTTGGCAGTGCTAGTTCTGGCTTTGATTGTATGAAAATGATGTAAGAGAGTGGATATGTATTTACAGGAGATGGTTGGCATCCAATCTATAACTGGCTAGGTTGAGATGCAGGGATTTAAATGAGGTGAAGTATGTGTGTTTTTGCAAACTTTAAGGCAGTATCCAAGTGTTCTTAGTGTGTGTGTGTGTGTGTGTGTGTGTGTGTGTGTACACCCTTTTGGCTGTCTGGCAAAGCCTATGGACTCCTTTTCAAAATAATATTTTTAAATGCATAAAAGAAAATACTTAGAGGATATCAATCACACTGAATTAGTTATCATAATGCTAAAAAAAAAGTTCATGGACCCAAGGTTAAGAAACCTTGGAATATACAAATGTGAGCATGTACAATTGTTACCCTTATTATTATCATCTTCCGTACTGAGACAAAACTCGACAAAGTTCTCATTCTGGTGAGAGTGGATGAACCAGCAGATTACACAACAAACTATACCTTCAGCAGACAGGGCTGAATGTATGTGAAATTTGGCAGTGTGTAGCAGCAAGCACCCCAGCGTTCCCAGGGTGGCTGCTAGCAATACAGGTTCTTGGATCTGCTTTGTTAAAGGAAAGCAATTCAAAATGGGTTAACAAGCTTACTTCAATCAGTCAGACATATATCGTTTACCTTGTTCAGGAGAAAAGGTCAGCACCCCAAACTTCAAAGTACACAGGCAGAATTATCAAGACAGAAACAGATCAAGTAGACAGATTTCCAAACTGTCCAACCATTACATCCATACCCAGTCAACATCTGGGTTTCCACATCTGGGTTTTTCAAAGCTGGGGCGCCCTGGACAACGGCTTCCCAGAATACAGATCAAATCACAGAACACTTCTCAAAGTGAGCCCCCCAAAACAAACCTCACATCAGGGCTTATATAGCCTTCTCCTGGCTCAGAGAATGTAACAACCTTATTGACCCACTGGCCAATCAAGAAGTATCTACTAAAAAACAAGCCTCCCACCCCAGGCTCCAGGTGCACTTTAGCCTAGGGGCAGGGAAGATCTTCCAAATTTACATTCTCATTACACAGTGTCATCACAAATAGGAGGTCTCAGGATGCTGACAGGGTACCTATCTGTCTGCTTCTAGCCCAAGGACCTTAACCACACATTTCTAATTTCATTTATTTTAATCCTTCCCACCAGGTGGTCTTTTCTCTTTGTGTCCTTCAGAACTAAGGCTCAAATGACCACAAGGGAAAAGGGAATCATCTTCCTGGGTTTAGGTGACTCTGCTTGCATGATCACTAAGCTTCCCCTGTCACCCTAAATTGCCTTATTTATTGTCAAAATGCTGGGAGATAGCATGGTATATAGTAACTAAAGAGCTGTCCTAAAAGTCAGGAAAGACCTAGAGTCAAGTCCTGCCTAACACATACTGACTGTAGGGACCTGGGCAACTTGCTTCAACTCTCAATGCCTCCAGGTAATACTTTTCTTGTTGTTGAGTCATGTCTAACTGTTTCTGACCCTGTTTGGGGTTTTCTTGGTGAAGATACTAGAGTGGTTTGCCATTTCCTTCTTCAGCTCATTTTTACAGATGAGGAAACTTAAGCGAACAGGGTTAAGTGACTTGTCCAAGGTCACACTGCTAGTATCTGAGGCCAAATTTGAACTCAAGAAGAGGAACCACAACTCTCTCCACTGTGCCACCTAGCTGCTCCAGTTAACTCTCTTAGGCAGTGCAGAGAGAGCTTAGCCCTGAGTTGGTGAAGTGAGTTCCTCATTCAGGTAAATCACAGGACTAAGTCCTATCCCTACTCCCTATCCTCAAGGCTGCAAGTACAATGGAATACTTCATCCTTTTCTTTTTACCCTTTGGCCCAGAAGATTATCTACTTGCATTAGTTTCCACCTCTTTAGGTGATAAGTTGTAAGACATTTGAATAGATGAGACCCAGAGGTAGAATGATGTAGGAAGTTAGTCCTGAAAGAGAATTTAAAGGTTATTTAGTCCATTTTAAAGTTAAGAAAACTGAAACCCAGAGGCAACAAATGACTTGCCAAACAGCTAATTACTAATGATCTCTTAATTTCCAGACCTTTTCCCAATGCTCATTCTTCATTTGCTCAATATAGTATTTTACATTGTAGACTTCACCTTCATTTCCTAGATATGTTCTCTTTTCTCTCAGTTTTTGTGACACTGCTGTCTTTTGGGTTTCCTCCTATCGATCTCAGCATTCTTTCTTAACCTTCTTTGTTGTTCCATTATCCATATATCACCCATGACTGAGGATATATGCTGCCCTACCTTTTCTCTATTTCTTAGTGACTTCATCAATTTCCATGAATTCCATGCAGATGACTCCCAGACTTATGTATCCAGCTCTAGTCTCTCTCCTGAGTTCTAGTCCCACATTATCTACTGGCTAGTGGACATTTTGGACTGGATGTCCCTTGGGCATCTCAAACTCAACATGTCAAAGACAGAACTCATTTTCTTTCCCCCTCAATCTACCTTTTATTCCCCATACTTCCTTATTTCTCCTGAGGGTACCAGTACTGGTCCAGTTACCCAGGTTTACAATTTCCATAGCAATCTCCTCATTCTCAGATATCTAGTCACATGCCAGATCTCCTCATTTCTACATCTACAACATCTACAATATCTCAAATCTACCCTTCTCTCTACTACTACCCACACCCCCAGTTCAGAACTTTATTACCTCCCACCAGAATAATCGACATCCTAATTGGTCTCTATTCTTTAAGTCCTTCCTTACTCCAAAATATCCTCCACAAAGCCACCAAAGTGATGTCCTATAGTGTAAGTCTGACCATCTCAACCCATTCACTTTATAAATTTCAGGCTACGTATTACCTCTTGGATCAAAATAAACTTCTTTCTTTGGCTTTTAAAATTCTTCACAACTTGGCCACATATTACTTTTCTAGTCTTATTATATATTACTCCCCATCTCACACAACAAATGCCTATTGACTTAGTGACAGACTCTATGGTACAACCATACTGGTCTTTTTGCTGTTCTTCACATGATGTTCAATCTCCCATCTCAGTGTCTTTGTACTCTTTTCCCCACCATGTCTAGAATGCTCTAATCCCAACTTTTGGAAACCTTTGTTTCCTTCAAAACTCTGCTCAAATGCTGCTTTCTGTATGAAGTCTTTTCTAGTTCCTTCACCCCCAGGTTATCTATTTTGTATGATTTATACGCAGTTAGGTGGCAAAATAGAGCACCAGACCTGGAGTCAAGAACTCATCTTACTGAGTTCAAATCTGGTTTCAGACACTTATTAGCTGTGTGACAGGCAAATCACTTATCCCTATTTGCTTCAGTTTCCTCATCTATAGAATGAGCTGGAGGAGGAAATGGCAAACCACTACAGTATCTGCCAAGAAAACCCCAAATGGGGTCATGAAAAGTTGGACATAAGTGAAAATGACTGAACAACATGTTATGTGTGTGTGTACATATACATGTTGTCTTCTCAATTGGAATGTATGTTTCTGGAGGGCAGGGACTATTTCACTTTCTTCTTTGTATCCCTAATGCTTAAGACGATGCTTGGCATATAGTAGGTACTTAGTAAATACTTGTCTTTTCACTGATTGATAATGGCTTAGCTAGAACTGGAACCTCCAGCCCAGTGTTCTTACTTGTGACCTAGTACTTCTCCTGAACTTACTTCATTAGAATAAAAAACAATACTAGAACTGGAAGGAACTTCTTTGTCTTCTATGTCATCTAGTTCAACCCCCTCATTTTACAAATGAGGAAACTGAGGTTAAGGGGGAGAGATCAAAAGGTCTTAATGATTATCAGGCCTTAGATAGTCAAAGATTTGCTACATATAATTTTTTAAAAAAACCTGATAAAATAGAAATTTCTTTCATAATTGAAAGCTAATTTAGCAGTCATTACAATTTAAAAGCAGTTTGGCTACTTTAAGAGAAGGATAGTATTCAAAGGGAGGCAACAGTCCCACTGGACTTTGTCCTGGTCAAACCATACCTGGAGTATTGTGTTAAGTTCCGGGAAAGGCACTGACAAGATGAAAGAAATTCAGAAAAAGGTAACCAGAACTATGAGGGGATTCTTTAATATTAAAATTAGTTGAAAGAAATGGAGGCCTTCAGAAGAGAAGGCCTTGAGGAAAAATCATCAATATTTTCAAGAATTTGAAGGCTTATTATATGGCACAGTGATCAGTGTTGTGACATGTGCCCCCAGAATGCAAAACTAGGGACTAAAGGTAAATGTTTGAGAGGAAAATTTTGATGCAATATAAGGAGACATTTTCTTCCCTTTTAAAAAATATTTTATCTCCCCCCACCCCCCAATCATGTGTAAAAACTATTTTAACACTTGGTATTTTTGTTTGTTTGTTTTGAGTCCAAATTCTATTCCTGCCTCCCTCCCCTCCTCCCTTCCTGAGACAGTAAGCAATCTGATTTAGATTGTAATGTGCAATCATATAAAACAGGAAACATTTTTTTTTAACAATTATAGCTGTCCAAGGTAGTGAATTCCTCATCAATGGAGATATTCAAGTTGAGGCTGGATGATCATATATGTTGTAGAAGAGATTCCTACAAACACCCAGAGTTAGACTAGATAACCTCTTAAGCCCCTTCTAATCCTGAATTACTATGAATATGTATTTATCTATCTCTATATATCTATTATTTACATCACACACACATATATCTTGCCTAAATTCACATAATTGGAAAATGTTAGATAAAAGTCACAGAAATCAATAGTGGAACTGTGTCTAAGATATGCAGGAAACTATGTCAACATTATAAGAATAAGAACCATTCCCCAACTGAAAATAATGATCAAATATGAATAGTAGTTTTCTGAGGAAGAAATCCAAGTTATCAAGAGCCATGTACAAAAAATTTTCTAGATCACTAATAATTAGAAAAATGCAAATTAAAACAACTCTGAGGTAATACTTCATACTCATCAGATTGGGCAAGGGAGTCAAAAAAAAGAAAATGACAAATGCTGGAGGGGTTGTGGGAAAACAGATACTTTAATATATTCTTATAATTCTAGTCTGAGCATTTTGGAAAGCAGTTTGGAACTATGCCTCAAGAGTTACTAAACTGTACATACTCTTTGACCCAGCAATACTACTAGTAGGTCTATACCACAAAGACATCAAAGAAAGAGGAAAAGGATGCATATGTACAAAAACGTTTAAAGCAGATCTTAATGTGTTAAGAAAGACCTGGAAACTGTGAAGATGCCCATCAATTGGGAAATGGCTAAACAAACTATAGTATATGAATGTGATTGGAACTATTCTTCTGTAAGAATTGATACAGGGGATAGTTTCAGAAAAATATGGGAAGACTTTTATGAACTGATATATGGTGAAGTGAATTTATACTAAAAACAATACTGTAAAGATAACCAATTTTGAAAGAAAGTGTCTCTGATCAACACAAGAACCAACCATGATTTCAAGGGACTCATGTTATCTGCCTCCAAACAGAAAACTGATGGACTCAAAGTTCAGACTGAAGCATCTTATTTTTCTGCTTTCTTTTCTTTTCCATCTTTCCTTCCTTTCTTCTTTCCATCCTTTTTTCCTTTTTTTGAGTACACAGAAGGAATTTATTTTGTATGACTAAATATATTTGTAATGAGTTTTGTTTTTCTTGCCTTCCCAATGGAGAGAAGGTAGAAGAGGGAGAGACAGAATTTGGAAATAAAGTAAAATAAAATAGAATAAAAAAATTTCAAATAGTGGAACTGGAAAGTTTGTTTCTCAATGCATTTGGTTCTTTAACTAGAAAATGGTAATTTATTAATTGTTTGATTAAATTGCCTAAACTCCCTCCACCACTTTTTTTTGCCACAACAAATCAGATTTTAATGACCTATACTGGGTGGATAGAGGTCCTAGGAAAAGTCCTGGGATTTTCAGAAATATGTCCATTTTAGGTATGATTCAAAAAGCCACCTGCAATTATAGGTGCTTAATCCCCAGTGACAATGAAAACACTCATCCATATTTCTTGATTCAAGTCAACTGAATATTTCTAGTAGATAACATGGAAGTCTCTTTGGATAGGAGCTAGGTGGTGCAGTGCATAGCTAGTAAGTATCCTGAGGCCAGATTCGAACTAAAGTCTTCATGATGCCAAATCCAGCACTTTATGCCCTCCCTCAGCCTCTGTTTCCTAATTTATAAAATGGAGATAATAATAGTTCCTATCTCACAGTGTTGTTGAAGGGGCTAAATTAGATAACATGTGTAAAGTGCTTTGCAAACTTTAAAGTGCTGTGTATCATCATCATCATCCTTGTATTTACAACCTTCTTCTAGATCTTCTGAATAGTAATAACCAAAACTATGCTCTAGTAAGTTTAGAAGATATCAAATTTGGCTTTATTGTTTGATTGTTTAGATTTATACCACCCTAGCAACTTGACTTGACAAAACACAAAAAATAAGTCTTGATTTGCAAATATAACAATATTTGCTGATTAATCTAAATGTCCTTTTTTGGGTTCTCTTCACTGGCAAACTCATTGCATAAAACCAGAAAACAAGCAAATATATAAAGAGTAGCCATATTTGTTACAAGATTGTTTTTTTCCCCCACAATGTTTGTGTGTGGGGGGAGGTAGAAGAAAAATACCTGATAATTAAAAAAATAAAATATAATTGTAGTAAAAGAATAAAATTTCAGTGAAAAAGAGAGTAGTTATAAGTTTGAGCTTCCTCTTAGCTTTTGTTAGTAAAATTAATACCAGAAAGGTCTGGTTGTCCTATAACCTTTGCCCCCTTACAAATCAATTAGTTCCTAAGTTTTCCCTATCTTATCACTCCTATCTTTTCCATTCACATTATCACCAGACTAGTTAAAATTCTCATTACTTCTCTTCTGGATTATTGTAATAGTCTTTTAACTGGCTGCATTTATTCAGAACTTATTGAGCCTAAGGCTGTGTGTTGGAAGCTGGGGGAGTTACAGTAAGGAGTAAGTTGAGGTCCTGCTTTTGAGAAACTGATAGTATAATAGGGAAGATAAGACATGTATAGATGTATATAACAAAATTGGAATATGACAAGCACATATGTAGGCTATGAGATCAGAAGAAGCACTAAAATGTTGACAAGTAGCAACTCTTAGATAAACCACAACTAGATAATCTGTCCTTTATTACCCAGCCTCCCACCTCCTAACCCTAACTCACCTCTCCTCAACTTTCCTATTTCTATTCATAGTACTACTGCCACCATCCTCTAAGTCACTCAGCCCTGAAGCTTCTGAGACACCATTGACTTTTCCTTTTTCCTCAGCACTCTTCCCCCCAAGACATCCAATCAGTTGCTAAGCTCTATTAATTTTACCTCTACAGTTTGTCTCTCCCTTACCCCATCTCTGCTCAGTGTCACCACCCTATATTACTGGTTCTCCCCAACTCCAGCCTAGGCTATCATAATAGTCTCATAAATGATCTCCCTTTTTCTAGTCTTTACCCTCCACAAACCCTTCCTACACACAGCTTCTAAGTCATCTTTCTAATGCACACATCTGATCATGTCATTCCCCTGCTTATAAATCTTCTGCAGCTTTTCATTGCCCATAGCATAAATAATAACTCAATTGTATGATCTCATTAGTTATCATGTAGGATCCTCTGCTGTTTGGTTCCAAGCTTCCTTTCAGGTTGAATTTCATAGTATTATCCTTTTAAACCCAGCTTGTGAGGTGTAGCAGTTCAGAACAGAGACTCTTGGAAGGCTGTATGAAGGTGACTGAGATTGTGCTGAGAGAGGAATGCCAAAAGGAGGAAGCCATGACCCAGTCTGGAGGGTCAGCTGTGGACTTTGCAGGATCAAACACTTAGCGTGACGTTATGGCTTCTCTGCTCGCCTAAAAGAGTATGAGAAAAGTAGGTGCTGCTATGCTGTCCTGATACTAGCAAACCTGAGACAGAAGAGAATGACTGTGAGTAGTGAGTGTTGAGCTTAAAGTCAGTTAGTGGGTCAGTCAATAAATATTCATCAAGTGCCCATTACTTCTCAGGTACTATGCTGAGCACTGGGAATACAACGAAAAGCTCTCAGTGTTTATAGTCTCCTGGAGGAGACAAAGTACAAACAGGTTATATATGTGATAAATTAGAAGTAACCAACAGTAGAAAGGCACTAGAATTATGGGTGATCATGGACAATCTTCCTGTAGAATTGATGTGAAGGAATATAGGAGGTAAAGATGAGAAGGGAGAGCATTCCAGGCATTGAGGACAGCCAGTAAAAATGATTGGTATCAGGAGATGGATTGTTTTGTAAGAGGAACAGCAAGGAGACCAGGGTTATTGGATTTCAGAGTGTGGGGAAAGGGGAGAGAAGAGAGGCATTAAGTCCAAGAAAACTACAAAGGTGGAAAAAAGGCTTTGAACACCAAAAAAAGAGGATTTTTTATTTGATCCTGGAAGTGATTGGGAGGCATTAAAGTTTGTGGGTGGGGCACAGTCCAACTTGAACTTTAGGAAAATCACTGATGGCTGAGTAGAAGGTAGATGGGGGTGGAGAGAGACTTATGGTAGGCAAGCCAACTAGCAAGCTATTGCAATAGTCCAGGTATGAGGTGATAAGGGCCTAAACCAGGGTAGTGGCAATATCAGAGAAGTGGGCATATGTAAGAGATGTTATGAAAGTAAACTTAACAAGTCTGGAGGACTAGATTGGGTGAGATGCCATGGTGGAACTGAGTGGAACTGGTTAGCAGCAAGAAAATTATTACCGGAAAGTTTGACCACCACCAGGAGAGAGAAGAAGCCTGGCCCATTTTACCAGCAGACAAGTGCCAAGAGTTATTGGTTGGATTATGCCCAGTGCTGAAGTGAAATGCAAAATGGTTAATTTGTAGCCTTTCAAACCATTTTACATATTGATGAGACAGCTGCTAGCATCCCAACAGGTCCTAATCCTTCTTATAAGTTATAGAATTCTGTTTAAACTGCTCTGTTAATGCAAATGATTCTTTTAGGTTTCACATGACTTGCTATGTAGGAATAAATGACCTATTTGTTAGTGAACCAAGCAATGCCAGTCTAGGGAAGCCTACGTCCCCTGATTAGAGGTCAGTAATACAAAGTGAATGAACCTGGTCCATAATGACATGGAGTGATCTAGGACTAGGTTGCCAGACTCTGTAAGTCTCAACTCCTAAGCTACTGGAAACTCCTTGAATGTTTCTTAATAACAGTTATTGAAGAACAAGGAACTATTCCTAAAACTTGTAGGATTTAATAGATCAGAAAAAATGAGGCAGAGATTTTGTGACTTTCTCAGGGATACACAATAAGTAAATATCTGACATAGGATTGTAATTCAGGTTTTCCTGACTCCAGGTTGAGTGCTCTCTCCACTGTACCAACAAACTGCCTGTTATATAAGAAAAAAATGATCATTTCATAATCAGGGTATATACACAGTGCTGGGAGAGTCCTATGAAACGTATAGTTCAGGGAAATCTTCATGGAAGAAAGAAATGATTGCTCTCAATATTAAGGGATAGGTAACATTTTATAAGAGGAATTCAAGGGAAGGGAATCCCAGGCATAAAGATTGTTAGAGCAAAATTAGAGGGAGAGGAAAGTGAGGGTTGTATTTGGGGAAGAGGAAGTAGTCCAAGTTGGTCAGAGCATAGAGCACATGAAGGGGAAAAGTATGAGATAAGACTGGGAAGATACGTAGGAGTTAGATTATAGAGGATTTTGAAGACATTTGAGGTAAAAGAATTTTAGGGTTTTTTTCCACTGGACTGTAGAAAGTCAATTTATGTTTTTGAACATCATAGTGACACAATCAAGTCTGTACATTGGGGAGTTAATAATATAAAAGATGATAACATTTCACAGTTATATAGGCTTGCAAAGTGCTTTTACAGGCATTATCTCACTTTGTCCAAAATTACATAAGACATTACATGAGACTCCTCAATGAGTTTCTAATAGCTTAGGGCAGGACTCAGATCACTGCAAATAGTGCAATTTCATCAGTTAATTAATCAAAACATATTTATTAAGCACTTACCTGACCCTGTGCTAGGTGCCAGGAATACAAAACCAATGGTGAAAATGGTGTCTGCCATCAAGGAGCTTACAATCAGATTCACTCAAAGCTCTAAGTTTTCATTCAGAGGGAGGAGTAGCTCTTAAATGGGTAGGCTAACACATTGATCAAATTCTTTGAGTGTTTTCCTTGCTTATGATCAATATATTTTGTGTCAAAATGACAGCAGAGATCAATACATATCTTCCCTCTTCTCAAAGCATCAGACATAGACAAATCAAACAAGGATGAACGAATAAGCTTAGGAGCTGTGGATTTTCTCCTAGCAATAAATAATCAAGATAACAAAATGCAGAGATGGCAAACATTCTTTCAGCAGCATGAAGTCAAATGGGAAGCATAAATGAAAGAGGCTGGGTATTAATGGATTAGCAAATAGCAACCCCTGTCTTCCAGGTATTCCATAAAAGAATAATGGATTTGTGGTGGCAGCCACTCAGTCTTAGTGTTATGTCTATGCTGAGGATTGTATGAAAGGCATGGGTCTATGGAGGCCATACCACTGAGTTGCCCTGGCCACTTCTGCAGAAGGAGGTTCACCTTTTCAGAACTTGTTGCTTTCAGATTATGTAGCAAGCCCTAGTTGCTCCTTTGGTTTTCCCACATTGTGATGGCTGAAAGCAAAGAGGAGGAGAGAAATATTAAGCCACTAAGTGTAGACCACTTAACAAGAGAGTGATTTTGCCCTTTAACCTCGTCTTCTTTGATTTTCTAAGCAGGATCATGTAATTCTAGGATTTCCCACGAGGGTGGAAGACAGGTTCCTTCCCCTCTGTCTCTACTCTGGCAGCAAGGTGAGATGGTGACTACTTCCATAAAATAGTTATAGTGGAGCTCAGCTAGGTAAGCTTGAGTTGGGTCTCTGTTTACCTTTTCTGTGTTGTGTTTTGTTTTTGCCTGATTGTAGGTGATGGAGCAGCAATCCTAAGATCTATACCCTTGGAGTATACTTTGTGAGAAGTACATTCTCTATATCTCCTCTAGTACTTCTTGATAAGGAAGATAACTGGATAGAAGGTTAAACCCAAATCTTAGTCTGGCTTCCAGAAGACAGACTTAGAGGAAATTGTTTGAACAGTGCAGAGCCAACAGGAGATGTAAAATACCTATTCAGCAGTCCTAAAAAATGTGTCAAATTTTGATATCTTAAGGATCAATCTCCAGAGTGACTGTAACAGTAGTTATAAGCTAACTGTTGCCAGTGTCGAGTCTCTCTGTCAAATTGTGCTTCTAAGTCTTCTGTATTTTGCGGAGAGGGAATAGAGTTATTCTACACATGATTTCCATTATATTTCACATAGCTTCATGGGTTCTCTCCTCTCTTTAGGGATACCTTAGAGCTAAACTGAAACTTTGAGTAATGTTCCCTGAGTCAGAGACAACAGAAGATCCTGACTCTTCTCTTCAGAGGTCAGGTCCCCCTGTCTCCAGATTCTTTAGAGGAAAGGGAAAGGATGAATTAATCCAGACAGACCTGGGTCTGACAGAATGTATTATTAACTGGGAATCATAATTTTCATGAAAATGGCTTTGTGATTAGATTCTCTTTTCAAGCCCCTGGGTATATTTGCTCAGCAAATGCTCTGATTTTGTAAGAGCTAATGGTTCCAGTACCTGCTATCCAGCTGGCTAGAAGTATAAACATCATGTCCTCTTCTTTTTCCACAAAGATTGTTTTTGGTCTAGGTGCTCTCTGGAACATCATGCTTCTCTAATAAGAAAACTGCTTTTATATTTTTGTTCAGGGAAACCTTTAGGCCTTGTACTTTTCTTCATAGCAAATGCTGAAGTAAGATCCATTTCTGATTTCTCTCTAGTTATATGTAAGCCTTTGTCCTTGGGAGCAATTTTGTCCAATTCACCATTTCAGTACATGACTGATTCAATAGACATTTATTATGTACTTACTGTATATAAGGTGCTATTCCGGACATGGGGACTACAAAAAAACAAGACAGAACAATATCTGCCCACAAACTTACATTCAACTGAAGGAATACTGAATGTACAAAGAAATACAGTTTAGTAAATACAAGGTATTTTGAAAAAAGAGAATATTAGTAGTTAGGGGGATCAAAGGCATTCAATGTCTGAAATATACAAAAAAAATCACAGAATTTCACTTAGAAGGGAACTCTGAGAACATCTAGTTCAACCCATATTTAACAATAATTACAATGTACCTGAGAGAAGTCATTAAGCCTTTCCTTGCAAACCTCCAGGAGGAGGAGATTGTTTCTTCTAGAGGTAGCCCATTTCATGGTTGAGTAAATGAAACGGTAAAGAGAGTTTTTCCATATTGGAGCCTAAATCTGCCTCACTTCAATTCCCATCTCTTGTGTTTTATTCTTTACCCTAGGGTGGAAGTGTCAAATACCCTACAACACTGCAGGCCACCAGATTAAAATGTAACTGGGAAAATACTTAACAAAATTAATAAAACAGTGGTTTTCTGAGACAAATATGCATCCACAGGGATCTTTCTATATGGTTCAGTGGCTTCCTTTTCTTTATGAGTTGGGCTCCACTGCTGCAGAAGGATTTCAATTCTGATTCTTCTTCCCCACCTTGATTCTTCAAGTGCTCAAATACAGCTGTTAAGTTCACCATGAGTTTTTTCTTGTCCAAGATAAAGATAAAATGTTTGCTTTTGAGCCGATAAATAGCTAGAGGACAGAGGCAGTTAGAGGACACAGTGGAAAGAGCACTGGACTTGGGTTCAAGAAGAACCGAATTAATGAGGGAGGGGGGGAAAATGTGAAGCTCGAGGAATTGTGGAACTGGATCTTGTAAACTAAAAGTAAACGAACAAATTAATAAAAAAAAACCCAAAAATAAAAAAAGAACCAAATTAGTGAGGGAGGGGGAGAAAATGTGAAGCTCGAGGAATTGTGGAACTGAATCTTGTAAACTAAACAAACAAATTAATAAAAAAAAAACCCAAAATAAAAAAAAGAACCGAATTAATGAGGGAGGGGGAGAAAATGTGAAGCTGGAGGAATTGTGGAACTGAATCTTGTAAACTAAAAGTAAACAAACAAATTAATAAAAAAAAAAAACCCAAAAAATAAAAAAAAGAACTGAATTAAAATCTAGACTCAAACACTTACTAGCTGTGTGACCCTGGTCAAATCACTTAACTTTTGTATGTGTCAACTTCTTCAACTATAAAACGGAGGATAATAATAGCACCTACCTCCTAGCATTGCTGTGAGGATTCAATAGAATAATATTCGTAAAGTGCTTAACATGGTGCCTGTTGACACTTATTTTATTAAGTTGACACTTAATAAAAGTTTGCTTCCTTTTTTTCTCTTAATAAAAGTATGACTCTTATAGTACACATCATTCCTTGCATTCTAGTTATTTGCTTACATTTATTATTTTCTCTCTTGGAATTTAAAGTTTCTTGAGATCAGGAGTGACAATTCATTTTGTTATACCTTGTGCCCCATCACCAAACAAATGCCTTCACACCTAGCCTTATAAAAATCAGAGAATCAATAAATGTTAAATGACTACATGAACGAAGCCTGTATTACGCCGCTGACTAATGATCTGTGGGTCTATTTTGGGCAAAGTTACTTATAGTGACCCTAACAATTTGGATTGGTTGAATGCCCTTCATTGGCATTATTCTGATCTCACTTATACAAGATGCTAAACAATTCATTTTGATTGTTCAGTCAATTCAGTGGCTGGATAATAAGACCAGTTTGAAAGTTAGAGAACCAAAGGTTTTCTCTTCTTTCCAGATAAAGTACTACTATTGTATTGCTTTAACTACTTCAAGTTTTTAATAATATTTATAATAGAATTGGGACAATCTTAAAGGATGAAAACAGGACCCTGGGAACTCATACATGAATTATAGACTTTGAATAGACCTAATGTGAAGGGGAATAAAATTCCACCATGTAATTTCATTTTTGTTGTTCCATCATTTTTCAGTCATATACAACTCTTTGTGACCCCATTTGGGGTTTCCTTGTCAGAGTTACTAGAGTGGTTTGCCATTTCCTTCTCCAACTCATTTTACAGATGAGGAAACTGAAACAGAGTTAAGTGACTTACCCAGGGGCACATACCTTGCAAGTACCTAAAACAGATCTGAACTCAGAAAGATGAGTTTTCTTGACTCCAGACCCTGTACTCTATCCACTTTCACTAAGGAACAATAAAGAACATGCAGCAGTTTAAAAAGAATATTATTTGAATATGACTTGCCAAAAGCTGCAATTGATGAACAGCTCTTGGTTGAGAAGGGGCTAAGCAGTATTTTTCCTTTGGTCACCAAACTGGATAGCATTTGATATAGCAAAGTGAGAGTGGTCTGACGCAGAGATACTAGGACAGCAGGCGTCATTCCACACTCCCAGTTTTCCTTTCTACCTAATTGATCATCTTTAGCCATTATGACCACACAGTCACAGGGAGTCAGCAGGTATGTTGGTATTGACATCCAGCGGCCTCAGCAGTGAGAAAAGCAGGGATGTTGCCCAAGAGTCTGTGTGGCTCAGTGAATGATGAAGCATCTTTTAAAGTCAGGAAGAACCTTAAAAGTCAGTTCAATCCTGCCTGAGATATTAATTGTCTGTGTGACTCTGGACAAATCAATTATCTTCTCTGTGACTCAGTTACCTTTTCTGTAACATGATTGGGTTCGACTCAAGGGCTCCTAAGGTCCCTTCCATCTCTGATTCTACGATTCCTGGGGAATGTTTGAAAGTTCTCTCAATTTAGGCAAATTCTTGCTTGTCAGTCCGGCAAGTATTAAATGACCAGAACATTATGGAAGGAACATTGATTGAAAATGTGCCAAGCTCTGACATACTGTCAGAGTGCTGTATTTGGAGTCAGGAGAGACCTGGGTTCAAATCTTGTTTCCAACACTTACTAACTATGAGATCCTCTCTGAGACAATTTCCTTATTTGTCATCTGGGGATAATAATACCCACAGTCCCTACCCCCAGGGTTGTTGGGAGGATCAAATTACATCCAATTCATTTTAATTCAATGAGCATTTTTTAAGAGCTTATAATTATATAAATAACTTTTCAAACCATAAAGCACTATGTAAATATCAGCTATTATTACTGAATTTCAAAGAAGCTTTTGAGAGGACTGTAAGTTATCCCAGGGCTTATCAGTTACATGGATAGACAATAACTAGGGGAAGAAAATCAGTGCAGAGAACTGTCAGGTGGGTACATGCACACAGAATTTTGTTTTCTCTTTGATGGACTCTAGACTGTAAAAAAAAAATCTTTACAACATTACTTTTTGATTAAAAGTTTATTAAACATTGCCTAGAATGTCATTGCTTAGTAAAAAGGTTGGTTTGATTATGGAAATGTTATCACTTTGAAGACTTAGTAGCTTGTTACAGTTTAAAGAATGCTAGATTTAGCATCATAGAGCTTGGGTTTAAATCCAGACTCTGGTACTTTTTGTGGCCAGGTCACCTTTGTGACCTTAGGCAAGTCAATTAACCTCTAAGTTCCTCATCTGTAAAATGAGGGTGTTGGACTCAATGACCTTTCAGGTCCCTTCCAACTCTAAATCTATGATCCCATGATCTGACTTTAATGAGTGGTATTTCATGGAGCATGCACAGATGTCCTTTGTTGCACTCTAGCCAATTTTGTAGGAACTTTGAGGTTGCTTCCGGCCAAATGGTGACCCATTGCTGAAAAGACTTGGCGTTTAAATACGATGCAGTAGATTTGGAGTAGTCCCTAAGTCTGGAATGCTGCAGAAGTTACCATTATCTTGGCCGCAGCTTTCCAGGTGGCAAGATGTGACTGTAGTGAGCCAAAGGAAGGGCAAGAGCTTTTCTTTAACCTTATATTATAGCAATCCTACCCAGATGGTAGCTAGTATCAGGGAGTCACAAGTAGACAAGCTTATGTCAAGATTCTTGGTAGCAGCTGTGTCTTTTTGTCTTTCTTTTTTTTTTTTTTGAAATGATAGCCCTTGTGAGTGTAGAAAGCTTGGAGGTCTTCAAGTATGGGAAATAGCATTGTATGATAGCAGAGAAGCAATGGAAGTATCCATTGGAGCAGGAGTGGTTGTTGCACTGGCAGAAGGGAAGTTTCTATATTGGTCGAGTCAGCTACTGATAAAAGGATTAGCCCAATCCTGGCTACTTCATCAGCAGCTAAATAAATCCTGGGAGTGTTTAAGCCAGGAAAAGGTAATATGTAAGATGGCTTATTAACAGGATTGCAAAATTGTTGTCTTGTAAGACTTATACCAGCTGACTATAACCAAAATTATAGTTACTCAATTCTGTTATCTTCATTCTGTTAATGTGCACTGTGACTCTATGTTTAAAACTTCTTTCTCTGGAGGAATAAAGTAACTCTCCTAGTTATACTGTGTTCCTTCTTTTCCTATTCTCTCTTTTTGGGGAAGCTCTAGGCATGAGTTATAAGTAGTGTTGTCTAGGGGTACATAGGGTGGGGGTATGCTATTGAGTCAATCATTAAAAAAAGCCTACCCCCCATTAGAGGTTGAACTTCTTTAGGAGTAAACTCTGTCCAAACCATATGTTTGGGTGTAGAGCATAGAATGGTACAAGTCTCAGCCACTGTGGGCTCATCTGAGATTTCTCATTGCTAGACTACCATTTTCTTCTAATGATAGTTTCCCTTAGGATGCCACCTTGCTAAATACAAAGGGCATTTGCAGAATATAGAAAGTTGATTATAACAACTTTTCATGCAGGATTTGTGATATCTTAATTCAATGACTGTAGAACATGAGAATAAGAATGATGTTAAAAATGACTGCTAGTTATCCCATCTAGTTACTGAGAAACTGACCAAGGAAAGACAGATGTTCCTTCTCTCAGCAAAGATTCCACTTTGAGCAGCATTACCTCCAGTATCATTAAAAAACAATTATTAAGCACCTTGCTGCAAATGATGCTATGCAGGACAGTGTTCAATAATCAGCACCAGCATCCTTCCTTTCCATGACCAACAAATCTGCTTCCTGCCCTTATCTCTATAGGAAAATCAGGAGGAAAAGTTTAGAGGAAGATTGTCAGGGAGGCTGACCTGGCTGGAGTAGAAGGGCCATGTTAGAGTATAAGATACAGAGTGGGAATCTGAATTTGATTCAAGAAGTACTAGAGAGCCATTGTACTTTATTGAACAGGATAGTGATCTAATAAGAAAGGTCATCTAAAAAGATTATTTTAATGGAAAAGAGCACTGAATATGGAGCCAGAAGAAATGGGTTTGAAGCTTAGTTTCTATAGTCCTTCTGTGGGCAAGTTATTTCTTTTCTCAAAACCTTGAGGGATTTGAACTAGATAACCTCTAAATTCTTATCCATCTCTAAAATCCCATGAATTATAACAAAAGACAGTGTTGCATTCTGGAAAGAGTGCTAGGCGTGGTATTGGTAGGAACTGGATTCAAGTTTTGACCCTAATATTTACTAGCTGTGTGACCATGGGCAATATATTTACTTAACCTGTATGTGTCTCAACTCCTCAGAACTTGTCTACTAAATCACAGACAGCCTGTAATCAGATTCAGTAAGCCCCAGACATGTTTACAATCTAACAATTGCTTTTCCAAACATTAAAGGCTCCTCAGTGATAAAAAAAATAGAGATTTCTCATATCTTTAAAGGTATGTTTTAGCCCTAAACCTCCTCACCAGTGCCTTGTAAGGTCTTACTGTTTATTTGGGCAGCTAGGTGGTGAAGTAGATAGAATGCCAGGCCTGGAGTCAGGAAGACCTGAGTTCAAATTTGACCACAGACACTTACTAGCTGTATGACCCATAGCAAGTCACTTAACCCTGTTTTGCTCAGTTCTTCATATATAAAAAGTGAGCTGGAGAAGGAAAAGGCAAACCTCCCCAGTATATCTGCCAAGAAACACCTAAATGGGGTCATGAAGAGTCAGACCTGGCTGAAATGACTGAACAACAAAAATTGTCTGCTCAGGTAACTTAGTATAGATAGGAGGTAAGATGTTTACTTTTTTATTCCATCATCATAACATTCCTAGACCTACTCTCATCTCCCTTTTGATGCCCTTTATTTTACTTGAATTTATTCATATACTCTAAATTATTACTTGGATTCTTTAGGCCAGGGTTGGGGAATCTGTAGCCTCAAGGCCACATGTGGCCTTCTAGGTCCTCAAGTGCAGCTCTTTGAATGTTTCACTTGAGGACCTAGAGGGCTACATGTGGCTTCAAGGCTGAAGGTTCTTTTCAGACAGCTTGGTGGTGAAGTGCACAGAGGGTTAGATCTGGAGTCAGGAAGAATTCAGTTTGAATTCTGCCTCATACACATACCACCATGTGCCCTTGGGTGAGTTCCTTACTGTTAGCACAGTGCCTGGTACACAGTAGGGACTGTGTAAATGCTTATCCCCTTCCTGTCTCCTTACTTTCCTTCAGCTTCCTTATCTGTAAAATGAAATGATAGTAACAATAATGATAACAAGAATAATACCTACTTCTCAGGGTTATTGTGAGGATTGAATGAAATGATATATATAAATTGTTTTATAAACCTTTAGGCTATGTGCCAGGTATCACCATGATCACCATCACCACAAATCCACAAATTCTTAGAGTTCATCTGGCTCAAGCCCAGGAGTATAATAAAAGGGAGAATCCTCAAAAACTTATGACTAGGAACACTGAATATGTGTAGGGCATTGGTACTTGGTTTCTGCTCAGTTAATTCCCTTGCCTTCAGTTGATGTAATCTCAAAAAACAAGGGCCTTGTTAAACATTAAACATGATAAAGATGGGGCCACTCTAAGTTACTCCACTAAGGTGAAATATCATTGGCCAGGCAAAAATTGGCCAAGTTCCAGACTTTAAACTGTTTTATATGGCGAAACCACTGAAACTATACTAGAAGGCACCAAGAAGGGTTCTGGTGACGGGATTTTTCTCTTCCCTCCCCCCACCACTGGTCTTGTTGACCAACAAACTATTAGCTCAGAAAGAAAAACTCTATGCAGTAGTTCAGGGTCAATTCAAGAGAATTATAGGCACAGTCGAAGGAGCAGAAACGCATTGGATGCATCTCCTGTAACAAGAGAGGCAGTCACTCAAGGCCAGAAATGGCTTCATGGAGTATGACCCCTGGCAGCAGAGAAGAGCTAACTACAGTTTCAAGGGAGAACTGACCCTGGTAAATGAGAGTTTAACTATGAAGAGGACTCCAAGAGAAGAGGAAGGACATAGAGGCCCTGAAGTACAAGACGTGTGAATTGTCTTGGCCATGTGTTTGTGAAGCAATTTATTACCATTGTACTTAAAGTGTAAATCCACTCTTTTTTTTTGCCTTTTTTTGTGGGAGTAAGGCAGGGCAATTGGGGTTAAGTGACTTGCCCAATGTCACTCAGCTAATAAGTGTTAAGTGTCTGAGGTCAAATTTGAACTCAGGTCCTCCTGAATCCAGGGCTGGTAGAATCTACTCTTTCCATGAATATTATATGTATTTGTACTTATGTGAGGCTTCTCTTAGGCTTATGGGAGAGGGGATGTTTTACAGCTACTCATTTTACTATGCCATTTTAGTAAATGCCATTACTTTGATTAAATTTAGTCTGCTAGTTAGTTGTTAAGGGGACTCACAAGCTATAGTAACAGAGGTGTGGACATTCAACCTATCCTCTAAATCTCAGGAGTAACAGCTTCCTTCTGGGGAGGTATTCTGGAAGAAACTCTATGTAAGTTCAATAAAATGGATCCCCTTAAGGGACTTGTCCTTATCCTCCCATAAATTTGCCACTCAACATGCTGGAGGCATGAAAAGGTAACTCACCAGTAGGTTGCTCACCTATTGAGGAACTAATTTGGCCATGGCAAGCCATAAAAAGGGGAAAATTTTAAATTGGCTTTTAGTGTGGGCTTTATTTTCTTCTGCAATTACTAGCAGAATGCCAGAAAAAAGGAGATTGCTAAAAACACACAATTTTTGGACCACCTATTATCTTGAATTTGACTATTAGTATTTTAAATGCAAGATTCTTGTCTAATATCCAGCAAATGGAAATCTTACAAGATCTGCTGAATTATATCACCCATGACATTTTTGCTATAAATAAATACAGAAAAAAGAAGGAAGTCACAGCTAAATGGAAAAATAGCTCATAGGTACTTTTTGAAGAAGAAAAGAGTTGTTAGAGTGAGTTTTATGATAAGCAACAAGAAAAATATTGTGGGATATCTGGGTATCTTGTATTACAGTGCTGATGATAAACATCTGCAGAAAGACCATTGTGAAAATAATTGCAGGTTATATATCAGCATCACTTTCCAAGGACAGAGTGATAGAGAAATTCTATGAAGAACTTGATAAGAGCCTCCAAATTAAATCAACATACATTCAGATACTTGGTGACTTAGATGAAAAGGTGGGAAAAAAATGAAGATAGGGAGAAGTATATGGGAAAGTATGGCTCCGGAAGATGGCAGGAGAGAGGTCAAAGACTTGTAGATTACACAGGGGGATTTCATGAATACTTGGAGAAAAAAATTCTTGGGTGTTGAACATGGCAAACATCAAACAGAATCATAAAGAAGGAGATCGTGTTTTTAACAGGCAGAATAAACTTTTTATTAAAATAGGCGTTATCCCTGAGTCAGTCATTGGTATACATTGACCATTAAACTCAAGCTGAGATCATTAAGATATTAAAGCTATTAGAATAAGAAAAAAAGCCCCAAGAAGAAAGAATCCTAATGAGAAAAAGACACTATTGAAACAACTTAAACTATTTGAACAATTGAAAAAAAAATTGAAAAATTTTAAAATGGGATGAAAGAAATGACATCCATACCAAGTATAATAATTTCATCCAGAAATTTAACTGAGGAAAATGAATATTTGCATGAAGACCAAAAGAATCCTGAAAGTAATCAGCAGGTATCTGATTTACTTGCCAAATGGGTAGAGATGGCTGCCAAAAAGCAGCGCTGAGGTAGAATACAGATATCTAGATAACTAGACAGAACATTTATTAAGCACTTATTATGTGCTAAGTACTGTATTAAGTGCTTAGGGAATACTAATAAGTACAAACAATATAGTTTCTAGCACCTAATGGGGAAAAACAATATAGGGTATAGTTGGAAATTGATGGGGAGGAGATAAGGGGGAAGGTTTGTGGTGAGAGGCAGAGAAGTCCAGAGAGTGAGGTGAGCTGTCCTTCAGTAGAAGAGGGTCCCATAGGATCTACAGATAGCTCGCTCTTCCTATCCACTAAACTGGAAAATGATACTTATTTATGTTCCCTCCAGAACCCTGCAAATTATTGGTGTCTTCTCATTGTATGTCCTTATCCTCACCCTCATCACTTCTCCAGGGTCTGGGCAATGTCCCCTCCGGTTTGAGGCAGGCCTAGCTGGAAGGGTTAGTTACATTTTTTCCATATGATTTTGATTTGTTTTTCTGTTTCTTACCTCCATCTCCATCCCTGTTCCTCAATTACCCTTCTCTCCAAAAGATCAACATAAATAAAACATTTGAGCAAAACCATTAAAAATTTTTTTTAAAGAGTTTATCCAACTAGGAGAGCTGACCTCAGGGCAGAGGTATTTCCATGATGGGAAAGTTACTGGTGAATATCTGGAGAAGTCCATAGAATGATTCAATCTAAGAGTGAATACAAACTCATTTATAAAATCTTCTGAAGAAGGATGGACTGTTATGAGCATATCTCATAAAGGAACAAGAAGTAGTGCCCAACAAAGTCAGTTTTAAAAAAAGTTTGGCAGAAATCCAACTAATCAAAATTATCTCAAAACCAGAAGGAGTGCAGAGGAAAAATGGGGTGAAAGTTGCATAAATCCTCATAAATTATTTGCTTCATCAAGGACAATAAAACCACTACATTTGGAAACTAACACCACAGTCCTACATGTGTTTATAAAGGAGGTAGGAATAGCATTAAAGAGAATAAAGATGTGGAATGGATGGTTTGGTCTTCCAGGTACTGTTTGTGGATGAAATTGTGCTGACTGCATCAAGTCCCAGTATACTGATGAGGCTCCTGGAGGAGGGCTATAATGATCCACAAGTGTTATACTTGTACATCCACACAGAACACGAAGTAGATGAAGAACATTTATTGCTCATATTTCAACATGCATTGAAAAGGTGTAGGTTTTAAAATTTAATCATAAGCTAATTTCAAATTTTAATTATAAGTTATACAGACAAGTTTCAGGACATTTAAAAAAAGCGGGGGGCTTTGGAAAGTTTGAAGCCTTCTTGTTTTGGAGTGCTTATGTGTATACTCTTTGGACCAACCCCTGTAGGTCAGGTAGAAGTTTCCTAACAGAACTGCATGGCTTTCTGGTCATTGTAGTTTTGTAGCCTGGAAAAAGGTCAACCTATTAAATATATAAATGTAGAACAGGTATGTAAAGGGGGATTAAGGGGAGTGGTCCCAGTGGCAACAGATACCAAAGCATCAATGGAGGACCCTACATCTAGAAACTGACCTAGAGTCACCTAGGAACTGACCACAGCAGTTGCTTCTTGCTTGATGCTCTGCATATGGAAGAATTCACTTGGGAAGTAACTGTATCTACCCCAAGAAGCTGAGACCTCGAAACTTTTTTCACTATGTTTTTTCCTTTGCTTCATCAGTGCAGATACTCCTAAGTGTTTCCTATTCTATTAAGTTGCTTTCTTGCATCTTAAGTTATCCATCTACTATCATTATGCTGTATTAAATTATTTTAATATTTGCTTGCTCTAGATAAAATTAAGATAAAATTTTAATTGTATTCTGAATGTGTATCTTAGAGAGAATGGATGAAGTGAGCTATTTAAATATATAGAGCCTATAACATAATTTTTGATCTGTTGACTAGAAGACTTTCTAGTTTAGGGGTTCCAAGCTTTTATGACCCATAAAATGTGGATAAGTACCTGTAGTATATATCACACAAGATTGTTGGAAGGTTCAAATGAGATTACATACATAAATCACTTGTATCCCATAATGTATATAGAGTATTTTGTAAACTTTAAAATTATGTATATGTATAAATTTTATATGCATATATGTATATACATACATTGAGGATAATGGACTATGTCACACCTGTATTTCTTCTGATAAAGGAAACTATTAGCTGATAAAATCCTTTGGCTGATGGTTATATACATATACGTCAGCTATTATTAGTATGCTATACCCCAGGTCTTTGACTGAGGAAAAACACTAAGAGATTTCTTTTCTCTGATTAACTTTTCCCTTTCTCTTTTTGTCCCTAGGTCTCCATTTCTTCTCATCCTGCACCTGGAGCTCCTGTCCCCCCCCCCAAAAAAAACCCTAAAAACTTCAACCAATTTGTCCCTCATCTTTTCTTTAACAAGTGTACTTTTGAGAATCTTCTGATATAGCATTCTGTAATTTTCATAGCAGGATTCAGGACCAGGCTTTCTTTCAGTGACAGCAAAGATGTAGGAGGATTGAAAAAGAAAGCTTCTGACAGTGTGTAATGCACACACAAAGCTCACATACACATACAGAAGCTACAGTACATACCTAGAAATCTGAAAAATGGGGAAATCTTGAGCTATAGGAAAATACTCTATAGATTATAGCCTAATGTTTGCTGTTAAAAAAAAAGAAAGGAAGGAAGAAAGAAAGAAAGAGAAAGAAAGAAAGAAAGAAAGAAAGAGAGAAAGAAAGGAAGAGAGAAAGAAAGGAAGAAAGGTTAAAAGGAAAGAGGAAAGGAGTTATCCAAAATCTTGGATACTGAATATATTCATGGGCCCCATTCTGTCCATGGTATGATTTTATTATAGCATCTGGTCTCAGTCTTCTACTTCTTGAAAATGGGAAGGAAATGTGGGGGGAGAAGATTTGACCTTTACCTATTTTACAGTGATAATGATAGGGTTTAAACTGGTGAAAAAGGCATATTCTTATGATAGGTATGCCCTATATTGATGTTACTCTCTGCCTCATTTTTAACTATTATACATATGTGTGGTATATTTATGTTTACATACAACACATGCTAACAGCATTATTATATTGTAATTTGAATTTAACAAAAGGGTAAGCTGAGGCAGATATCTGAGCAAAATAACATTTATTAGCAGGGGCATGCTACCTATCAATAAATGGGTCAATGGCTTGCCTCCATTCATTCCAAAGACTCTGAGCAAAAATAAAGTTCCCCTTTTACAGATTTTGGGGAGTACAGATAAAAGAACAGAACAGGGTAGATGACTTTATAGGATTAAGGACATCATAATTGGTTACAGAGCTGAGGTGAAGTAACCAGTATGATCGGTTGGAAGTTTGGTAATGGGGGCTAGCAATGTCCCCTCTCTTCTCATGAGACTAAGAAATACTCATTGTTTGAGGCCAGGTTAAAGATAGCAGCCCAGCAGACTTTTGGAAAGCAAACCAGATATCCTTAAAAGATAGTATGGTGGGAGGCGGAGCCAAGATGGCAAAGTAGAAGCAGGACCTTCCCGCGGCTCCGGCTTCCACCCTCCCCAATCCATGTAAAAAGGGGACTCTAAACAAACATTGGAGCTGCAGAACCCACAAAATGACACAGAGGAGCTAACCTCCCGCTGAGGACAGTGCGGCAGGCTGGCAGGAATCCAGTGCAGCGCTCTGGGAGCTGAGCGCAGCCCCATGCCAAGGCTTTAGCCCCAGGCCAGGCCTGACCAGCTGCCAGCCAGAGGGACTCCAGATCAGTAGCAGCTGTGGCTGTTTCCAGATTTATCAACACATAGATGCAAAGGACAAAGTGAGAGGTCAGTGCAGTCTGGACTTTGGGACCAGTAAGTGGGAGTGCATGGCTTGTGGCTTTTACCCCCTGGGGCGAGAAGCTGCTGAGCCGCCAGCACAGCCAGCCAGTGCCACGTGGCAGCTTCAGCTCCTGGCCTGCAGAGTGTAGGGGGACCAAGCACCAGTCTGAGGGGTAATCTCTCTTGCTTTAACCTGCTTGGATCTGGATTGCAGTCTAGGGTGAAGGTCCTGGCGTGTGTGTCCAGCTTGCCGGAGTGTGTGGAGACCTCAGAGAGTGCGCCCATCTAATACTTCTGGCAGCTGAGAAAACCCCAGCATTTGGGACGAAAGCTCCCCTGTCTGGTGGCAGAGTCCTACTGTGGCAAAAAGCCCAAAAGCCAAGTAATTGAGTGGCAAAATGAGCAGGCAAAGGAAACAAAGCAGACAGAAGATTCCAACATTACACTCCTATTTTGGGGATAAAAAGGAGCAAAGCATGGAACAGGAGAAAAACAGTGAAATCAGAACTCCTGCACCAAAAACATCAAAGGAAAGGGTTACAGGCCATAGAGGACCTTAAGAAGCAGATAAGAGAAGTGGAGGAAAAACTGGGAAGAGAAATGAGAACAATGCAAGAAAATTACAAAATGAGAGTCAACAGCCTGACTGAGGAAAATAATACCTTAAAAAAACAGACTGACTCAAATGGCAAAGGAGGCTCAAAAAGGCAATGAGGAGAAGAATGCCTTAAAAAGCCGAATTTGCCAGATGGAAAAAGAATCTCAAAAGCTCAATGAGGAGAATCATTGCTTCAGAATTAGATTGGAGCAAATGGAAGCTAATGACTTTATAAGAAATCAAGATGCTGTTAAACAGATCCAAACAAATGAAAGAATAGAAGGCAATGTGAAATATCTCATGGGAAAAACCACTGACCTGGAAAATAGATCCAGGAGAGATAATTAAAAAATTATTGGACTACCTGAAAGCCATGATCAAAGTAAGAACCTAGAAATCATCCTCCAGGAAGTTCTCAAAGAAAACTTCCCTGATGTTTTAGTACCAGAGGGCAAAATACAGGTTGAAAGAATCCACCGATCACCTCCTGAAAAAGATCCCAAAAAGAAAACTCCTAGGAATATTATAGCCAGGTTCCGGAATTCCCAGATTAAGGAGAGAATATTACAAGCAGCCAGGAAGAAACAATTTGAATATTGTGGAAACACAATCAGGATAACCCAGGATCTGGCAGCTTCTACACTGAGGGATTGAAGGGCTTGGAATATGATATTCCAGAGGTCAAAGGAGCTGGGATTAAAACCAAGAGTCACCTACCCAGCAAAACTGAGTATCATGTTTCAGGGGAAAATATGATCATTCAGTGGAATAGAGGACTTTCAAGCATTCTTGCTGAAAAAACCAGAGTTGAATAAAAAATTTGACATTCAGATACAAGAAGCAAGAGAAGCGTGAGAAGGTAAACAGGGAAAAGAAATCATAAGGAACTTATCAAAGTTGAACTATTAACATTCCTACATGGAAAAACAATAATTGTAACTTATGAAACTTTTCTCAGTAGTTGAAGGGATTAGAAATATATATATATATATACACATATACATATATGTCTATATATGATGGTATATGGGCATGTGATTACATATGAGATTGTGTGTATATATGTTTACAGGTATACATAGATAGAGGGCACAGGACCAATTTAACAGGAAGGGATGATACTTAAAAGGTGAAATTAAAAGGTGAGAGGAATATAATGAGAGGAGATGGGGAGAGACAGATTGGGGTAAACTATCTCATATAGAAGAGGCAAGGGATAATGGTTACAATGGAGGGGAAGAATAAGAAGGCAAAAGGGAATGGGTCAACCTTATTCCCATTGAATCTGGCTTGAGGAGGGAGTGAAATACACACTAAATAGGGGATCTCACCCTCCAGGAGAATAGGGGGGGAAGGGGATCAGAGGGGGGATGATGGAAGGGAGGGCAGGCTGGGGGGGAGGGAAGTTGGAAGCACCCACTTTTGAAAAGGGACAGGATCAAAGTAGAGAATAGAACAAGTGGGAGGTGGGATAGGAGGGAGGGAAATATAGTCAGTCTTTTACAATATATCTACTATGTTATTGTTTTGCATTAGCCACACATGTATAACCTATAATGAACTGCTTATCTTCCCAGTAAGGGTGGGTGACAAGGAAGGAAGGGAATGAATCTGGAATTGAAAGTTTTAATATCAAATATTCAAACATATATGTATATATGTGTGTGTGTTATTATTAATACTATCTTACATGTAATTGGGAAATAAGATATACAGGCACTGAGGCATAGAGATCCACTGGAAAAGTTGAAAGGGGTGTGGGAGAAAATATGGGAGAGAGCAGATTGGAGGAGGGGATATCCTGTGGGACTGCTATTTTGGTGTGGTGGGTAGGGGAAAAAAGGGGAGAAAATTTGTAACTCAAAATCTGGCAGAAATGAATGATGTAAATCAGAAGTTAATAAAGCATTAAAAAAAAAGAAAAAAAAAGATAGTATGGTGGAGTAAAGATATCTTGCCCATCTCCTTTCTTTCACACACATTCCTCCAGGTTAGCAGAATTCCTTGAGGCCAGAAGAGCTCAGTGATTAGAAGGAGAGTTGGATTTCTAGAATTAAGTCAATTACAGCACCAGTTGAATTCTGAACTAAGTTCAGAGACAAAGCACCATGACTTAATCAGTTACATATAAACACAGTTATAGGACAAAAATCAATTACTTGTAAATAGAATCAATAAGAAAATGATACAGGATTGATCTTAATCTCAATTATATTAACACTTCTAGTAAGGACTGAGTTAGAGGCATGGGCCTTTCTACCTTTTTATCAGTTCTGGAACCTATCTGCTCTTATAGCACACATACCTATATACAGAGTTATCAAAACCAACACCAACACCAACTGTTGACCAATTGTCATTAACTTTCATTTAAGCCCAAGAGCACCTGGAGTGACATTGCCTTCAGCCCCAAAAACCATGATCTTGAAAAACTCTGGCACAGATATGGCCTGGTAATTGGTTCTGTAGGTGCTGCAGCTCTTGCTTCCTCAGCAGCCCCAACTACTAAAAATCCATAGTAGAAATTCTTGACACTGAAGTCCATGGCACTGCCAAGTGATCCAACATAAAAATGTTTGTGATTTTATCAATTAAGATGACATTAAAGAGGATGTATTACCATCTGCTTTGCCTCTATACCTAAAGTGCCACAGGGTCTTTTCATCTGCCTTGCAATTTAAAACCTATATATGCTGTTTCTCGCTTGTAAAATGTGAGCAATGTGATAACAGGTACTTTCTCCCTGTTTTTATTTGTATCCTAGAATTAGCTGTTAGCATAATGCTTTGCACATACTGTTTTATATTCTTTTTCATTCATTCGTTTATTTATCAGGGAGCGGCAGGATTATTAATCTCCACTGTCACTTCCTAACAATCACACAGAAATACTCTTTTAGTATAGCAAGGTCTGTCGATCTTCTATTAGATTCCAGATAGTTTCTTGTGGCTAGGTTTTCTTTTTTTGTAACTCATAAGTTGTACAACCAAAACAGCTCAAAATAGACAGCTGGGCAGGTCAGTAATTATGTTTTTTCTCTCTGCCAAAATTCCCACTCCAACTTTGACTTTTCTACTGTACCAAAATGGTGCTAAGAACACTAGAGGTCATAGTGTGATCCCCACATTTCCAAAAATAAGAGTCTCAGGTGACTCTTCACACAACCCTTATCCTTGAATTCAAAGGGGCTTGTCTTTCAAATACCCTAGAGGACAAGATTTCCATTTATAGGATTATAAGTTTAGAACTAGAAGAGGTTTTAGGGTTTAGAATTCAACCACTTCATACAAGGCCTAGAACCTGGTAGGGATTAAATAAATGTTAATTGGATTTAATTCCTAATTTTACTAGGGAGGAAATGTGACCCAAAGAGGTTATGAAACTCGTGCAAGGTCACATAGGTACTTTTGTCACTGCTCCATTTGCCTCTTAGCCTGACTTAAAGAACCCTTGCCAAGCTTTTCTCTCTCAGCAACAGAACTGAAGTTGGGCTTTTACTTCATTGATTTTAGCCAATGATACCCTCTTTGGAAATAATAATGATGATTTCCTATCCTCTCACTTCCTTGAAAGTTGTTGCAAAGTGCTTATGGTCCTACAAAGTAACATCAAACATTCAGACCATGACTTCTGGGAGAGGAGTAGCGTATTGCCTCAATCAAGTTATTTAAGCCATCCTTCCTTACAGAAAGATAACACAATTTCATGACATCTTATTTTGAAATCTTTTGTATTCAAAAAGAAAAGAATAAAAGTGAACTTTGAGGAAGTGATAGAAATCTCTATTTCAGAGAAAGAAGCATGGCACAATGGTTAGGGAACCAGTCTGGAGGGAGGGAGGTGTGAGTTCAAGTTCCCTCTTTGACCTATAGTGTGACCTGGTGATGATGGACAAAGCACTTAACCCTTCAGTACCTTGAGGCAACTGTCTAAATTGCAAACTACTGCTAATCAGCTTTGGTAGATGCAGTTATGGACAGCATACCAATAAAATCACAGGTACAGGATTCAAAATAAGAGTCCTCAGCACTCATAAATACTATTTGCCATTAACTGGGAGTACATCAACTTCTCCTATACTCTTCCTCCCTCCCTCCCTCCCTCCCTCCCTCCCTCCCTTCCTCCCTTCCTCCTTTCCTTCCTTCCTTCCTTCCTTCCTTCCTTCCTTCCTTCCTTCCTTC
>NW_027187380.1:22754456-22821368 GCF_028583685.1 Petaurus breviceps papuanus | reverse complement strand
CCTTCCTTCCTTCCTTCCTTCCTTCCTTCCTTCCTTCCTTCCTTCCTGGAACGTTTAATTTCACTTGATCTGTTTTGTCCCATTTTCTTTGAGCTTTAAAAACTCCCAAGCTGATCTGCTTTCATGTTAAAAACAAAAGTTTTCAAATGTGTAGGGGATAAAATTTCTATAAATGAGTCAACACAGAAAGACTCCATAGCCACCCTCAAATTCTCCTCTGTAACCCTAACAACAAAATAATATTTGACTATTACATGCTCCCTGCCTTCACTAACATTCTATTTCCTCCCTCTGACAATGGCCAGGAAGAGGAGAAAGAGAGAAAAAAAGGGTGTGTGTGAATCGGCTGGATCTCGGAATACTTCCAGAACCACTTGAGTTTGCCCCAAGGCCAAAAATGCCCTCACATGGTTGCTCTCGCGGTGAGCTCCAAGTGGGAAAAAACTACGGGGGAGCAGAGACTTCCCCTCAGAACCAGGAAAGGAGAAAGAAAAAGTGGGTCAGGGACCCAAAGCAAGAGAGTGAGGCAAGAACAAAAAAATGAGGAAAGAGCTCAGGATAGAGAGGAGAACCAGCTTTTAAAGTGTGTCAAATATATAAACTTTTCCTGTGTCTTTGAGCCTTCTCTGAAATTGACCTTTGAGAGTCACTAACATTAGCTGACTCCAGGTCTTAGGCGTGTGGTGTGTGCAGGATGGGCACTGGGGGTCATCTACACTAGAGGTCCCGGGCGCGCGTGCACGCGTATGTGCGTGTGCGTGTATGCGTGTGTGTAGGATGGGCATTCGGGCACAGTGCCCAAAGAGGTAGGATAGCTTTGGTCAGCCACCAGCCTGAGCTGGCGCAGGGGTAGGAGAGGCCAGTCCCAAGGTACATAGAAGACTGGGTATAGGGGAACTGGTGGTGACGCCGCCTGGTGGAGCAATGGGGGCCATCTCACCTGTTCCAACGGGCCACCTTTCTTAGGTAGTAGCGTAGCGCTTCCCGGCTGGACAGCAGAGTGTCCTCGGGTCCCTGCAGTGACCGCTCCTCGAGGGCGCTGTATAGAGGGTGGGCAAAGAGGCTTTGCAGCTTGGAGGGGAGGTCCTGGAGGCCAACGCTGTGGCCGCCCTGCTCATAGCTCCGTTCTCGCGGCTGGATTTGGGAAAAGTTGGGTGCAGCTTTGCTGGGGAGGGAGGCTGTGGCGGCCGCGGAGTTCGGGGGCGGGGCGGAGGGGTCTCCTGCTGAATCTGGGCAAGAACAGTCCCCTCGACCTCTCCGTGGCCGCAGCTGGAGTCGCACTTGGGGCCAGAGGTGGAAGTAGAGGTCCGCGGAGAGCAGCGCCCCTAGCAGCAGCAGGGTCAGCAGCCGGTCCCGGCGGAGCCCCAGCATGGCGGAGCCTGGGTCGTGGCTGTGGGGCCGAGGGGGCCAAAATGAAGCTGGGGTAGGTGGGCTCACCCTACCTTTGGAGGAATGGTGAAGGAGGGCTCGGGTCACTGGTCTCGGAAGGGCAGCAGCATGAGAGTGTCAAGGTTGAGGGAGTCCAGGGAGCAGGCTCGGGGCTGGCTGGGGCGGTAGGCTGCTGACCAGTCTGCCAGTGGCAGCCACCCACCTACTCTTCGGGGGTCGCGGACAAACTCCACTAAGCAAGTGTGGAGTCAGGGGAGGTAGAGCGGGTGAATGTCTGATCTGAGCCTTGCTGCAGCCAGGACACCCTCCCAGGGTAGGTGAAGCCCCACTAGCAAAGCGCAGACGTGCGGTGCCCCAGAGCCCCAGGCTAGTAGTGGCTACTAAGTGGGGTGGGGTGAGTTGGGGGGCGCAGTGGTAAAGAAGAAAAGTGGGTCAGTCCGCCAGCTCCGGCACTCAAGGAAAGAAACGGCTGCTGCGTTGCCTGAGGTTCGTCTACAGAGGATGCTGCTGCTTTTGCGGTTCCCTCCGCCTGCGGTTATCCGTGCCGCAGATTGGCAAAGCGAGGGGGAAGCGCGAGAGTGGATGGTAGTAGTGGGGTCAGCAGGCGGGATGGGCTTCTCCGGACTAGTTCTGCCAGCCTGCTTGCACTACCAGAGGCAGAGGTAACGCACTGCCTTCCCCTAGGCTCTGGCTCAGAGCCCAGCCCTCCACCCACTCTTAGCTGGCACCTGCCCTTACCGCATTTTTCCAGCCAGTTCTTGATTTCGCTGACCAGTTCTATCCTTCCACTTTTGGGCTCTCCACGTCATTAAACTTTCTCCCACTCTTTGGCCCCTCACTCTTTCTCTGAACTTTGTAACTGGGGCTCAGTATGTTGGAGGAGATAGTTTGGCAGGAAAAGAAGGATTCCTTATTTTTATTTGTTAAAAAAAAAAGAAAAAGAATAAAAATCCACAACTCAGGTTATGACCAGTCTCCAGTAAACTTTCAGGTAAGGAATCTTTTTGATTTTCACAATGCAGAACACCCAGTTATGTGTTGGGTATGCTATGGGATCTTAAATATATCATGACTTGTTCATCTTTCCCCAAGGCACCAGTTTTAACTGTAATCTTAATATTTTCCAGTTTGTTTTGGGTCTTATCCCATCTGTGCCAGTTTCTCCTAGAAGTGGAGAATGGAGTGGGGCTCCTTTCAGAAAATCTTCATAAATTTGGGGCTGAAAAGATGTGGGATTTTCTGGGGGCGGGGAGTGAACTACTTTGGGAGAAAAAAAGGAGGATAAATGTAGGGATAGAAATGCATCATCTTTCCCCCTAAATTCTCCCCTCTTCTGAACTTCCCTATTATTGTCAAACTCCTCCCAGTCACCCAGGCTTTAATCCTTGGTGTCATTCTTACTCACCTCATTTATCCGATCTGTTGCCAGGCCTTTTCATTTATGTCCTCTTCTCTGCTGCCATACAGCCACCACCCTGGTGCATATAATCATCACTCCAGGACTATTGCAATTGCCTTCTGGGTGGTCTCCTTGCCTTAAATCTCTCCCCACTCCAATCTATCCTCTGTTCAGCTGCCAAAGTGATTTTCCTAAAGCACAGGTTTGACCAAGTCATCTCACCATTCAAAAAAAAATTCCGTTGGCTTCCAATTACAAGATCAAATATAAAACGCTCTGTTTGGTCCTAAGATCCTTCACAACTTGGCTCCTTCTTGCCTTTCCAGTCTTTTTACACTTTCTCTCCTCCATTTACTCTACAATCCAGCAACACCAAGTTTCTTGCTATTACTTGGAAACTATATTCCCTCATACTACTTTGTGGCTTTTCACTGGAAATGTAAATTCCATCCCTGGAATGCTCTCCTTTCTGGTTACCCTGGCTTCCTTCAAGCCTCAGACCAGCTCCTACTCTCCACAGAAGACCTTTCCTGGCTATTCCCCCTCCATCCTTCGAGATTATCCTCCATTTGAATTGTACACATCTTATATGTATATTTTTTTTTTACATTATTTTCTCCACTAGTAAGTGAGGTTTATTGAGGACCAGAATGGTCAGCTTTTACTTTCTGTTTTCAGAACTTAAGAGTGCCTGGCATATAAACACATAAGTTTTGTTGACTTTTCTTGAGGTGGATGGCGTGATGGTAACTGACAACAGAAGGATGTTGACAACAGAAGAAGAAACCTTTTTTCTCTACAAAGGAGAGGACCAAAAATGACAATGAGGAGTCGATACCCAAGATGAATAAGGAGACGATAAGAGAGGACCTAAGTCAATTTGAATCATCTGGTTCAGATGAACTACATACACTCTTAGGACTTGAAATAATTGGCAGATATGATTGATTAGCTTATGTCAGAGATATTTGAGAGAGCATGGAAAACAGGAGAGTAACACAAGATGAGGGATGGACAAATATCCCAATTAAAAAAAAAGGGAATGGAGTTTGCAAACTTATTGGTCAGTTAACCTGACTTTAAAAATTCCTAAAAAATTCTAGAATGGATTATTAGAAAGATGATTGGCAAACTATCTAGAAAGGTAAGTGGCAATTGCAGAGTCTGGATAACTCCATCAAGAAATGATGAATCATTTTATTTAGTTTACTGAATTAGCAGATGAGGGGAATGCTGTTTGTATTGTCTCCCTCTTTAGTTTGTGAACTCCTCGAAAACAAGGACTATCTTTTGCCATTCTTTGTATCCCTAACACTTAGCTCAGTACCTGTGTGTAATAGTAATGAAATTTGAAGTTCCTTTTGTATTGCTAAACTGAGAGATACTTAGCACCTAGTTTCAAATTAAGCCTCTGTTAAAGAAACAGATTGTATGAACTCTTGTTGCTGATGTAACAGGAAGGGGCTGAATAGGGAGAAGCAATACTGTATATAAGGAAAGACCCTGTCCTATAGACATCTGGGAAAGTCAGAATTTCTTGGGACAAGCATCTGGAGGCAGAGCAGCTGCTGGAGAGAACTGAGAATTGAGAACTGAGACAGAATTTCTTGGAGCAAGCCACATGGAGGCAGAAGCCGGAGCTGCCTGGAGGAAGCATGACTGTGGTGTCAGTACTTTGTTTGTGGCTTTGTTAAGCCTTGCCTTCCCAGGAACAGAGACTGTGAAGGATTTAAGGTAGACTGGACACTGAGCTTCAGTGTGGAAGAGGAAGTGCATGGAGAGCTGGACAAGGATCCAGGAGCTGTCTGCTTTGGAGCCCAGGTGACAGTTTGGTGAATCCAGGTTGGATCTGGGACCATGGAAGGGGATCCAGGGAATCTGAGAACTTGTCCCAAGTCAAGATGAAAATACCTCTCCATGAATACTGAGTAGTGACTGATCCTGATGTGAGGTTTTGCTTTGGGACTCACTTTGGGAAGAGTTATGTGATTTGACCAGATGAGACTCTGGTCAGCCTTTTGAGTCCTCCAGCTTTGAAAACCCAGATGTTGGTGCTTCCCTCTATGGTAACTAACTAGGTATGGAAGTAGTGGTCAGACAGTTGGAAGCCCTGTCTGCTGAATTGTGTTATTTTCTGTTGAATAATGACTGATAGAATTGTAATTTATTTGTGATTGTTCCTTGTGATTGAATTAAGGACTCTGTGATTGACTAAATGAATGTATTATTCAGGGGTGGAGTATTTTGACTTTTGTCTTTTGTATCCCTTAAGGAGGCTCCTTAAGGATGATTGAATGATTGATTGACTAAATGATTGTTCTTTGTTGAAAACCATGTGACCACTGTGGTGAAAACTATGTGGCCATTTTCTGTGATAAGTTGTTGTGAATGCTGTATTTTGATTTCCTGTGATAAGTTGTAATATTCTGAATGCTTTACCTTGATTTTCTGTGAATGTTTTGCTCTGATTTGTTATTGAATAAATAGAGTGTTCACTATACTGTGTAATCAGAATCTTGAAAAGCCATTCACAGTAGCATTCTTCTGGAAAGCTGCTGGTGCTTGGCTTTACACTGTCACATAAGAGATGCTTAACAAATGCTCATTGACTTAATGAATAAACTAAGTATATTGAACCTGAAGAAAATAAGATTTGGGTGAGGGGAGGGAGGACATTGTAGCTATCTTCAAATATTTGAAAAGCTACCATGTTCTGTTCTGCTTCCCAGGGTTAGGGTGGGGAGGGGGAGGTACAACTGAGAGCATTAAGGTAAAAGTTGCAGAGAAACCAATTTAGGCCTGACATCAAAAACAATTTCTAACCAATTAGAGCTAGCTAAAAGTAGATTGGACTGACCCAAGTGGTAGTTGGATTTCCTCTTTAGAGGTCTTTAGGACAAGACTGGATGACTACTTGTGGGAAATGTGGTAGTGGGGATTCTTTTCATATACAAGTTGGCCTTGATAGTTGCTGAGGTCCTTTCCAATTCTCAAACTGTGAGATTATCTGATATAGTCCAACTGGCTTATTTTACATATGAGGAAACTGAGGCACAGAGAGATTGAATGTTCACAGTAAGAAGGAAAAACCATTTCCTCAGACTCCAAATCCAAGGCTGTTTCTATGCTACTTGTCTGCCTCCAGTTCAAATGAACTTGGTACCTAACTTGTCACAAAGTGTTGAAGAAGCCAAAGAGGAACAGAGCAAATACCACTGTTTGGCTACATGATGCTAAGATTTGACAGAAACCTGGACAATTATGTGTTCATAAGAAAGACAAATGTAGATAGTCATCTACTTATAAACCCCTGACTTAAGAATTTATGACTCCATACTATACTGCAGAAATAACCTGAACACTTAAGTCCTAGACTGGATAACTGGTGTATTGGAGAGGTCACTAGATTTAGACTCAGGGGACCTAGACTTAGATTCTTGTTCTGTTTCTGGCTTCCTGAGTGATTTTGGGCAAGTCACTTAACTTTTCTGGGCCTCTCTTTCCTCACTATAAAATGAGAGGTTGGACAAATGGTCTGAAAGAAAATAAATAGTATAATAGGCATTTAGTGCTTTAGTTTGCAAAGTACTTTATGCTATCTCTTTTGATCTTGACAATAATCTTTCCAGATCTAAATCGTATGATGTGATTTTTAAAAATACCTGTGTATAACAAAATGACTTTAGCAGCTAAATGGAGGGATGGATTTTTATTAGTATTATTTAATAGACAGCTGGTGATGTAGGACTGGAGTTCAAGAGATACTAGGGTTGTAGATACATACATACATGTGCACGTATATATGTATATAATGCACACATATGTGTGTATGCACACACATCAATACACATATCTGTATATATGCACATGTATGTGCATATAACACACTTGTGTATATATATTATGTGTGTATGTGTATATATACACACACACATCATATAATCTGGGAATTAATTGTGTAGAAATAATAGACCTGGGGCAGCTAGGAGGCACAGTGAATAGAAAACTGGCCCTGGAGTCAGGAGGACCTGAGTTCAAATCTGGCCTCAGACACTTCACACAAAAGTTAGTTGTGTGACCTCGGGCAAGTCACAACCCCAATTGCCCTACCTTCCCCATTCCAAAAAGCAAAAAAAAGAAAAGAAAAGAAATAATAGACCCAAGGGAGCTGGAAGCAGTCATCAACAAAGTGTAGAGAGAAATGATAAAGGGGCTGGGAACAGAGCCTTGGGGGACACCCATAATTAGGGGGCATGGTATAGATGATGAGCCATCAAAGCAGAATAAGGAACAATGAGGAAATAGGAAGTGAACTGAGAAAGCAGTGTCACAAAAACCTAAAGAGGATGGTATCAGGTAAGAGAGGGTGGTCAGCAGTGACAAATGGTGCAGAGTTCAAGAATAATTCAATCAATCAACCAATCAATCAATCATTAATACCTATGTACCAGGTGCTGTGATAGGTGCTAGGCAATTAATGAATGATACAATACAATACAATATAAGGAATGAAACAATATCTTCTCATAGGAGCCTGCATTTTATAGTGTGAGAGACAATTAAATGTGTGTGTGTAAATATATATAAAATAAACACAAATATATACAAAGAAATTAAATATAATCCTGCTTGGGAAGGAGGACACTAGTAATAGAGGGTGGGTAGATATGAAAGTCTTCCTGCAGAACTTGGCACTTAAATTGTAAATTAAAGGAAGAGAGGCACTCTGTGAGGTGGAGGAGTTGAGGAGTGCCTTCTAGGCATGTGGGAAGACAAAGCACAGAAATGGGAGATGGAGTGTTGTGGGTGTGAAACAGAGGGAAGACAAATTTGGCTGGATCACAGAATTCATGAAAGGGAAGGTGATGTTCAGTGAGGCTAGAAAGATAGGTTGGGGTTTTAAAAATTAAACTGAGTTTATATTTAATCCTAGAGACAATAGATAAGTTCCTGGAGTTGACTGAGTAGGGGAGACACATGGTCAGGTCTCTATTTAAGTGAAATTATTTTGGAAAAAATGTACAGGATTGGCTGCAGTGGGGAAAGATGAGTCAGGGAGACCAATTAGGAGGTTGTTTCAATAATCTAGATAAGAGATGAAGAGAGCCTGAACTAAGGCAGTAGCTGTGTGTGCTAAAGGAGAGAGAAGGGGTAAGATGAGAGAGAGGAGACAGTAGAAACTGCAAGATTTTGCAACTCATTGTGTGGGGTGAGGGAGAGTGAGGAGTCCAGGATAATGCTAAAGTTATGAATCTAGGAAATTTGAAGGATGGTAGTACCTTCCACAGAAATTTGGAAGACTAAAGACTTTGGGGTGGGCAGTAGATAATGAGTTCATTTGGACATGTCAAGTTTAAGATATGTTTGGAACATGCAATTTGAAATGTCTAATAGGAAGTTGGTAATATAGTACTGAAGCTCAGGGGAGAGACTTTCAGAATTGTATAATAGGAGTTAGGTTTCTGGATCATGTTTCGTTCTTTATATATCTGTGTGTATATACACATGCATATGTATCTACACACATATATAATATATACATATTATGCATGTGTGAGTGTGTGTGTGTGTGTGTGTGTGTGTGTGTGTGTGTGTGTGTACTAGGTCCAATACAGGCCTTTAGCACTGAGGTATTCTTATGGCCATTCTGGATCTATAACACTCAAATTTCACTATGTCTTCCTCTCTGCAAACTTGCATATTTCAATTATTGAAACTCAACACTTTTACATTTTAAGTGTAAGGGGGTTAATAGGTGAGCCTTCTATTCTCCCCACCCCCACTTCCACCCCTATAAATAGTGGACCGCATGGTCTCTAGCTCATTGTGTTGAAGGACTTTTTATTTTGACATGATGGAGCAATCCCCTTATGATTCAGGAAGATCTAGCTACCCACTGAATAGAATTTTAAAAGAGAGACAAATTCTGCATTCTCTTACTTCTCCTCCTCTCTCAAACTTTTCCCATAGGATTTCCTGTGTATGGGGAAGAGAGACTCTTTCCCCCAACCAGGAAGCCATAGCATCTAATCACACATGGCAAAATTGTTCATGTGCTGCCTACGTGAGCCTGAGATCTGGACTCAAGGCCCCAAATGCCTCTCCTGCTTGTATTTCTCTCCCTGAACACAGGTGACCAAACACTAATCTGGAAACAGATATCTCGAGTTTTGGAGGTAGCCTCATGAATTTGAGAAGTTAGGAGTTCCTGGGATCCTCAGCTGGAGCTTATTGGTATCAGGAAGAGGTTTTTATATCCTACTAGGGGAAAATGACCATAAAGGGGTGATGAATCTAAAGCCCTGTCCTGGCTGGCCAGAAGGCATGAATCTTCAGGGAGTTGTTCAGACAGTACAAAGTTAAAGTGAATGGGAAACATATTCATAGTCTCACTAAGTGTTTTATGATTAGTGCTTTAAGTATCACCCTTGTAGGAATATAAAACAGGGGTTATAGGTTACTGTAGCATATTTTAAATTTTTGTCCATGTGTGCTTATGGATCTTTTAGAGTAAGCATTTCTTTCATAGTGAAATACCTGTCAGGGGGGCCAGGTAGCACAGCGAGGAAGAGCACCGGCTCCAGTGTCCGGACGACCTGGGGATCGAATCCGGGCTCAGACACTTAGCATCCACCCAGAAACACCTGGCCGTGTAACCTTGAGCAAGTTACTTAACCCCGGTTGCTCTAAAAAAAAAAAAAAAAAGAAATACCTGTCCTATATCTTATCTATAGTGTACATTGAACACCTTCCTATTCCTCTTTGGTGAGACTATAGACATGAACCATATCTAAGCCTTAAATGATTTTTTTTTCCTCCGGGGGCTCTGGGGTGGGGCCAGAGATTGAACCTGACTCTTGTGTGGATTCAGAGCTGAGGGGTCTCCTTAGTGGCAGAAGGCAAACATCCAACCCTGGTGAATTGTTACATAAATGTTAAAGAATTTTTTCAATTTTAAGCTCAGAAGAAATCTATCTTTTTTTTTTTTAAGTTCCAAGTCACAGGACTGTTTCTTATTATCTCCTATGAGTTCTATCTTCCCTCCTTCCCTTCTATCTCCTCTTTTTACCACAATGCACTTAGCCTGTGGCTGTTGCCACACTACCACACCCTTGGCCTGGCCTTGCACAAGGACTACCACATCAACTGAATTTTGGATCACGTTCTGGATACTGTGCTGCATTTCCCTTTAGCTAATTTTAACACTCAGAAAATGCTGCATCGTTCAAGTTTAGCTGTAAAGGAGGATCGGTGAGGATCTTTGTTATAGCCAAATCATAGGGCATCTGTGAGTTTCTCTTTCTGGCAGTTCTTCAGGTGACCAGACTCCCAGACACTGGGGGCAACATTAGAAACCAGCACGTTAGAACAAGTTGTAGAATAAATCTCAGAGAGGCATGGTGGTATAATGCAACTATGAGATCTGGGTTTGGATCATGGCTCTGACAATAATAATAGCTAGTATTTATATAGTGTTTTCTGGTTTTATACATATATATGTATGCATATATACATATACACACATATATGTGTCCGTGTGCCTGTGTGTATTTATTTATGTATGTATGTAATTTCATTTTATCCTCTCAACAGTCCTGTAAGGGAGGTCTTATTATTACTCATTTTGCTCATTTGCTATTATTACTCATTTTATATGACTCATATTAATAGAAGAGGAAACTGAGATCAAGAGAGTTTTAAGTGACTTGCCCATGATTATACAGCTGATTAAGTGTCTGAGGCAAAAGGTCTCTTTTTCTTCATATTTTACATCCTATACACCTAGCTGTATGTTTTTGTTCATGCTTAGGTCTAGTCACACTTCTATATACCTTCCTCTTAGAGACAGAACCTCTGATAGATAAGGCAATATTAAAATCTTTGGTCAATAAAGTACTTGGCAAGGCCACTGTATAAACCAGTCTGGTGTCAGAGACAGCCATACATAAACCATATATCATAAACTCTTTATATCTTCTGAGAAATGAGATTTCATAGTGTCCCTTTGAAACCCCATCATCAAGGGATTCTTCACTGGTGAACCTCAATGAAATCTGAATCTCTGATGAGGCAAGTTATAGACCAAATTTCAGGTCTAGCTAAAATTCCATCTCTCCCAAGAGCTGGGTTTGAAGTACTAGACAAAAGAAGGATACTTTTTGTAATGAATCAGTCAATCATCATATATTGATGATATATTTAGGGCACTATGCTTAATATTACATAAAGAAAGGTTCAGAGAATTTTAGTTCTGGAAAGGACCTTAGAAATAATCTATTCTAGAATAGTATCTGCCTTAAAAGAGTTTACATGAAATATTTAGAAAATCTCACAAAAGAATATTTATGTAGAGAGTTGATTATAGGAGTCTTCTAATCAATTTGGTGAGCTTATAAGGAAGAGAGCCTTTGAGGGACTTTGTTTCTCCTTATGCAGGATGAGGATACGCTCTTTTGACTCAGTCAAATTTACTAGATATTGATTGGGGATGAATCTGTTGGCTCAGACTATTGTAGGACAAAATGTTACAGAGGGAGTCATCAATTTCCTGGCCTATAAAAAAGGGCTTTTGCTTTATTGGAATAAGCCCTGGATCTTGAGGTTAGAGGCTTCAGTTTGAATCCCAGATCTGCCACTTAATACCCATATGATTTCTGCAATTGTACATCACATTTTATTTTTTAAAATTTATTATTTTTATTTCTAAATGCTTTATTAACTTCTGATTTACATTATTCGTTTCTGCCAGATTTTGAGTTACAAATTTTCTCCCTGTTTTTCTCCCACACATCCCCCCAAAACAGCAATCCCTCAGGATATCCCCACCTCCAATCTGCTCTCTCCCATATTTTCTCCCATACCCGTTTTGACTTTTCCAGTGGATCTCTATGCCTCAGTGCCTGTATATCTTATTTCTTAATTACATGTTAGATGGTATTAATAATAGTATATATATATATATATACATACACACATATATATATATATACATACATATATATTTGAATATTTGATTTTAAAGCTTTCAATTCCAGATTCATTCCCTTCCCCCCCCTGCCACCCACCCCAACTGGGAAGACAAGCAGTTCAGTATAGGTTCTACATGTGTAGCTAATGCAAAACAATAACATAGTAGATATGTTGTAAAAGACTGACTATATTTCCCTCCCTCCTATCCCACCTCCCACTTGTTCTATTCTCTACTTTGATCCTGTCCCTTTTCAAAAGTGGGTGCTTCCAACTTCCCTCCCCCCCAGCCTGCCCTCCCTTCCATCATCCCCCCTCTGATCCCCTTCCCCCCCTATTCTCCTGGAGGGTGAGATCCCCTATTTAGTGTGTATTTCACTCCCTCCTCAAGCCAGATTCAATGGGAATAAGGTTGACCCATTCCCTTTTGCCTTTCTATTCTTCCCCTCCATTGTAACCATTTTCCCTTGCCTCTTCTGTATGAGATAGTTTGCCCCAATCTGTCTCTTCCCATCTCCTCTCATTATATTCCTCTCACCTCTTAATTTCACCTTTTAAGTATCATCCCTTCCTATTAAATTGGTCCTGTGCCCTTTATCTATGTATACCTGTAAACATATATACACACATTCACATATGTATTCATATGCCCATATACCCTCATATATAGACATATATATTTCTAATCCCTTCAACTACTGAGAAAAGTTTCATAAGTTACAATTATTGTTTTTCCATGTAGGAATGTTAATAGTCCAACTTTGATAAGTTCCTTATGATTTCTTTTCCCTGTTTACCTTCTCATGCTTCTCTTGCTTCTTGTATCTGAATGTCAAATTTTCTCTTCAACCCTGGTTTTTTCAGCAAGAATGCTTGAAAGTCCTCTATTCCACTGAATAACCATATTTTCCCCTGAAACATGATACTCAGTTTTGCTGGGTAGGTGACTCTTGGTTTTAATCCCAGCTCCCTTGACCTCTGGAATATCACATTCCAAGCCCTTCAATCCCTCAGTGTCGAAGCTGCAAGATCCTGGGTTATCCTGATTGTGTTTCCACAATATTCAAATTGTTTCTTCCTGGATGCTTGTAATATTCTCTCCTTAATCTGGGAATTCTGGAACCTGGCTATAATATTCCTAGGAGTTTTCTTTTTGGGATCTTCTTCAGGAGGTGATCGGTGGATTCTTTCAACCTCTATTTTGCCCTTTGGTACTAAAACATCAGGGCAGTTTTCTTTGAGAACTTCCTGGAGGATGCTTTCTAGGTTCTTACTTTTATCATGGCTTTCCGGTAGTCCAATAATTTTTTAATTATCTCTCCTGGATCTATTTTCCAGGTCAGTGGTTTTTCCCATGAGATATTTCACAGTGCCTTCTATTCTTTCATTTGTTTGGATCTGTTTAACAGCATCTTGATTTCTCATAAAGTCATTAGCTTCCATTTGCTCCAATCTAATTCTGAAGCAATGATTCTCCTCATTGATCTTTTGAGTTTCTTTATCCATCTCACAAATTTGGCTTTTTAAGGCATTCTTCTCCTCATTGCCTTTTTGAGCCTCCTTTGCCATTTGAGTCAGTCTGTTTTTTAAGGTATTATTTTCCTCAGTCAGGCTGTTGACTCTCATTTTGTAATTTTCTTGCATTGTTCTCATTTCTCTTCCCAATTTTTGCTCCACTTCTCTTATCTGCTTCTTAAGGTCCTCTATGGCCTGTAACCAGCTTGTATTTTCCTTTGAAGCTTTTGGTGCAGGAGTTCTGACTTCACTGTTTTCCTCCTGTTCCATGCCTTGCTCCTTCTTGTCCCCAAAATAGGAGTCTAATGTTGGAATCTTCTGTCTGCTGTGTTTCCTTTGCCTGCTCATTTTGCCACTCAGTTATTTGACTTTTGGGCTTTTTGCCACAGTAGGACTCTGCCACCAGACAGGGGAGTTTTCGTCCCAAACGCTGGGGTTTTCTCAGCTGCTGGAGATATTAGATGGGTGCCCTCTCTGAGGTCTCCACATGCTCTGGCAAGCTGGACACACACCCCAGGACCTCCACCCTAGACTGCAATCCAGATGCAAGCAGGTTAAAGCAAGAGAGATTACCCGTCAGGCTGGTGCTTGGTCCCCTTACACTCTGCAGGCCAGGAGCTGAAGCTACCACGTGGGGCTGGCTGGCTGTGCAGGTGTCTCAGCAGTTTCTCACCCCAGAGGTAAAAGCCACTCACTCCCACTTACTGGGTCCCAAAGTCCAGACTGCACTGGCCTCTCACCTTGTCCTTCGCACCTATGTATTGATAAATCTGAAAAGGGCCACAGCTGCTGCTGATCTGGGGCCCCTCTGGCAAGCTGTTGGTCAGGCCCACCCCGGGGCTAAAGCTTCGGGGTGGGGCTGGGCTGGGCTCCCAGAGCGCTGCGGTGGCCGATTCCTGCTGGGCTGTCCTCAGCGGGACATTAGCTTCTCTGTGTCATTTTGTGGATTCTTCAGCTCCAAAGTTTGTTTAGAGTCTCCTTTTTACATGGATTGGGGAAGGTGGAAGCCGGACCCGCGGGAAGATCCTGCTTCTACTCTGCCATCTTGGCTCCACCCCCTGTACATTACATGTTAATAGCATCAATAATTGTTATAATAATTATCCACAATCATGAGTAATCATCCCTTGGTATTATATGCATGAAATCTACATTAATATAATAGGTAGGGCTGCTTTGGACTGAATGTATTAATTGTATATTGAATGTATTACATGCACACATTATAATAATACATGTATATGCATAATACGCCAGCAAATAATCACAAATAGCAAGAAAAATCCCACCAACGTAACTCACAATAACAACATCAATGTGCTTATGCTGTAACAAAACTTGCCGAATTACTAGCATATTCATAAGTAGCAACAGTATACATATTTCAGACAAATGTAGCTATTTATGTGCAAAAAAATAACAATAATTAATACATCCATCAACGTATGCAGTTATGTGCAAGGCATACACTAAAATGGGCCAACATTAGAATTGTCTAGCTACATGTGTACCTGTTTCTCTTGCAACATTGTAAGTTAACCTAATGACATGTTAGATGGTTCTGGCTCTTTTGTGATATGTTAACCTTTTTTGCATAATACCGGTATTATTATTATTTCCTAATACCTGTACTGTCTAAATCTCGTTCCATTAAAAAAGTTTAAATGCAACTAACTCTTCATAACTGATCATCATTCTCATCAGATCTATAAGCTTTTAGTGATAAACTTGACTTTTTTTTGTACTTAGGGCACCACAAAGTTATTTCAATGACCCAAGCTAACACCAAAAACTTCTTTATGAAACTTCAAGGTCACTCTCATATCCTAAATATGGGTAGTCTTTGTCACTTGGTCCACCAAATCCTAGCCCTTTCATAGGCTATGGAGGAATTATTCTCAAAAAGAATATGATGGTCACTTATGATCTGCCATTTGGTATAGCAACACATTCCATATTTATAATTTTGTTTTTTTTTTAATCAAATGCTTTATTAACTTCTGGTTTACATCATTCATTTCCACAAGATTTTGAGTTACAAATTTTCTCCCTGTTTTTCCCCCTACCCAGCACCCCAAAATAGTGATCCCACAGGATGTCCCCTCCTCCAATCTGCACTCTCCAATATCTTCTCCCATATCCCCTCCAACTTTTCAGTAGGGCACAGTGGATGTCTATGCCCCAGTGCCTGTATATCTTATTTCCCAGTTACATGTAAAATGATATTAATAATATATATGTATATATATATTAAACATTTTGTTTTAAAGCTTTGAATTCTAGATTCATTCCCTTCCTCCCTTTTCACCCACCCTTACTGGGATGATAAGCAGTTCAATATAGGTTGTACACGTATAGCTATGCAAAACATTTCCATAGTGGATATATTGTAAAAGACTGACTGTATTTCCCACAATCCTATCCCACCTCCCACTTGTTCTATTCTCTACTTTGATCCTATCCCGGGGAGCTTCGTCCCAATCGCTGAGGTTTTCTCAGCTGCCAAAGGTATTAGTTGGGTGCTCTCTCTGAAGCATCCACATGCTCTGGCAAGCTGGTTGCCCACCCCAGGACCTCCACCCTAGACAGCAATCCAGATCCAAGCAGGTTAAAGCAAGAGTGATTTTCCCTCAGACTGGTTGCTTTTCCCCCCTATAATCTGCAGGCCAGGAGCTGATGCAGCCACGTGGCTGTGACTGCATGGCTACAGAACCTCAGCCGCTTCTCCCTCCAGGGGATAAAGGCTGACCTCACTCCCAAACTACGTATCCCAAAGTCCACACTGCACTGACCTCTCACTTTGTCCTTAGCATCTATGGGTTGATAATTCTGGAAACCGCCACAGCTGCTGTTGATCTGAAATCTCTCCAGTCATGAGTTGGTCAGGCCCACCCTAAGGCTAAAACCTCCGGCTCCTGTAGGGCTGGGGTTGGCTCCCAGAACACTGTGCTGGCTGCTTCCTGCTAGCCTGCCGGACTGTCCTCAGTGGGAGGTTAGCTTCTCTGTGTCATTTTGTGGGTTCTGTAGCTCCAAAGTTTGTTTAGAGTCACTTTTTACATGAACCGGAGGAGGTAAGAGCCAGAGCCCTGAGGAAGTCCTGTTTCTTCTCTGCCATCTTGACTCTGCCCTCCCTCCCCCCATTTTTACCATCACTTTTGTGGAAGGTTCTAGGAGTCTAAATGTAATGGATCCATAAGGAATTGTCATATTTCTCTCAAGTGAATTTGACATATGGGCATGTAGTTCACATTTGTAACAGAAAATAAATAGTTTGATCTCTGTGGTTGTACTTGGCCAGTGATTTTCTTGTTTCAAATTATTTTCACTTCTCTTCTCTCAGTTCTTTGTCTTTCCAGGTTAAAAGGTCATCCTAGTGGTTCCATTTCTCAACATGCTTCTGCGGCCCATATCCGTGAAGATATTCTAGAGGTAATAGAAGTTTAGTTTTCCTGAGTTGGTCTACTTTGTGTATTCAACTCATTGGTCAAATACTTTCCCTTTCTCTAGGAATTGCCCACAAGTCAAATGTTTACTTGTTGATATGGCATTTGTTAACTATGCCTTTAGCTCAGGACATCCTCCATAGATTCTGCCAAATTAGGTAATTTTGGTAAAGTTTATTTTCTTAGATTGCACCATTGCTTTTTTCTTCCAGTCTCAATAATAGGTGCATCATCTGAAACTTTCTACCAAATTACTTTTTATCTAGCTCAGATGCCTGCCAGGCCTTTAGAAGCTCTGTCACATAACCTATTCAAAGCTCTACTGATTCTTCTTCAAGAGGACTCTTCCTAATACCTGTATTGTCTAAATCTGGCCCCATTTAAAAATTTAAACGCAGCTATAATCAAACCAAAACAAAACTGATGTAAAATTACTCTCCACATAATGCTCAGATAGAATGTTCCAAACATCTAGATCTTCTTATGCTGCCACAAGCAAGTGAAAATCTGTAGAGAAACTTCACAGTATAATCATCCTATATGTATTATTAACCATGATACCCAGTGCTGTCAATATGCATGTGACTGTGACCTTGGGTGTGCTATTTCCCTTTCTAGGTCTTTTTTTTTTCCCATGTTTCTAGAATAAGAGACAATCTCTAAAATGCAATACAATCTCAAAGGTTCATTCCAGTTCTATAAATGATGCTATGCCTAATATTATAACTAATTGATGTCCTTGGGGATGCTTCTGGCTAGAAGGAAATCAATCCATAACGATGTTGCAAGTGGCATTTTAGGCATCTATATGTTTTGATATGGAGTTGCACTGGGTTATCTTATTCATAGCCTGGGTTTGGAATTCCTGAATTTGAAAACTCATCACTAAAAGAATAATGTTCAACCAGCTCGATAAATGAATCAGTCAATAAAATTTATTGATTTTTATCAGTGACTAGTTAGCTCAGTTAATGGATGGTACTAAAAATTGATTCTCAATTGAGGCACAAATCTTTAATTAATATTAAAGTGAAAAACAATTCAGAGTACATTGCCCACTGGTGGGAAGCAAGATTTTTACATAGAGAGGAAGGAAATTAGAATGTTTAGCTTGGTGAAGCTAAGACTGAAGGAAGCAAGCGCTGTCATGTCAAAGAGATAAACTTATTCTTCTGAGCTCCACTGGAAGAACCAGGAGGAATGGGGTGGAGATTGAAGAGAGGCAGATTTAATCTGCATGAAAGGAGAGACTTCTTTTTAAATCATATTTTATTTTTCCCCAATTACTTCTTTAAAAAAATTCTTAACATTTTTTAAAGTTTTGAATTCTATTCCTCCCTCCTCTCTTCCTAGCCTAAGATTACAAGCCATCTGATATAGGTTGTAAATGTGTAATCATGTAAATTAGTCTTTTTGCATGGTCTACTGGTATATATATTTGATATATTAGTCATTTTGAACAAGTCACTTTGTACTCAAAAAAAAAAAAGAAAGTGAAAAATAGCATTCTTCAATCTGTATGCAGGCAATATCAGTTCTTTCATTCTCTGGAGATAGATAACATGTTTCATTTTGAGTCCTTTGGGATTGTCTAAGAGTTGTCTAATAGTGGAATGGGATGCCTTGGAAGGTCATACCCCCTGAGTATGTAAAGAGATTTCATGGCCAGATGTCTTCACTGGTATAATGAAGGATTTGGACAAGCTGACCTCTAACATTTCTTATAGCTATCAAAAGACTATATATATTTTTTGCTTTTTTGAGAAAGGAAGGCTGGGGTTAAATGACTTGCCCAAGGTCACATGACTAGTAAGTGTCAAGTATCTGAGGCTGGATTTGAACTCAGGTCCTCCTGACTCCAGGGCTGGTGCTCTATTCACTACAACACCTAGCTGCCCCTCAAAATAATATTTAATCCTACTTTCCTTTTGGCCCACTTTCCTCCAAAAAATACTGTTTTTTTTTAGACACAGTGAAGTTTAGGAACTGAATCTTGATCTTAAAGACCCTAATATAAAGCATCAGTTAAAAAATGTGTTTAATGGTGAGAATGTTTATTAAAAGAGGAATACTATATGGCATAAATAATATGTAAGAGCAATCTGCTTGCATTAAATTAAATTGTATTGAATGTATTTCTGTTTTAGAGATGAATGAGTACCTGTGGGATCATAAATTTAGAACTAGAAGGGTCCTCAGAGATTATTTAGTCCTGTAACCTTGAGCTCACAGGTTCACCACCCCTGATCTAGTCTAACCTCTGCATTTTACAGATGAGAAAACTGAGGGCCAGTTAGGTGACTTGGAGAGGGTCACACAGATATAGAATTTGAGCTTAGGTCCCCTGATTCCAGAGCCAGGATTTTTTCCACTGTACCATTATCTGTTACTAAGCTCAGCATTGTTATTCTTGATCCAAGAAACACATCTGTTCTGTTTGCATTATATCAGCTTTAGAAATCATACTAAACAATGGCAGATGTGTTTTCCTTATTTCATTTCTTACTATCTTTGTAGCACAGTTTCAGAAGCTAGGGTGGTGCTTCATTTTGTTGAGAATGGATGTGGCTAGTTTCTCAGTGATGCTTTTTATACTAGTTTTTCTTCTCTGTCTCTGTTTTTTCTTTCTCACCTCTCTTCATGTCTGTCTGTCTATCTATCTATCTATCTATCTATCTATCTATCTATCTATCTATCTATCTATCTATCTATCTGTTTGTCTGTCTGTCTGTCTGTCTGTTTGTCTGTCTCTGTCTGTCTATCATATCCTTTCTATGGCCTTATTTTGGAATGGAAATAACCCTGTGCTTCATAAGGCTGTATTAGTGGAACACAACTCTAGTAGGTTTTACTCAACTAGGAAGGTTTTGAGTACAGGCCTTGCTTAAGGAAGACCTTCATACCAAAGTTCAGAGAGTGCTGTCAACCTGAAGACTGACCACTTATTGAAATTTTTTTTGACTATTACAAATTACTGGTGCTGTTGACTGAGATGTGGAGAGATTTCTTTATCAGTAGAGTGTTTTCACTAATAAGATCATAGTTCTGTCCTTCTTTCCGTCCGTCCCTCCCTCCCTTCCTTTCTTCCTTCCTTCCTTCCTTCCTTCCTTCCTTCCTTCCTTCCTTCCTTCCTTCCTTCCTTCCTTCCTTCCTTCCTTCCTTCCTTCCTTCCTATCCATCTCAGTGGTGTAAATTGTTAATATCTGAGGAAACAAAAGATCACTAGAATCATGAAGCAAAATACCCTCTTTTAGAATTTCTGCCTATTAGCCTGAGCACAATTTTCCCAGTGTGGCATTTCAGAAACTCTGGCTGCTTAAATTATCTATGTAATAATGCCTCATATGTATAATAGAATTTTCATGTTAACAAAGTATTTTCTTCACAATAACCTTGTCAGATAGGTTGTACAGTAATATTATCACAATTTTGCCAAGATATGATTTGCCCAAACTCCAGTAAATCACTAGCACGGGACAGAACTAGGATTCAAAGCCAGTTCTTCTAATTCTAAATCTAATTCTCTTTTCACTTTGACTTTGATAGATAGTTATTGGGTTGCTGCTCTTATTTAAAAAAAGAGCCATCTAATTCCTGGACTCCCTTTTACACTCATATGTCAGAGCCCAACCCTCCCTTTTTCTTTGGTAGTACATAGTGGTGAATAACCTGCCCCAATAAATCAACAGCTAGGACAGAGAAGAGGAGACAGTTCTGGGTCCTCCCAGTCACTAGGGAAATTAAAATCACAGCTGGAAGCAGACACAGGAGGGCAAATGGGAACACAGAGTCCACCTTTGCTTTGGGTCTTGCAAATTGAGCAAACTTGTGGTCTGAACAAAACCCACAGCAGCAGATTAAGTTATATCCCCTTGCACTGTTTCCCATTGACATGTCTTCCTATCCCATTGTGAGTGATTCATTCCAGAAAGGAGTTTCACAACTCAATTTGGAAAAAGCATGTGTAATCAGGAGAGTTGAGACAGAGGAACATTTTAAAAAGGCAGTTAGTTGACTCTTTTGTAGTAAGAACAGCAACAGAGAACCACCCAAACTGTAAGAGTTAGAGTGTAATAGATTTTTAGTTCTCAAAGCAGCAGGGCAGCAGGCAAAACCTTAGAGCAGAATTCTTAACCTTGGTCTGTGAATTTGGTTTTTTTTTTGTTTGTTTGCTTAAAATATTTTGACAAAATTTTAGAAATGAATGTTAAAAATTGTTTTTACATGTACCTGGGAAATAAAATATATAGGAAATGGGGTATGGGAATCTATCTTGCCCTACAGGAAAATAGAAGGGAAGGGGATAAGAGAAGGCAGATTAGGTGAAGGAATAATCAGAATGCATGCTGTCTTGGGGTGGGGGGAGGGGAGAGATGGGCAGAAAAATTTGGAACTCAAAATCTTGTGGAAATGAATGTTGAAAACTAAAAATAAAATTAATTAATAAAAAGAAAAAGGCAATATTTTGATAGCCATTTCAATAGTATTGATTTCTTTTGGAATACTATGTATTTTATTATTCTGCATAATTATGCATATATGTTTATTATTCTTTGTATCACATCATTCTGATATGTGGTCCATAGGCGTCACTGGCATAGATATAGGCAAGTGTTAGAAACACAAAACACCATTGATACCAAGATTTGGGTATCAAAAGAAGTTTATTGAGGAGAAATTTAGAGAAATTAAACAACTCTGGCAAAAAGTGGACTCCACCCTTCATTAGGAAGGAGCTCTGAATACAAAAGCCAGAAGAACTTTATACTGTTAGCAAGGAAACCTCCTTTCTGAACATGAATTGGTCCATGCTATTCAGGGTTTCAATTTTCCCCATGTGTACATTACATATTACTCTTTTTTTTAAAATGCTTTATTAACTTCTAGTTTATATCATTCATTTCTGCCAGATTTTGAGTTACAAATTTTCTCCCCGTTTTTCCCCTACCCACCGCCCCAAAATAGCAGTCCCACAGGATATCCCCTCCTCCAGTCTGCTCTTTCCCATATTTTCTCCCATACCCCTTTCTACTTTTCCAGTGGATCTCTATGCCCCAGTGCCCGTATATCTTATTTCCCAATTACATGTAAAACCGTATTAATAATAGTATATAATTAAATATATAATTTTAAAACTTTGAATTCCAGATTCATTCCCTTCATCCCTTGTCACCCACCCTTACTGGGAAGTTAAGCAGTTCAGTATAGATTGTATATGTGTGGCTAATGCAAAACAATAACATAGCAGATATATTGTAAAAGACTGACTATATTTCTCTCCCTCCTATCCCACCTCCCACTTGTTCTCGTCTCTACTTTGATCCCGCCCCTTTTCAAAAGTGGGTGCTTCCAACTTCCCTCCCCCCAGCCTGCCCTCCCTTACATCATCCCTCCTCTAATGCCCTTCCCCTCCTACTCTCCTGGAGGGTGAGATACCCTATTTAGTGTGTCCCTCCTCAAGCCAAATTCAATGGGAATAAGGTTGACCCATTCCTTTTTGCCTTCCTGTTCTTCCCCTCCAATGAAACCGTTTTCCCTTGCCTCTTTTATATGAGATAGTTTACCCCATTCAGTCTCTCCCCATCTCCTCTCATTATATTCCTCTCTCACCAATTAATTTCACCTTTTAAGTATCATCCCTTCCTGTTAAATTGGCCCTGTGCCCTCTATCTATGTATACCTGTAAACATGTATACACACATTCACATATGTATTCATATGCCCATATACCCTCATATATAGACATCTATATATTTCTATTCCCTTCAACTACTGAGAAAAGTTTCACAAGTTATAATTATTGTTTTACCATGTAGGAATGTTCATAGTTCAACTTTGATAAGTTCCTTATGATTTCTTTTCCTTGTTTACCTTCTCATGCATCTCTTGCTTCTTGTATCTGAATGTCAAATTTTCTATTCAACTCTGGTTTTTTCAGCAAGAATGCTTGAAAGTCCTCTATTCCACTGATTTATTCTATTTTCCCCTGAAACATGATACTCAGTTTTGCTGGGTAGGTGACTCTTGGTTTTATTCCCAGATCCTTTGACCTCCAGAATATCATATTCCAATCCCTTTGATCCCTCAGGGTAGAAGCTGCCAGATCCTGGGTTATCCTGATTGTGTTTCCACAATATTCAAATTGTTTCTTCCTGGATGCTTGTAATATTCTCTCCTTAATCTGGGAATTCCAGAACCTGGCTATAACATTCCTAGGAGTTTTCTTTTTGGGATCTTTTTCAGGAGGTGATTGTTGAATTCTTTCAACCTCTATTTTGCTCTCTGGTTCTAAAACATCAGGGAAGTTTTCCTTGAGAATTTTCTGGAGGATGATTTCTAGGTTCTTGCTTTGATCATGGCTTCCAGGTAGTCTAACAATTTTTAAACTCTCTCTCCTGGATCTATTTTCCAGGTCAGTGGTTTTTCCCATGAGATATTTCACATTGCCTTCTATTCTTTCATTTGTTTGGATCTGTTTAACAGCATTTTGATTTCTCATAAAGTCATTAGCTTCCATTTGCTCTAATCTAATTCTGAAGCAATGATTCTCCTCATTGAGCTTTTGAGATTCTTTATCCATCTCACAAATTCGGCTTTTTAAGGCATTCTTTTCCTCATTGCCCTTTTGAGCCTTTTTTGCCATTTGAGTTAGTCTATTTTTTAAGGTGTTATTTTCCTCAGTCAGGCTGTTGACTCTCATTTTGTAATTTTCTTGCATTGTTCTCATTTCTCTTCCCAATTTTTGCTCCACTTCTCTCATCTGCTTGTTAAGGTCCTCTATGGCCTATAACCAGATCGTATTTTCCTTTGAAGCTTTTCATGCAGGAGTTCTGACTTCACTGTCTTCCTCTTATTCCATGCTTTGCTCCTTTTTGTTCCCAAAATAGAAGTCTTATGTTGGAATCTTCTGTCTGCTTTGTTTCTTTTGCCTGGTCATGTTGCCCCTCAGTCACTTGATCCCTGGGCTTTTTGCCACAGTAGGACTGCCACCAGACAAGGGAGCTTTCGTCGCAAGTGCTGTGGTTTTCTCAGCTGCCGGAGGTATTAGTTGGGTGCCCTCTCTGAAGTTTCCACACACTCTGGCAAGCTGGACACATCCCCAGGACCTCCACCTTAGACTGCAATCCAGATCCAAGAAGGTTAAAGCAAGAGCGATTACCCCTCACTCTGGTCACTTCGTCCCCCTACACTCTGCAGGCCAGGAGTTGAAGCTGCCATGTTGAGCTGGCTGGCTGTGATGTTGTTTCAGCGGCTTCTCGACCCGGGGGCAAAAGCCAAGGCACTTCCAACTTACTGGGTCCCAAAGTCCAGACTTCACTGACCTCTCCTTTTGTCCTTTGCATCTATGTGTTGCTAAATCTGGAAACTGCCACAGCTGCTGCTGATCTGGAGTCCTTCCTACTGGAGGCTGGTCAGTCCCACCCTGGGGCTAAAGCCCTGGCGTGGGGCTGGCCTCGGCTCCCAGAGCGCTGTGCTGTCCAATTCCTGCCACCTTGCCGTGTTGTCCTTAGCGGGAGGTTAGCTTCTCTGTGTCATTTTGTGGGTTCTGCAGCTCCAAAGTTTGTTTAGAGTCCCCTTTTTACATGGATTGGGGAAGGTGGAAGCTGGAGCAGTGGGGAGGTCCTGCTTCTACTCAGCCATCTTGATTCCGCCCCCACATATTACTCTTAAGCATGATCCCCTCATACATTTTCATGCATCACATGTTCTATTAATGAGGCTCTAATTTTATGCAGGGTGTGTCAGATAATATGCATGAGGTTTATTAATCTAATGCAATAGTAATTTTAGACTACCTTTTCATTGACCCTTACTGGCCTAAACTGGATCAGCCCTCATCCAAGTCCGAGAGTCTCCCAAGGCTGAGGCTGTTGTCTACTTTCTGATTGGTAGGGTCCCCTGTTGTCTGTTAATTCCCTTTATCAGTAACTTCAGTAATTTTTAGGAGTTCTATGGAATCTTAACCCTTTGCCAGTTTTCAGACAACCTGGAAAGGTTTATGGCACAAAAAAAGGTTAAGAAACCCTTTTTTAGAACTAGTAAAACTTGGGTTCAAGTCCTTCCACTAACACATAATTGTGGTGTGTTACCTTGGGCAAGTACTTAAATATGAGAGCCTCTAGGATTTCCTTTAAGACTATAACCTGCTGATCTGTATTGATGAAGGGAGTTCCCCGCACTCCTGGAATTGCAGATGTAGATGTAGATGTAGATGTAGATCTATCTCTTCCCCACAGAAAGCTTCTGTTGCTCCATCACAAATGCCTGTCAGGAACTTACGAAAAATAATTGATTTTCCCCGCTGAAGCTTAGTCTAACAGACAAATGGAAAACATCCTCCAACATGGGACATCAGTATATATGCCTTGAGCTGTAGTTGAGACTATTAGTGTCCTCTGAGGAGGAAATAATTTTAAAAATTAGGTTAATTTAAAAATAACTTCCTATTAATCAAAAGGGAGAGAGAGAAAGGCAATATGCTCTTCTTTTTGAGGTTCTCTTGTTGTAAGATGTGTAAAATTAGGAAAATTCTACTCAACTTAGCATTTTCCATATAGCAGCCAAATGAAACACATATATGTCACTTGCCTACTCAAAAATCTTCAGTGGTTCCCTGTTGCTTCTTGGATATAGAGAATTTTCAGCCTGACATTTAAAGACCTGAACAATGTGATTCCTAGCAACCTTTCCAGTCATATTTTGTATTTCTCTTCTTCAGACAATTTCCATTCTAGACAAACTGACCTGCTAGCTATTCTTTCTATAATAGATTACATCTTCTTCCTTCATGGTTTTGCACAACCTGTCCCCAATATCTGGAATGTCCCCTTTCCCTCCCCCCTCAGTCCCTTAGAATTTTTAGCTTCTTTCAAAGCCTGACTTTTGTGCCGTCTCCTGAAAGAGGACTTTATTTCTCTGTATTGAAATTATTTTGTATATATTTTAAATTTACTTATTTGTCCTCTTCTCCACCCAATCCCACTTGTAGAAGGCAAACTTTTTGAGGGCATTGTCTGTTTTAGTTTTACCTTTCTATTCTAAGTGCCTTGCATATACTTAACTTTTAGAAATGTTTGTTGAACTGAATTTATTTCAGTATGATGAAGCACTGCACCAGTAATGGGTAGGAGGTGGGAAGGCAGTGATTGGAGTTTCTATTATTATTTTCCTGGTAAGAAGGAAATACCAGAACTTTTGCAGATATGTTTATATTTTAGTAGGCAAATAAATAATGAGACAAAGAATGACTGATGTAATAGACCCAAAGAGAAAACAGACTTTTAACCTAGGGCATAAAGGGTTAGAGTCTCAGAAACAAAGATCCTCTCACCTAATACTATGTAGTGTATTTCTTTTAGGCATTTGCTTGTAGGGAGGTATGTTCCAGATTGTATGTGAATTTACATCTTAAGATAGTATCCTAGTCACTTATATTGCATTAAAGTTCCATTGTATTAATTTCCTGCAACGAAGCCTTGTTATTGTTAGTGTGATCTTTACCAAAGCAGATCACAACCTTTCCAAACTTTATCTTATGGGATTCTTTTTCATATTTCCATAAATCTCTTATAGGCTCTTCAGGCCTCCAATAGGTATCTGAAAGGCACCAATGTACCACTTGGGCCATCAATTTATTATCTGTTATCCTTCATGACCAATCTTTTTTTTTTTCCAACCATACGTACCTGTATTAATGTCTGAAGCATCTCTCCTTAAATTGAAACCATCATTGGTAACATGTTGTATAGCCCATTTACAATCCCCATGCATCTTTCTTTTGCCCTTTGTGTTATATATTTAAATTTGATTATTTTGAGGTCATGATGTACCATGACTCATAGAAAAAACTATTATCAGTGGGGCAATATTGGTGTTAAAGAATCTGTATCAAAAAGCTATCAAACTGTGCATGTACTTTGACCCAGCAATACTACTAGTAGGTCTGAACACTAAAGAGATAAAGGGAAAGATAGAAGGACCCATGCAAAAATATTTATAGCCACTCATTTTGTGGTGACAAAGAATTGGAAACTGAGAAGATGACATTACTTGGGGAATGGCTGAACAAGCTATGGCATATTAATATGATGGAATATTATTGTTCTGTAAGAAATGATGAAAGGGATGGTTTCAGGAAAACCTGGGAAGATTTGTATGAACTGATGCAGAGTGAAGTGAGCAGAAATGGTGAACAATTTACATAGTAATAGCAATATAGTAAAGATATTGTAAAGCTGTGAAAGACTTAGTGACTCTAATCAATACACTGGTCTATGAAAAGCCCAAAGGGCTCATGATGAAAAATGCTGTGTACTTTCAGATGGAGAGCTGATAGGCTTAGAATGCAGATTGAACTGATTTTTTTTGGTAATGATTTAGAACATGACTAGCGTGGAAATATGTTTAGCATGAATACACACGCACATGTGTGTGATATTGAAGTTTTTGCCTTCTCAATTGGTTGGGGAGGGAGAACATTTGGAACTTAAAATAAAAATAAATTTAATAAAAAATGAAAAAGAGAATGGACTTTATGATCCAACTTGATCTCCTTCTCCTCCTATATTGTTCTGGGCCTATATTGTTGCTCTTCTGCAGATCCTGTCCAAGACACACATAAATCAATGGATTAACTCAACAGACTTCATGTCTAGTTGCATGATACAGTCTGATTTTGGCACATTTTGGTTTTCTTCTATGCATAGGTAAGGCTATTGCTTCTTTTGCCACATTGTGTTTTTTATGAAGAAGGTTCTCAGAAATAAGAACTCTTTCAGATCTATTAAGCATATACATTACATTCTGGGAAACAGAAGAAGGTTAACTTCCCTAAATCCTATTTGATACCAAGTTCAATTGACGCCTGGAGGGTCCCCATCAGAGATGGTGTCAGATAGGACCACCGTCTCCCTTCCCTTTCCTAGAACCCAATCCCATTCCCAACCTTGCAATGCCTTTCCCCTTTCCTCTTCTGACTAGATATTGACTTTCCATTCACACTTCTGCTGGAAGGAACCCAGGATCTTCTCTCTACTACTGTCCCCTTCATAATGGAGCAGAGTGCTCTTGCAGGGTAGACAGCTCTGATGCGCCCTAAGGATTCTAAGGCCCTTGCCATAGTCCCTGTAACTATACCCTTAGGACCTCTGGGCCTTCTCTCAAAGAACTTATCTTATCCTTGAAGCTGAGCTCTTCTAAATGTATTGTCTTCCATGATTAAAGTGTGAGCTCCTTGAGAATAGACTATCTTTTTACATCATCAGAGCCTAGCATAGTGCTTAGCATATAGCAAAAATAAATGCTTTTTCATTCATTTGAGCCATCCATTTAATTTCAATAATTCAAATGGGAATTCTAGCATATTTAGTTAAAGGGAGCAGTCCTCTGGACTTTATAAAGCCAAGCACGAGCAGCTTTCCGGAGGACTGCTGCTATGAACAGCTTTCAAGGTTCTGATTACACAGTATAGTGAACTCTCTATTTATTCAGTAACAGACTAAAACAAAACATTCACAGAAATCAAAGTACAGCATTCACACTATCATGGCATAACAACTTATCACTAAAATGGCCATATAGTTTTCACCAAAGTGGTCACCTAGTTTTAAACAATGTACAATCATTTAGTAACTCAATCATTTAGTAACTTAATCCTTAATTCAATCATCCTTAAGGAGGCTTGTCTCCTTAATGGACACAAAGTACAAAGGTCAAAGTTCCCCACCCCTAGGTCACAGTAAATCATAATCTTCTCAGTCAGTATCAGGTACCCAAGAAGAGATCTTCTTATCTTGATTTGAGGCTGGCTCTCAGCTTTCATGGTTCCTCTTCCATGGTCCCAGCTTCTGCCTGAATCTACACAACTGTCACCTGGGTTCAAAAGCAGGCAGCTCCCAGTTCCTTGTCCAGTTCTTCGTCTAGTTCCCATATCATATTGAAGCTTGCAGTGTCCAGTCCACCTCAAGTCCTTCACAGTTTCTGTTTCTGGGAAGACAAAGGTTAGCAGAAACAAAACAGCATTCATTCACATTGCTGGCACCATCATCAATTCACTATTTGCCTGTGAAATCAACACAGACCCACCAACAATGTCTGAGAACTCAACACAAATCATCAGTATAGAAATCAACACAAGGGGTGGCCAGGTAGCTCAGCGAGTAAGAGCACTGGCCCCAGTGTCGGGATGACCTGGGGAATCGAATCCCGATACTTAGCAACACACCCAGAAATAACTGGCCGTGTAACCTTGAGCAAGTTACTTAACCCCAATTGCTTTAAAAAAAAAAAGAAATCAACACAGACCCACAAACAAGGTCCAAGAGGTTAATACAAATCATCAGTAAAGTCCCAGGACCTCCAAAACCCTCCTCCAGGACTTCTATAAACAGACAACCAGAAAATCCTTTCAGGGCTTCCAGTGAGGTCCCGGGGCTTCTGCAGAAAGTATCACAAACAAACATCAACACAGACAGAACAGACAAACATAGAGCTCCAGGATGCCACAAGTTTTCTCCTTCTCCACCGCAAGAGCTCCCTTCTCAGTTGTGCTCTCTCCAGCCCGAGCCTCTCCTTATATATGGCCATTAGCTCCTCCCCTTCCTGTTGCAGGAGTTCACAAGTTCTAGGGTTCATAAGTTGTGAGATTCACAAGTTCTGGATCTTAATACTTGATACAATCATGAACTGAAACAAGGTGTTAACTACTTCTTTGCTTGCTATTACAAGTGCCTGATTCAGGGTTTCCCTCTCCCCAATAAATCCTGCTCTCTGGGGATTAGCAACATAAATGCTGATGCTCTTTCAAACGTCCTAGTTTCTTAGTTCCTCCATTTGCCCAACTCCCAACACCTGACTATTTTATGACTCTTAATTGCTGAATCTAATGACCTCTTCTCAGTCCTCATCCTCCTTTACCTCTCTTTGGCATTTAACACTGTTGGCTACTCTTCTGGGATATTTATTTTCTTATCTCTGGGCTTTCATAACACTGTTCTCTCTTGGTTGTTCTACCTGTCTGATCATTACATCTTAGCTGCCTTTGTTGTTTCTTCATCCATGCCATTTCACACCCTCCTCGTTTCTCATTTGGTTCTCTCATCCGTTCCCAAGCATTCAGGTATCATCTCTGTTCTGATGAATTGCCAGATTTAAATATCCAGCACTAGTCTCTCTTCTGAGCTCCAGTCCCTCATTACCAAGTGCCTATTGGACATCTCAAATGCAACACTTCCAAAATAGACCTCCTTATCAGAATCCATTCCTCTCACAAGAGCATCACCATCTTTCTAGTCACTCAGGTTTGAAACCTTGATGTTACCTTCAATGCCTCACTTTCCTCAATGCATATTAATCATTTGCCAAATCTTGTCACTCCTACCTTCAAAACGTCTTTCCCTTTCTAATTTTTTAAATTAAATTTTATTTTCATACAAAGATTAACTCCCTACTGAAAAAACAAGAAAAACAAAACCCCTGTTTTATAATCAAATAAAACAAAATTTCTCATTGGCATATCTAAAAAGAGTCTCAATTTGCACACTGAATCTGTCACTTCTCTGTCAAGAGGTAGGCAGGATATTTCATCATGAGTCCCCAGGAACTGTGGTTGGTCATTATGCTGATCAGAGTTACCAAGTTTTCTTTTTTATTTTGTTTTAATCAGTCAAGGTCTGCCTTTTCACTCTCCTATCTCCCCTCCCCCATTGATAATGCAAGAAAATAAAACTCACTACAGAAATGTATAATCAATCAAAACAAATTTCCACTTTTGACGCTGTCCTTTAAAAAAAAAGTCTCATTCTACATTCGGAATCCTTCACCTCTTTATAAAAAGGTGGGTAGCATGTTTAATCATTAGTCTTTTGCAATTCTGGTTGGTAATTTTGCTGATAAGAGTTCAGCACAATAGTATTCTACACATTTATGTACCATAACTTGTTTATTCATTCCCCATTTTATGGGCACTCCGTCCGATTCCCATTCTTTTTCACCTCAAGAAGAGCAATAAATATTTTTGTATATTCTTAGAATTTGTTTTGTTTAGAACTAATCCCTTCTTTAGCCTACCCTCCCATTCCTTCTCCTCTTTTCCCTCCTGTTTCCCTCTTGAGTGAAATATATTTCTGTACCTAACTGTGTGTGTATTCTCTTATTTCTTTAGATAAGTACAGATGAGAGTGAAGTTCAAGTGTCAGTATCTGCCCTCTACCTCTCCTCCTTGTCTGTACAGATATCTCCTTGTACACCATCATTATGTGAGATAATTTCCCCCAACTTCCTTTCCCTCCCTCCACCCTAAAGGGTATTCCTCTTCTCTTCTCTTTTTCCTTAAAATCATCAAGGCATAACAGAACTACTTCCAATCTCATCTAATTGGATTCCTTCTATGAATCCTGATGATGTTAGGGATCAGAAGGGACACATATAATTTCCTCATGTTTGAATGTAAGTAGTTTATCCCTATTTAGTCCTTTATCATTGTTAGTTAATGTTTAACTTCTCATTCTTGTGTTTTTATTTTGAAGTCTCTCTGTAGTTCTGGTCTTTTTATCAAGAATGCTTGGAAGTCTTCTTTTTCATTAAAAATCCATTTTTCCCTTGTAGCATTATTCTCAGTTTTTCTGGGTAAGTTATTCTTGGCTGGAAGTTCATGTCCTTTGCCTTCTGGAATATCATATTCCAAGTTCTCTGCTTCTTCAGAGTGGTGGCTGCTAAATTGTGTGTGTTTTCATTTTGGCTTTTGTTTTAGGAGATGATGAATGGATTCTTTCTATTTCTACTTTGCCCTCTGGTTCTAAGAGACCTAATCGGTTTTCTTTTAGGAGTTCTTGAAATTTCAAGCCCCTTTTTTAGTTATGGTATTGAAATAGTTCAATAATTCTTAAAATTGCCCCCTCCCTGATCTGTTTTCCAGATCAGCCATCTTTGTTATGAGATATCTTAACTCTCTCTCTCTCTCTCCCTCCTTCTCTCTCTCTCTCTCTCTCTCTCTCTCTCTCTCTCTCTCTCTCTCTCCCTCTCTCTCTCTCTCTCTCTCTCTCTCTCTCTCTCTCTCTCTCTCTCTCTCTCTCTCTCTCTCTCTCTCTCTCTCTCTCTCTCTCTCTCTCTCTCTCTGTCTCTCTCTCTCTTTCCCTCTCCTTCTCTCCCTCCCTCTCCCTCCCCTTTTGACTTTATTTTAATTTTTTTTTGGTTTTCTCTTGGAATCATTGACTTTTATTTGGCTCATTCAAATTTTCAGGGAAGTTGTTGCTTGAGAAAAGTGTTGTACCTATTGGGCCAATCTGTTAATTTCCTTTCTAATGCTTTCTTCCATAGCTCTCATTTATTTTCCAATTTTCTCCTCAAGCACTCTCATTCTATTTATAAAAACATTTTTTAACTCTTTAAAAAATTCTTGCTTCCTCTCTTCTAGGAGTTATAGTTGAGTTTGTGCCCAAACTGTGTCTTTCTCTGAGGCAATACTTGCAGATATTTTGGAGTCATTCTCTTCTGTGTTTGTGTCTTGCGTATCCTTTCCACCAGAATAGCTCATTATGGTGAAGTTCTTTTTTTTTCCTTCCCCTTTCTTCCCACCTATTTCCTGACTTTGGGCTTGCTTTTAAGGCTGTACTCTGAAGCATATCTGGAGAGAAGGTCTGTGATCTTATTTTTACTTTCTTAGAATATTGAGTATTCAATTATTCCAGGATCTCAGGAATAGGTTGGGGATCTATAAGCTTTCAGCATTCTCAAAATCATCTAATCTAGGATAAAGTCTGGTTGCTACCCCTCTGGTTTGAGCTTTGCAAGCTCCTGACCTGTGTTTAAGTCTGTATGAGAGTGGACTGCTGCTGGATTCTTCCCCTAGTCATGTAGCTGGAAAATTCTGTTCACTCAGAGCACAAAATTACAAGCTCCCTTGAGGTATGAGATTCTCACCTTGATTATTACTTTGTAGGCCCGGCCAGATATTGGAAGTGAGACCCTGCTTTGCACATGAGGCATAAGCCACACCATACCACAGCGGCTTCTGTTGGCTTCTGAATGTTCTCCTTTCTCAGTATATCACCCAGGCCTTCCTACTCTGGAATATCATTGTCATGTTACAGGCATCTTTAGCATTCTGCCTTGGATCTGTGACCAGAGCCTGAGTAGTGGGTGATTGGCTACTGATTGGCATCTGTCCTTATCTCTGTGCTCCATCATGGGTTTAGTGATATCCTGGTATCAGTCTGAGACTGCCTTTTGCCCAGGTATACAACCTTTCCCTCAGCACTGCCATGTTCCTTGAATTGCTTCCTTTTGGCCTGACCCATCCATTTCCTTATACCAAACTGGGTTGGACAAAGGATTCATTGTGACTTTTTTTTTCCTGAATTTTCTACTTCATCTGATGCATTTTCTACAATATGGAGAGGAACTCACTTCATTGCTTCCAGCCACTCCACCCTCTTAGGCCAACCTCTATCTCTCTCTAATAGCACCCACCCTACCTCTGGGCCTCATTACTATTTACATAGATTATTGTAACAGCCTTCTAGTTGGTCTTCTGGTCTCAAGTCTCTTCACTCTAATCCATTCACTACACAGCTGTCAAAATTATTTTTTTAAAGTGATCTGATCATTTTACCCCACTACTCAATAAACCCCAGCATCTCCCTATTACCTCCAGGAGCTAATAGAAAGGTCTGTTTGGCATTGAAAGCTTTTCACAACATGGTTCCTTCCTACCTTTTCAGTCTTCTCACACATATTTCTCCTCCACATATCTATGGACTAGTCATACTGACCTTGTTATACCTTCTACACAATATTCCTACTCTCAACTTTGCCCTGGCTGTCCTCCAGCCTGGAAGGACTCTTCACCTCTGCCTCTCAGAATCTCTGGCTTCCTTTGAGACTCAGCTCTAATTCCACTTTATGTAAGAGATTTTTCTTGGTTCTAACATGCCTCCCCTAGGACCCTGGCTGCTGATGCTTCACCTATAAAGTTAGCTTCCAGTTACTCTATAAGTATCTTGTACACACCGATTTATGTTCATGCTGTCTCCTTCATTAAAATGTAAGCTCCTTGAGGCCAAGGACTATTTTCCTTTTTATTTGTATCACCTGAGCTTAGAATAGTGCTTGGTATATAGCAAGCACTCAATGGATTCTTGCTTATTTTTTTGGGGGGGAGGGCAATTGGGGTTAAGTGACTTGCCTAAAGTCACACACCTAGTAAGCGTGTCAAGTGTCTGAGGTCGGATTTGAACTCAGGTCCTCCTGACTCCAGGGCCAGTGCTCTATTCACTGTGCCACCTAGCTACCCCTAGATTCTTGCTTATTGATTGATCAGAGACAACTTTGTGAGTCTGAGAGGCTGGGATCTCCTGACTGCACTATGGGAGATGCTTCATACAGCCACAGCAATTTTTCCTAGTAGTAAAGATGACTACCAAGAAGATGAGGAACTCAATCCCTGGTCTGGCTTGCTAGAAGAAATGAATTTGAGGGAAATGGTGCAGAGCTAAGTCAAAGGTAAAATGTCAATTCATCAGTGGGACAAAATGCGTCATGTTTTGATGTTTTAAGTATCAGCCTCTCAGGTGAGAATATAAATTATTGCTTCAAGTTAAAGTCAATGTCAATGCATGCTTGTCAGTCTTTTGTGTTTTAAAAATTTCTTTTGTGTCTTAGAAATAAATAGCTTTCCTACAACTGATTTACATTTTGCATCGAGTTCTTTTCTATTTCTCTTTTTTGGGGCAACATGAACCAAACTTAAACTTTCAGTGATTGTACCTGGGGCTCCAGAGTCAAACATTAAGATCTAGAGAAGTCAAGATTAAAAAGAAAAGATGTACTTGATTCACCCTTTGGGGATGATGCCCCAGACTTGAACCTGTTATATATGTGTAAGTCCAGAGTTAGGGGTCTTTGAGAGGGGAGGGAGAGATGGAGTACTTCCTGGGCCCAGAAGGTTTTCTGTGTTGTTATACTAGCTTTTTGAAGGAGCTTTGCTTCACACATGTTTTATTGCTGTTCATTTGTTTTTCAGTCATGTCTGACTCTCTGTGACCCTATTTGGGGATTTCTTGGCAGAGATACTGGAGTGGTTTGCCATTTTCTTCTCCAGCTCATTTTTACAGATAAGGAAACTGAGGCAAACAGAGTTAAGTGACTTGTCCAGGGTCACACAGATAGTAAGTCCCTGAGTCTGGCTTTGGCCTCAGGAGGAGGGGTCTTCCTCACTCCAGGTCCAGTGTTCTACCCACTGTGCCACCTAGTTAGCTGTCCTATGTATCACACGTGCCCAATAAACATTTGTTGAAGGAATGGGAAGATAGGATTTGATTTAAGTTCACCTAATATTACTAAAATGAAAAGAAAACTTATAAGTGTAATGGATTCTCTAAGACATAGTATATTTCTCTTAAAGCCATAGAACCAGAATTTTAGTTTTTGAAGGAAACTTAGAAGTCATTTACTCTCCAATTCCCTCTCAATATTGTTGCCCCCTACCTACATAACCTTGGAGAATTTATTTAACCTTTCTAGGCCCCAGTGTCCTCATTTTTTAAATGAGGGAGTTAGAATAGATCATGTCCAAGGTCCTTTTCAGCTTTAGCATTCTATGATTTATTAATTACGTAGAAATATCAACCAAGCAGCTAGGGCTGTCTGTAGGGTTCTGTGGACTCAGTTGCCAAGTCAAGGAACCACATTGACAAGTCTGAATGAACGTCATTACGGGTATGGAGCCTGGAGCAGCTCTACTGTGGTGCATGTTGTGTGTTTAATTTTGATCGCCAATTTTGGATCGAAGTCTTAGCTTCTAAGAAGTCACTGGGTGGGTGGTTAGATTTGGTGTGGGCCTATGAGTTCATCTATATAAAGAATTTACAGAAACTTCCTCCATCTATGCATATTTGCAACTCATTTGTAAGTTAGAGTCTTGGAGAGTTTACAGGGACACTGAAAGCATAAATGACTTGCTTATGGCCACACAGCCAGCATGTGAAAAGGCAGGATTGGAACACAGATAGCCATACACTGTCATTTTATGAGGTATGATTTAATTAAAAACCAGACATGCAAAAAAATCTCTGGACTTCTTTTATGAGGTAATGAAATGAGTCCCTCATTTGGCAACCTATGTTGATTTTGGTAACATGACTGTCAGAGAACATTAGCATGCTTGTCAGAAAGTAGAATGTGTAGATGGCCCTAATTTGTTTTACGCTCTCATCTGTTAATTTATATTGTCATCAATCCTCAAAATATCACGACATAATTCACGAAGAAAGAATACAAATGAAATCACTGAGCCAGAGGCTGCCTTCCTACCCTAATTAGAGTTTGATCCAGTATTCTTTTTGTAGTTACTTTGCATATGCAAAGAGTAGGCTGGCCCATGAATATCATCTGTGGAAAATGTTTTATGACAGCTTTGACGGCAGGATAGCTCTGCTACTGCTTTTTCTTCAGAGACGAAAGCTTGTTAGCTTTGGAACAGATCCTCTCCAACTTGACAGGAAAAAAGTCCAAGAGCAAAGCAGTCACATTCAGAGATCAGGACTTCAAGTAAGCTCAAGATTTACTTGGTACCTGTCACAGGGATAAGGTGTCATGTTAACACCCCAGTAGCCATGTCAGCTATAAAGAGGAGGGAGTGAGTCAAGACCCTGGGATAACTATCTTCTTTATTTTTGGAGCCACCTTACTCTCTGAAACAGCAGGACACACTTTTAAGTATAATCTGTATCTCTAACATTTTCTCAATCACTTTCTTAAGGTCTAGGGCATTTGCTGAAAATTTAATAATTGACTCAAGCCAGTTGGAGCTGGCTATAGTTTCCTTTAAGGGGCTACAATAGTAATTGTCTCTATTCCTAATGCAACAAGCATTGCATGAATACATTTACTTCTTGTAGATAAAGGATCTACAGTCAGTCTTACTGGGTCAGTGAGTCAGAAGATTGTAAAGGTCCCCAGTAAGCTCAAGTCTGAAATGAACAGATCAAATAAGAATGTTGGAATAAAAAGATTATGGCTCATGGAAAACTTGATTCTAATCCACTGACATTTCTTATCCATTTGTTTGTGAGGGCTGGTAAAATCTTCCTCTTTGCTAATCCATTTAGCAATTTCAGCTAATCCTTGTAGGTCAAAGTGGAAACTTAGAATGCTATATCAGACAGAAAACATGAATAAATGAATGGAGAAGCATTAAGTGCTTACTATGTGCTTGGTACATAGTGGGAAAAGCTGGAGGTACAAATAGCAAAACTAAACATACATAAAGGGCAGCTAGGTGGCATGGTGGGTGAAGTGCTAGGCCTAGAATCAGGAAGATCTGTATTCAAATCTGGGCTTGAATACTTACTAGCTGTGTGACCCTGGGCAAGTCACTTAACTTTGCCAGTTTCCTCATTTATAAAATGAGCTGGAGAAGGAAATAGCAAATCACTCCAATAACTTTGCCAAGAAAACCCCCAAAAGGGGTCATGAAGAGCAGGACATGACTGGAAAACAACTGAACAACAACAAAAAAAAAACATACAAAAATCTAAGTACTTCCTTGTCCAGGAATTCATACTATAATTGTGGGAGATAATATGAATTAATTGTAGGGCAAATAGAAAGGCTCAGAAGTTTTAAGGGTTCAGCCAAAGGATAGATGGTAAGGCCCAGAGGTCTTTAGGTTGCATTTGCTGGTAAAATGATAGTGCCCCAGGATCTGGGGGGGGGGGGGCATAGCAAGAAGGCAAATAGAAAGACTTGGATGATTTTTAGGACATGGTAATAGGGCAGATGGTAAGGTTTGATGCTACTTCATCTCACTGGAAAGTTTGTCCTTGGGACTCTACTCTAGGACAGGACTTCTTGGAGGTCATTGAGGGGAAGAATGAAGGGAAGGTCCACTCTTGGTTCCTCCTAGATGCAGGGCCAACAGCAAATGCTTGGGAGATGGTATGAAATAGTTTATTGACAATGCTATAACCAGGGTTGGGGATGGCTGGGATGTGATCTTAAGGTGCCAATATCTGGGGATGAAGGAGTAGACATGCTTTTTCTACACAGAGATTATCCAGTTTGCTATCTCAATGGTTCATTGTCCTCTGTCCCCCTCCCTCTCTTCCTCCCTCTGTTACTAATACTGTTTAGTTTTTTGTCATTGTATTCGCAACAGTTAGCACAATGTCTAGCACATAGTAGGTGCTTAATAAATGTTCACTGAACTGAATTAAAATCAAATCAATGAAGTAAATGGTTGGGGAGGGGAAATTGTGCATTCTCTCAGTCCTTGAGTATAATATCCCCTGAGTCATGCAATTTATTTTGAGAAATAAGGAGAGAGAAAGGTCTTAGCATCAGCAACATATGGAGGCCAATCTATATTCTGCTTGCATAGGTGATTTTTGCCTTCTGACAGAAGAAGCACTTTTCTTCCCATCTCTGAAATGTTTTCCTATAAGAAGAGAACAGTTCTGTGGTGGGAGAAAGAGCAGGATCAAAAGCTACCCTGGAATAAATCTAATCAGTCTCACAGATAGTGGTTTTTCAGTGATGTGGGGAAGAAGATGGTTATCAAGTTAATGGAATAGATGAATCTTTCATGTGGTTCTTTTTTTAAGGGGGTGTGGTGGGGAAAGGACTGGATCTCCAATTTCATTGGTATTGGAAGTGTCTAGTGAAGAACTTCCTATACCTATGTAGATTATCTGCAATCTATATTTTTAGAGGGCCAGCTAGGTGGCTCAGTGGATAGAGCTCTGGCCCTGAGATCAGGAGGACCTGAGTTCAAATCTGGCTGCAGACACTTACTGGCTGTGTGACCCTGGTCAAATGACTGAATCTTGTTTGCATCAGTTTCCTCATCTGTAAAATGAGCTAGAGAAGGAAATGACAAACCACTCTTTCTTTGCCAAGAAAACTCCAAATGGGTCACAAAGAGTAGGACACAACTGAATGACTAAACAACATACTTTTAGAGCATTGCTTAGGACACTGAAAAATTAAGTGATTCGGTCATACAGCCAGTAGAGGTAAGACCTCAATGCAGATCTTCCTGACTCCAAGACTAACACTTTATCCACTATGCCAAGCTGCTTCATAAGGTTGAACAGATACAATTCCCCATATGGAAGGAGCCAGAGAGTCTGATTATGGGTGAGTGATGATGACATGTTATGGAAGGGTCTCGAAGAGACTGTGGAGCATGTGTAGACATTGTAATTGGTTCACATCTGCTAACCATGTGATGGACAATAGCCTCTTGGATTAGCTGCAGTGGTCGAATTGTAGATGAGGGCAACTTCAAAAAGACATTGGTTGGCTTCAGCCTGATTCTTGTTTGTACTTCTGTTCTAAGTTTAACTCCCTCATTGATATTGACCTGTGAGAGACAATACTGAAAGGGAAAGACACTGGGTCCTAGCTATCCTAGGCCAACATTTGATCCCATGAATATGAGTCTCCGTTTTTGGTCTGCCTTAGTGATTTGTTCTTTCATTTTCAGTGAAGGAGATTTATATGGAGGTTCCATCCTGGTACCTGGTGACTTTCAAAAGTTCAGGAGAGCTAACTTACAAGAATTGAGTCCATGCTTGAGTTCTGTGGCCAGTATTGCATGAATTCTCCATGTAGAAAGGATAGCCCTTCAGATCTAGCCTGATAGTAACTGAGACAAGGACTATATGGCAGTGATGCCTCCTTAGGATGTGAACTTCATGAGACCAATCCTACGTAGAAATTGTGCAAAATTTGGACCCACTTTTCCTAAAGATGGCATAGGAAAGAATGAGGCCTATTGTATAGAGCAGGAATAGGAAGGAGGGAGAGTTGTATTTCTTTTCTTACCATGTCTTTGGCACAAATATTCCTCTGTAAATACTAATTGATGTTACCTGGTTAAATGGAACTGAGGAGCTAATCACTGATGGCTAGTAGTAGGGAGAACATAACTAGTGGCTAATGGCAGTGGAGAGGGACATCTGTACCCCTAGAAACCTAAGGGAGAGATATATCCAGCCTTGCACTGGGAGAGTGTAATGGTAATGGAAATTTGAAGATCTTCCCTGCCCCTTAATAAGCCTAAGGGAATTTGAAGACATTCTTTGAAAATATGCTCTGCCCCCGAATAGGCTGAATGTAGTTGCACAGAGCGTGTGGTGAGAGAAGTTTGCTGAAAGGTGGAACAGAGTCAAGGAAGCTGGGAGACAGAGCTAGAGAGATGGTGGGAGAGAGAGGATGCTTAGGCAAGGAGTTAGTCAGGTTTGTGAGTAAATATTGATTTTATATTGGTTTGTGGGAAGGCTAAAGGATGCGGTGGCTCTCTGTGTTGTTATGGCTTATTAACTTCTTTGCTACTATTATGCAACTTTTTTCCTGGTGCTGGGATTTGGTTTTCTGGTGTCTGAATAAATGTTTTGCTTCTGTCCTCTATATGGAAAGTTTGTTATATTTTGCAATGCAGCACCATGTGGAAATATTTATAGTCATGGTTAGTATATTTATAAGCAACCATGGGCACTGTAAATATTGCATTGGCACTACAGAGAATAAGCCTTATACTTACTACAGTATAATAAGTATATATATACATATATAAGTATATAATAATAAGTAATACTTATTACAATAGTTAGCAATTTTTTAAATTTGAAAACTGTTTGTTTATATACTTTGACCGATTATCCAAAGGGGAATGACTATTTGTATTAGTTCTCTTTATATTTTAGAAATGAGATGCTTATCAGTGTTATTTGATGCAGACTTTTTTTTTTTGCAATTGGCAAGTTTCCTTCTTATACTAGTTACATTGATTTTGTTCATTCAAACAAATTTTCAAATTCATGTCATTGAAATCACCTTTTCTATCTTTTATCTATCCTTTTTTGGTTATGAATTCTTTCCCTAGTCATACTTGTGAAAGGTACCTTATCTGGTTTACTTAGCATTTATTTATTTATTTATTTATTCATTTATCTATCTATCTATCTATCTATATCTATTTATAATGGTGTGACCTTCAGTATTTAGGTTGCATAGCCATTTTGAGTTTATTGTGGTATTCAGTATGTGTTGGTCTAAATCTAATTTTTGTCATACTGATTTCCAGTTTTCTCAGCAATTATTGTAAAATATGAAGTTATTTCTTAGGTAATTTATATTCGTGGGTTTTTTGAACACTGGGATATTAAGTTTATTTCTTATTCTTTTATTTTCTCTATTCCACTAATATATTTTCTATATTTTTTTCTAGCCAGCACCTAATAATTGTGATGATTACTACTTTATGCTATAATTTGAGGCCGGGATGGTGTATTCTTTGGAAGCATAATATTTATCATTGACTGAGTAAAATGATTAATTTCACAACTCTACTTCCATCTCTGATATTTACTGAGCTCTAGATTTATATTTTAAATTCCTTGCTAGACATCTTAGCCTGGATGTGTCACTGATACTCCAATCTTTTCATGTCTCAGACTCACATTTTTTTCTCATTTTTTTACTCAAAACCTTTCCTTCCTCATGACACTTTTAATAATACCAACATACTCCCAACCATATTTCAAAATCTCAAAATAATTTTTGACTTTTCTCTATCCCACATGTTTTGGGGGTAGCCAAAATCTTTATCACTGGTTAACAGCCAGTGAGTTAAGGAAGGGCAATCTTAATGGTACACTTAAGAATGTAAGAAATCAACATTTAAGAATGAAAGTAAATTTTTGAATAAAAAAAGAGAAAAATTTTCATACTTGGGTACCATTGATTGTTCTAAAAAGGGACAATGGGAGGAGGAAGTAAAGGGATTGGTTAGCACTAGGGAATGTCATCTTTTCTCTAGAAAAGAGAAGGGTAGAAGGAAAAATTACAATTTCACCCTCCTGGTTCACTCATTTGTCAGTTATCATTGTTTTGCTGTCCCAGTAAACATTTGGTCATCTCTTGCTAGCACACTCAAACAGCCCCTGCCAGCTTTACTTTTTTTTTTTTTGAGGGGAGAAGGTAGGGAAATTGGGATTATAAGTGACTTGCCCAAGGTCACACAGGTAATAAGTGTTAAGTATCTGAAGCCAGATTTGAACTCAGGTCCTCCTGACTCCAGGACTGGTGCTCTATTCACTATGCCACTTAGCTGTCCCCCCCCCCCCCCAGCTTTAACGGCCCAATTGAAGTCATATCACTTCTTTCCTCTTCCTTATTCAATGACCATTTGAAACTATGTAACCATCTCTCTTCTTGGATGAGTTTGCAATTGCTCTCCTTTGTCTTCCTCTTTCTGTCCAGGAGCTTGCTCTACCTCAAGGTCAGTCAGGGGCAAGACCACAGGAAGTTGGGCAGTGCTGAGTGAATCCCCTAATAAGCAAAGCTGTTCTGCTCCCTGTAAAGTTTTCCTGTTAGGTAGGAGGTTTGGATTCTTCCCCTTCCCCCTCCACCATACCTTAGACTATTTTTTCTTTTTTGTCATCATGAACTTGACAAATATGAACATTTCCCTAAACAAAGAATAGAATACAAGGATTGTAAAGTGAAACTGACTCTAATTTCATACAGCTTGAGGTTTTAAAAAATATATTTCAACTTTAACATGGTAATTGTAACACTGCCATGCTTGTATGTGATTGTGTCTGAGTTTTTATCTACTCTCTTCTGTGTATTTAGAAAAAATATTCACTGATGTTCTCTTCTTTCATATTTAATATTGCTGTTGCTAATCCTGACTTCTTCCTCTAATTCTCCCCATCCTCTCCAAAAATAAAATTCCTGCCTTGTAACAAGTTAAGTATTGTCACACAAAACAAATTCACACATTGGCCATATCTGAAAAATGTATATCTTTTTTGTACCTCTTGCCCTGTGCCATAAGATGGGAAGCATGATATATCATCAGTCTATGTTATTGCATTAATCCTAATTCTTAAGTCTTTCATAGTTGTAATCCTTTACAATGCTTTTGTCATTGTATTATAACCCAATTCCCCAACCTGGCTGGGTTAAGGAAGGGTGATCTTAACATGTTACCTTTGGAATGTGATTCTAGAATAGTGAAAAGAATGCTTGATGCAGCCTTGCATGACTGTATGAGGGACTAACTTGGTCAGAAAGCTTTGAAGTGTAGAGACACTTTTCATTCTGCTTTGAGAGAGGATTGACTTGGGGACTGATTCTAGACATGTAAGGAGATAAAGAAAGACTGTGGAAGGCAGATATGTAGGAAAAGCCATTTCTTCAGCATGTTCCTTTATTTTTAGCTTGCTTCACTAAGAAACTTCAGGAAATTTCCCCTTCAGTGACATTGAGACCTCTCTCTTCATTAAACTGATATTTTATCTCACTCCCATCTAAAGAATTTATTCACTCTTTTGTATTTTCTAGTATAATCTAATCTGAATTTCTGATTTGTTTGTTATTTGTTGAACAGATGAGTTTGCTATTTACTTTTGGAGATTTTTTTTTTGGTGAAACTGTGATAGGAGTAATAGCCCAACCACTCTCCCATGCAGTGTGGGCTAGTTTTTCCTTAAAAGGTATTCAGACATTTCCCCAAACTTGGCTGATTTAGGGAACTAAGGGCTCGGACAATTGACATCACTTCTAATCGTTTGGGTACTAAGCAGCCATAAGGAACTCTTATGATGAGAGGAGCTCTCAGATGCTTGGCTGGTGAATCTCAATTGGAACTTTGATAAGCCAAATCAACTGGAGTGGTCCTCAATGCCTATTCTTTTTTTTAATATCCTTCTCCAGCTGTGGCTAAATAAGTTTCCTTTTTGTAACTATTTAATGACCTATGCATGCCGACTGGCCTGAGTCAGGCCCAGCCCAAAACAATTAGTGTAATCTTGTAGGATTGTAACTTAATGAACTACAGCTATCTCTTCTACATCGCAGAGGTTAGGGGCAATGCGCTCCAGTGATCTGGAAAATCCACGTAAAATTTTTTTTGGCCCTCCCTTAGTTCCAGAGAAGAAGTCTGAATTACTATGGTTTTAAAAGATAAAATGTGTTGCTCTTATATAATACTATACATATATTTTATGTATTTCTGAGTTTCTAAATCTTTTCTGTGTTATCTTCAGCTTCCACAAAACTCCCCTCAAATTTCCATTTAATTTCTTATGCCAACCCATGATATATTGAGACCATGATGGGGAAAGTTGTGATGTGGAAGGGATAAGTGTAGTTGAAGTGGGGGATGGGCAGAGCAGAGGCAGGTTATTCTGAATTAACTTTCATGCTTCTGGTAGTGCTTTTGGGTTGTCTCTAAAGAAAGTGGTTGCTTACTGTAAGGCACCTCCTGGAAGATTAAAGAGAAAATTGCCTATGGCCATTCAACAAGAATATGCGTATCTTTAAAAATACTTAGAAGATAATTGTGTTGAAGATACCTTGAAGATAATCACATTAGTCTGTGATTTAGGTCCTCCAGTTTTATTGGGCCTTCCATACTAGAAATTTAAACCTCTTCCAAGTTCTTTGAATGGATTACTTCAAAACTTGGTTTATTTTCAAAGTAATCGGGGCGGGGGGGGGGATGAATTTTTGGGAACGGAAAAAGAGATTTTCCTTTATTAGAAAAAAATACATTCATAAGAGCTAGTTGTGCTCAGGCCTAGTTGAGAGAGAAGCTTCAATCAACTTCAATTAAAATTAAAATTCAATCAACTTCAGGGAGGTCTGAAAAAAGTTCCCTCTCAGCTTTAAGGGAATCATCTTTAAATAAATTGTTTGCTTTTGAATGGGTTTTTGGAAATGATGATGCAGCTGAACCAGGAATCCTCAGTTCTATAATTGTATATAGACATAGCCAACCTCTGAGGAGTGGTATGAGTTACCCCAACAAGGAGAGAATGCTAACAATGGAAGATCCTTAAAATTTGGGGATTGCCTAACAGCTATGTTGAGTAAACTGAGTTTTGTTTGTCTTTAAATTTGGAATTTGAAAAACCAACCACAATTTTGCCACAAAGGTTTTGTTGTGACTCTGTGCAAGCCATTGTGGGAGGCACTTGATGGGACAATGTTAAGTTCTCCCCAGGATCCCAGAGATACTTCTTGAATGGATATGAACAAATGTTCTAATTGTACCCTTTTAATTTTGTTTTATTTTAAGGTAAAAATTATAAATCTATTTATAACTTGAAATAGAAACTTATAGGCTGTTTTTAAACTTATTTAATTTTTATTTTAAAAGGGTATTAATCAGGTAGCTGTGAACTCTTCCACCCAATATGTACTTGCCTCTGCCCTGCTTCCAGGTACGGCACCACCTCCTCTCTCAAGGGTTTAAACTTGCCACTTCATAGTTTGCCACGGATGATGATATTGCTGCTCTCATTGCTGACAATGGCTCTGGAATGTGCAGGAGATGATGCCCCCCAGGCTGTCTTCCCTTCCATTGTTAGTCACCCCAGACATACCCATATCTAGATGGTGGGTATGGGCCAGAAAGACAGCTGTGTGGGAGATGAGGCCCAGAGCAAGAGAGGTATTCTGACCCTGAAGTACCACATTGAACATGGTATTGTCACCAACTCCACAACACGGAGAAGATCTAGAATCATACTTTCTAGAATGAGCTCCGTGTGGCCCCTGAAGAGCACCCTGTGTTGCTCAGAAAAGCCCCACCCCTGGAACCCCAAAGCCAACAGAGAAAAGATGACCCAGATTATGTTTGAGACCTTTAACACCCCAGCCATGTATGTTGCCATCCAAGCTGTGCTGTCCCTGCATGCCTTTGGTCATACCACTGGTTTTGTGATGGACTCTGGTGATGGTGTGACCCACACTGTGCCCATCTATGAAGGTTATGCCCTTCCCCACGCTATCCTCTGTCTGGATCTGGTTGGCTGTGATATAATGGACTACCTCATGAAGATCCTGACCAACAGAGGGTACAGTTTCACCACCACAGTTGAGAGGGAAATCTTGCATGACATCAAGGAGAAGCTGTGTTATTTTGCCCTAGACTTTGAGCAGGAGATAGCCACTGCTACATCCAGCTCCTCTCTGGAAAAGAGCTATGAGTTCTCTGATGTTCAGATTATCACCACTGGCAGAGAGAGGTTCCAATGCCCAGAAGCTCTCTTCCAACCATCTTTCTTAAGGATGGAATCCATGAAACTACCTTCAACTCAATCATTAAGTGTGATGTTGACATCCAAAAGGATTTGTTGGACAACACTGTATTGTCAGGTGGTACCATCATGTACCCAGGCATTGCTGACAGGATGCAGAAGGAGATTACAGCCCTAGCTCCCAGAACAATGAGAATCAAGATCATTGCCCCACCTGAGCGCAAATACTCTGGATTGGAGGTTCCATCCTGGTGTCTCCTTCCAGGAGATGTGGATCAGCAAGCAGGAGTATGATGAATCTGGGCCCTCCATTGTCCACTACAAATACTTCTAAATGGACTGAGGGTTTAAAATTTTTTTTTCTTTTTGTCAAAGGGTGTGACATGATGACATGATAATTGCCCCAAAACAGAGATGAGATTGGCATGGGTTTATTTATTTATTTTTTTTGGTGCTTGACTCAGGATTTAAAAACTGGAATGGTGAAGGTGATGAGCAGTCTAAGTATGTTGGAGGCAAACATCCCCAAAGTTCTACAGTGCGTCTTCAGGACTCTGATTGTACATTTTTTTTTAAAGAGTCATTCCAAATATCATATAATGCATTGTTACAGAGTTACAAGCTTCTGTGAAGGCTGTCTTCTGCTGGAGCAAAGGAGCGCCATAACAAAGATCCAGATGGGGAAGGGGAGGGGGAACATACTAGTATTGCTCTAAATAGAAATTATGTAATCCTTAAAAAAGAACAAAACTTTTTGTATCTTCTGCCTTAAAAAAGGGGTATTAATCATGTCATATTCTAAGAACAGTAAGAAAAAATCCATACAATAAAAAAAAGAATTTTTAAACAAAGTAGAACTAGATTATTTCTTTTCTAAAGGAAAAAAAAACCCAAGATTTTATATTTAATTTATAGATACCACATTAGTGTCCTCAAGTAATATAATTTAAAATTCCATTATAAAATCCATCATTCTACCTCTCCCCTCCAACTTCTCCCTGTGCATCCTTCTTTCTCACCCCTTTCATTTTCTTTAAGAGATCATCCTAACATAACTGACTCACACTCATGCCCTCTATGTAGACTCTTTCTAATTGCTCTAATAATTATAAAATTATTAGGAATTACATCTATTTTCTTCCCATAAAGGAATACAAACAGTTTAACTTTATTGAGCCCCTTTTCATTATTCTTTTATGTTTAACATTTTATGCTTGTGTTTGTGTTTATCTCCTGTTTGAATGTCAAATTTTCTATTCAGCTCTTGTCTTTTCATCAGTAATGGTTGAAAGTCCTTTATTTCATTAAATATCCATTTCCCTCCTGAAGGATTATACTCAGTTTTTCCCAGTTAGGTTATTCTTGGTTGTAATCATAGTTTTTTTGCCTTCTAGAATATCATATTCCAATGTGGATGCCATCAAATCTTATGTGATTTTGACTGAATCTTACTATCTCATGATATTTGAATTTTTTCTTTCTGGATGCTTGAAATATATTCTCAACCTGGGGACTCGGGAATTTGAGTATAACATTCCTGGAGTTTTTCATTTTGGGATCTCTTTCAGGAGGTGAGCAATGGATTCTTTCAGTTTCTATTTTACCCTCTGGATCTAAGATATCTGGGCAGCTTTCTTTTATAATTTCTTGAAATACGATTTCTAGGCACTTTTTTTGATCATGACTTTCATGTAGTCCAATAATTCTTAAATTATATCTTCTCAATCTGTTTTCCAGGTCAGTTGTTTTCCTGATGAGATATCTCATATTTTCTTTCATTTTCTTTTCCTTCTTTTGACTGTTTTATTTCTTGATGTCTCATGGAATCATTAACTTTCATTTGACTACTTTTAATTTTTAAGGAATCAATTTTTTCAATGAGCTTTTGTCCTCTTTTTTCATTTGACCAATTCTGCTTTTTAAGGAACTCTTCAGAGAATTTTTGTTCCTCCTTTTCTGTTTGGCCTATTTTGTTTTTTAAGGAGTTCTTTCTTCAGTGGATTTTTGCGCTTTTCTTGCCATTTGGTCTATTCTGGTTTTTAAAGGTGTTTTTTCAGTCTTTTCTTGTGCTTCCATTACCAAACTATTAATTCTTTTTTTTTTTTTTCATGATTTTCTAGCCTGGTGGCCTCTTATCTTGCTTTCCTCCAGGCAAGAACTACAGTCATCATTGGAGAAAGATGTTCAAGTTCCCTAGAGATATTTATCCATGCCTTTCCTCAAGCTGTTTGTCTATATGTTTAGACAGCCCATGTGGATAATGTACGTCATATGCATCTCACATAAATATTTTACAAGAGGCAGCTAGATAGCACAACATATATTTGTACATATGTGTGTACATAGGTAGGTACACGTGTATATATGCATGCACACATGTGTATGCATATATGTGTTTATGTATACACATATGTATATATGTACATAGCTGTGTGTGTGTGTGTTGGACCTGAGTTCAAATTGGCCTCAGCCAGGTGATCTAGGCAAGTCATTTAACTTTTGTCTATCTTATTTCTTTATTTGTACAATGGGGACAATAATTGCACCTACCTCCCAAGGTTGTTATGAGGTTAAGAAAGTATTTGTAAAGAGATTTTCAAACTTTAAAACATTATATAAATACTGCTATTATTATCTTACATGGGTGTATCTGGGTATACATCTATATTCTACTATCTTATTCAGGCAGCACAAACCTTACACATATGTGTATATTTATACAAATAAATTATATACATTAATGTAGTAATTTCTGCAAGTTCTATAGTCTTGGACCTCATCAGTGAGCAATTTTGATCAGTTAGAATTGGTACTTCTATAACCTGCTCTCATGAACAAGTTAATAACCAAAGATATAAACATATCATGGGTTAGGTTCATATTCCCTGGGGTGTATGCCTGTTTATCCTTCCTCTGAGCCCATAGTCTGTGCATGCCTATGCTAGTAGTATACCCCTAAGGCCAGTGTGGTAACAATATCTCAGCCTTGACTAAACTGAAATTCTTAGTACTAGGAAGAAAGTACCAGTTTGAAATTCTCCAGGGAACTCATAATAGTACAAAATATCCGGAGTCTATAATATATAACTCTCTGAAGAAATACCCTGTATTTCCCATCTAACATTGTGCCATTTCCTAGAAAATGGCTTGCTCTCCTTATTTGTTTTGGCCAGATCTTTCACATTACCCAATATCTAGCATTTCTCTTTCTTGACATCACCACCAATTCTTACCCTTTCAATAAGCTACATGATTTTAAGCTGTGTTAGTGAGTCAACCTGGTGTTTAAGTATTTGTTAGAGTAGCTAGATGACACCATAGTGCACAGAGCTCTGGACCCAGAGTCAGATCATCTGAATTCAAATCCTGTCTTAGGCATTAGTGGTGTGACCCAGGGTAAGTCACAACCTCTATTTGCCTCAATTTTCTAGACTGTAAGGTGAAGATAGCATGTACCTCACAGAGTTGTTGTTAGGAGCAAATGAAATACTATTTGTAAAAGCACTTAGCACAGTGTTTGGTTATATAGTTGATACTTAATAAATGATTGTTTCCTTTTTTTCCCCTTGTGATCCAGGCAACTCACACCAAGGAAGAGAAAGGATGGAGAACTTGGGGAAGCTGGGTATGCTCTCATGTTGGCCTTGAGACCATCATACTTGAGGTCTTAGTGACTATGCTGATTTGCCCTTCTCTGGTGGTCCCTGATTCTTCCCCCATAGTATTTCATCTTAAATTTTGTGCTTCATCTTGTGTGAGTTAAAATAAACTGTAATAAAGATCCACTGTTTTATACATGGCTGTTTTATTCTTTTGTTAAAAAAATATAAAGTGCCATAATTATGACTAAAATACTAGAATGAAAATTGACTCTCTGAACTGGTGGAATTAATGAAAAATCAGACATCCTAACATTCTACTTTTAATTTCACCATTTTTCATTTTGTTTTTTGCTAAAGCTAAATATTCCCTTATGATCAACATGACTAACAGAATTTGTCTTTAAGAGAATAAATGTAAAACCTATAGAAAAGGCAATGTCTGCCTGGTCACCCCTGGATCATGTGTAAGTTTCAACAAAATAGGAATGATGTAATTTGATTGCAAAGGTCCACAGTTGGAACATTGTGTTCAGATTGGAATAGGACCCAGGGGGGCAATTCTTAGTTTTTAGGATCAGATACCAGGATTTAGAGCGATTTTAGTGTCTACTAAAGATCTATACCCATTGGGAATCTGTTCCTCTTTATGGGATTTGTTCTCCTATACTTCATGACTTGCTGTTTAGGGGCTTCTTCCTGCACTCAATAAAACGCCTTTTATCTTCTGATCCTGCCACCACTCTGGTACCATCTCACACCTGGACTACTGTAATAGCCTAATATTATTACAGTCTGTCTGACTCAAGTCTCTCCCCACTCCAATCCACCCTCCAGCCGCTAAAGTGATTTTCCTAAAATGCAAGTCCAATCATGTCACCACTCTATTCAATAAAATCCAGTGGTTTTTTGTTGCCTACAGGATCAAAAATAAAATTTTCTGTTTGGCATTCAAAGCCTTTTATAACCTAGCCCCCTCTCACCTTTTCAATTGGGCAGCTAGGTGACTCAGAGTGCTGGGCCTGAAATCAGGAAGACATCTTCCTGAGTTCAAATCTATTCTCAGACACTTACTAGTTGTGTGACCCTTGGCAAGCCATTTAACCTTGTTTGCCTCAATTCCTCATCTGTAAAATGAGATGAAGAAGGAAATGGCAAAATATTCCAGTATCTTTGCCAAGAAAATCCCAAATTAAGTCTTGAAGAGTCGGACACTACTGAAACAACTGAACAACAACAAAAACCTTTCCAATCTTCATACAGCTTACTCCTCAACAAATTCTTTTCAATCTAGTGACACTGGCCTCCTGGCTGTTCCATAAACAAGACACTCCATTTCTCAGATCTGACCATGTTAATCTCTTTTTTCAATAAATTCCACTGGCTCCCCATCACTCCCAGGATCAAATATAAAATCCTCTGTTGAGTATTCAAAGCCCTTCACAATCTGTCTTTCCAATCTTCTTATATCCCCTCTGTTTGGAGATTACTGAGATAATAAGGATAAAAATAGTAATAACTAGCATTTATATAGCACTTACTATGCACCCACTGTGCTGAGTGCTTTACAAATATGATTTCATTTGATTATTATGACAACCCTGCAACGTAGCTGCTATCACTTTCTGTGTCTTATAGTTAAGGAAACTGAAGCAAAGAGAGGTTAAGTGACTTGCCCGGAGGTCACACAGCTAACTGTGTCTAGACTGGATTTGAATTCAGGTCTTCTTGACCACTGCAGGTCTAGCCCTTTTTCTGCTGTACTACCTAGAAGATTAATAGCTTATTCTAACAAGCAGCAAATGAATAAGACTGTAGCCCAGGCAATAGGGAGCCCCCTGGGGAATCATAAAGAGTTTGATGCTAGAAAGCTTAGAAGATCCTTTGCCTTTGAATGAATATGGCAGACTCATTTTCTTGCTGGAGCGTGGTATTCTGATCCAGCAGTTCTACATCTCCCAGAGAGTGGGCCTATCAGGTAGGGAACAGCACCTCCATTGTTTGAGGCAGGGGTGGAGTAAAGGTTGTTTTTGTTTTTGATGTGAGGTAAGATTATCAGGTCCTAGCCAGGAGTTCAGAGAGTGTGCCAAAGATTCAGAGAGTTAAGCAGGAAGTGGTGAGCTGAGTCTGAGATTATAGGGAAGGACAAAGCCTCAGTGACTGACAGTGACCTTTTCAGGAGCTGGTACTAACCACAGCCCATCCATGCTCAGGCCTTGCAGCTGTGGACATGGGCACCTTGGATTGACCTTCATTTCACCAACATAGACACTCAGCCAAGGTGGTTAAGTGATGTCTCCAAAGACAGTGATTTATGGGCCTTCTAAAAAAGATGTAGGATACTTGGGACCTACAGACAAAGAGGCAGCAGTGGAAATAACCCTGAGTTTGGAGTCCGAATACATGGTTGAATCTAACTTTGTCACTAATTGTGTGACTATCATAAAGTTATTAATCTTTCTAGTCTTAGTTTCCTTGTCTTTAAAATGATTGATAGGGTGAAAGCAATATTCTAACCCCTCTCCTTGTGCAAGTTAGACTGGTTTTTCCACCGAAAGCAGCAAAGCTATTCCTAGGACTTGAATGACCCGAGGAACTAAGACTTGAGGCTATATTTCCTTTGTAGCTCCCTAGTAGCTTCTAGTCTCATAAAGGCATACAAAGGCCCCTCATGTGGAGGTGAGGCCTTTCAGACTTGGCAGATGTCCTAAGCCTGCTTAAATCACTACACTCTGCCTTGTTAACTAGACCTATTTCCATGTGAAAGTGAGGAGAACCAAATCTACCGAGCTAAGTCCTGAAGGAGCCTTGTCAAATATTCTTATGCTTTGGCTAAGAAAAAATGCATTGATTTCCAAGTGTTTCATTTCATTCCAACATCAAACCTGAATATAACAGGTTCCTGTCCAAAGCAATGTTCACCCCTGACAAGAGGGTTGGGTAGTAAGGTGGCACAGTGGATAGAGCACCAAGCCTGGAGGGAGGAAGACTCATTTTTATGAGTTCAAATATAGCCTTAGACACTGAGCAAGTCATTTAACCCTGTTTGCCTCAGTTTCCTTATCTGTAAAAATGAGCTGGAGAAAGAAATGGCAAACTACTCCAATAAAATCCCAAACGGGGTCATGAAGAGTGAGACATGACTGAATGACAAAATCAAGAGGACAGCGGTAGATGACCGTTAAAATCTTTTCTTGTTCTAGAACTATGATACCCATTGGATTCATCCTACAGAGGGAACTCTACTAATGGAAAGGCAGCACAAGGACAACAAGGACCTAGACACTAGTGAGGTTGAGAGGGACTATAGTTCTAAAATGGAATAATTTGATATGTATGGCATAGCTTTTATAATAAGGACCCATCCTTGGAAAAAACAAATAGCTATTTCCTAAATCAAAGGTGAGTTTACTTTTATTGCTAGGAAAAAAAAAAAAACAAAGAAAAAACCTTCTCTCTTACATCTGTTCCATAATTAGAAAAAAAATATTATTCAACACCAAATGGTTGTAATTACTTTGGGTGCCATATGGAGAATTTTAAAATCATTTGCAAAACAAAATGATGATTGTAAATGTGCTTTCTTTTCCTACCATCTTCTTCAAAAGGCAGTGAAATTCACATTATTATCATTTTTAATTGCCATTAAATGAGGATATAATAAAATAATGCCAAAAATCTGTGGTTTTGAAAACATGAGGCAGAGGCAGGCCGGGAAGTCAGCAGGTACGCAGAGGCAGGCCAGGAGGAGGCCTGATCAACTCCGGGGGCAAGTCATCCCACCAACCACAAGGGCCACTACCAGGCCTATCACCGAAGGGCTGGGACTGGAAAGAGCAAGGTAAGAACCAAATGTAGGCCCCCTGTCTGGGACAACAAATACTCCTGGGACTACCACGCCATAGCCCAGAAATTAAAAAAAAAAAAAGCCCCAATCAGGGGCTTTTATCCTCCAAGGACCAGGATGCCAGAGTGAACCCCACCTGTTCCAACTCTCCCCTGAAAATATAGTAACTCTTGCCCCAGGGCAAAACCCTCTACAGTAAAGGCTTGGGATCCCTAGAGGAAGGGCATTGCTAGGGCCCTGCCTCAAAATGGGTAGAAAGCAGATTACAAAGACTCTGGAGTCTTACTATCCTCAAAGGGAGGAACCAAACTCAGAGGGAGACAATGTGGACTCCACACCCAGAGCTGAAACATCAACAGGAAACAGGGAATGGGTCCCAAGCACAGAAAGCTCTCCTAGATGAGCTCAAAAGGAACTTTGAAAACCAAATGAGAGAAATAGAAGACAAAATGAATAATTCTTTCAAAACCAAAATTATAGAATTAGAAAAAACATTATAATGAAGGAAACAGCTCCTTAAAAAGAAAAGTGTATGATATGGAAAAGGAGCTCCAAAAACTAACCAAGGAAAATGATTTGCTAAAAACTAGAATCAACCAAATTGAAACAAATAACTCTATGAGGAACCAAGAATTAGTCAAACAAAACAACAAGAATGAAAAATTAGAAAAAGAGGTAAAATACCTCAAAGAAAAAATAACTGACCTGGAAAACAGATCATAGGCGTACCAGAAAATCCTGATGAAAAAATGAGCATGGACAACATTCTCCAAGCATATTAGAGGGACAGAGGGGAGGGAGGGGAGCTTTGTATGAGATTTGTTCCTGTCACTCTTGGTGAAAAGAAGAAATAACATAATTCATTAAGTATAAAAATATTCTACAGGCAATAAGAGGGGGAAAGGGCTAAAGAAGGGGTGGTGGTGGTTAGTAGGGAGGGAAGAAGTAAGGGGGAAGGGGAGGAAAAGGGAGGGGAGCTGATAAGGGAATACTGAGGGAGGTGGTGCTCAAAAGGAAAACTATTAAGGAGGGGAAGGGAGAAGGGGAGAAAAAATATAAGCATTAACAGGGGAGGGAATAGGATGGAGGGAAAGAAACAGATAATAATTATAACTGTGAATGTGAATGGAATGAACTCTCCCATAAAACGGAGAGGTGAAACAACGGTGTCCACTATCACCCCTCTTATTCAATCTGGTACTAGAAATGTAGCAGTAGCAATTAGAGAAGAAAAAGAAATCAAGGGCATCAAATTAGGCAAAGAAGAGACCAAGCTATCACCCTTTGCAGACGATATGATGATATATTTAGAGAATCCTAGAGAATCAAGTAAAAAAAATACTTGAGACAATAAATAAATTTAGCAAAGTTGCAGGATATAAAATAAACCCACATAAATCCTTGGTATTCCTATATATTTCCAATGAAATTCAACAGCAAGAGATAGAAAGAGAAATCCCATTTAAAGTTACCGTAGACATTATAAAATATCTGGGAATCTACCTGCCAAAACAAACCCAGGACCTATATGATCACAACTACAAAACAATTTTCACACAAATAAAATCAGATCTAACTAATTGGAAAAATATCAATTGCTCATGGCTGCATAGAGCTAACATAATAAAAATGACAATTTTACCTAAATTAAATTATATATTTAGTGCCATACCAATCAATTTACCAAAAAACTACTTTATAGAGCTAGAAAAAATAGTAACAAAATTCATTTGGAAGAAAAAATGGTCCAGAATATCAAGGAAACTAATGAAAAGAAATGCTAGGGAAGGTGGACTAGCTATACCAGATTTCAATCTGTATTATAAAGCAGCAGTCATCAAAACTACTTGGTACTGGCTGAGGAATAGAGTAGTGGATAAATGGAATAGATTAGGCACACAAGATTCAGAAGTCAAAGACTATAGTAATCTATTGTTTGATAAATCCCAAGACCCCAGTTTTTGGGATAAGAATTCACTATTTGACAAAAACTGCTGGGAAAACTGGAATATAGTATGGCAGAAACTGGGGCATAGACCATTATCTAACACCATATACAAAAATAAATTCTAAATGGGTGCATGATCTAGGTATTAAGGTTAATACTGTAAACAGTCTCAGAAAGCAAGGAATAATTTACCTGTCAGATATGTGGAGAGGGGGAGACTTTATGACCAAACAAGAATTAGAGAGCATTATAAAATGCAAAATGGATAATTTTGATTATGTTAAATTGAAAAGCTTCCATACAAACAAAGCCAATGTAACCAAGGTTAAGAGAGAGGTGGGGAATTGGGAAAGAATCTTTATAACCTATGTCTCTCATAAGGGACTCATTTCTAAAATATACAGAGAATTGAGTCAAATCTATAAGAATACAAATCATTTCCCAATTGATAGTTGGTCAAAGGATATGAACAGGCAGTTTTCAGAGAAAGAAATTAAAGATATCTAGAAGCACAGGAAGAAATGCTCTAAATCACTATTGATTAGAGAAATGCAAATCAAAACAACTCTGAGGTACCACATCTCTCCAGTCAGATTGACTAAGATGGCAAAGCAGGAAAATGACAAAAGCTGGAGAGGATGTGGGCAAATTGGAACACTAATGCATTGCTAGTGGAGGTGTGAACTGATCCAACCTTTCTAGCAATCTGGAATTATGCCCAAAGGGCTGTAAATAATTTCATACCCTTTGACCCAGCAATACCACTTCTAGGGTTATATCCCAAAGAGATCATAGAAGTGGGAGATAGACCCATATGTGCAAAGATATTTATAGCAGTTCTTTTTGTGGTGGCAAAGAATTGGAAATTAAGGGAGTGCCCATCAATTAGAGAATGGCTGAACAAGTTGTGGTATATGCACGTTATGGAATACTATTGTGCTATAAGAAATGAGGTGCAGATGGACTTCATATTTACCTGGAGAGGCTTATACGAACTGATGCTGAGTGAGAAGAGCAGAACCAGGAGAAATTTGTACACAATTACACGTTTGTGTGATGACCAACTTTGATAGACTAGACTCTTCTCAGCAATGCAGGTTATAAGTTAACTCCAAAAGACTCATGATGGAGAGAGATGTGTACATCTAGGGAAAGAACTAGAAAGAACTGAGTTTGTATCCAGATTGAAGCAAACTACCTGATCTTTTTCCTTTTCTTGTTTGGTTTTATCTCCTCTTTACCATTTTTCATTCCATCTGATATAACCCATCTTTATAACCTGACTAATGTCTAAAGTGGAAGTATTTACAGATCCTATACTTGACTATTCCGCCATGGGGGGGAGGGGAGAGAGGGGGGCAGAATGTGAAACTCAAGGAATTGTGGAATTGAATCTTGTAAACTAAAAGTAAAGAAACAAATTAATAAAAAAAATTAAAATGGAACAAAAGAATAAAACAAAACAAAAAAGAAAATATGAAAACATGTAGCACCTGAGGATACACTACTGCCAACCTGCAAATGAATCCTTTTAGAAGAGATAACCCAGGTCCACAATACTCTATGGACCCCCACATTTTTAAACCACAAATATTTCGTGATCCTTTACCAAAGGTTCTATTTTTGTTAACCAGCCAGAGGACACAATTAATAAAAGCAAAGACAGGTAATTCAAGGATTCTTATTTTTTTGTATGTGTTTGTATTGCAGATTTCTTTGTGTAATCTGGTAAAATTCATGGCCCCTTTTGCAGAATATAATTTTTGAATGCTTTAAATAAAGTACATAGAGTTACAGAGGAAATGAATTATGTTGAAATATAATTATCAAAATATTTTTTAAAAAGTTCATGTATCCTTGGTGAAGAACCTCTGATTTAATTAAATAGAACAATAAAAAAAATAGTAATAGAACATTCCCCATAAATACATATATGGATAGATGTATAGATGTAGGGAAATAGTATATGTATAACAGGGCACACATGAAGGGAACATAGGTGCTCAGGGGACACACATAGGGAGCACCAATGGCCCAGAGTGTACACTGGAGAGCCAATTCCCATTTTTGATTTCTTCAGGGCCATCAGTATATTCTGGTGATGGGCTGGGCCTGCTTTCTAGTGGTGTGAAACATCATGCAGTCTTTGCTGGGTGCTTTGGGGCAGTTAGGTGGCACAATGGATAAATTGAGTCAGGATAGATAGAAAGATAGATCAGAGTCAGGAAGACCTGAGTTCAAATTCAGCCTCAGAAACTTCTTAGGAAAGTCACTTCATTTTGATTTGCCTATGGATTGGTAATCCACTGGTGAAAGAAATGGCAAACCACTCCAGTATCTTGGCCAAGAAAACCACATGGACAGAAGTTCACAGGGTCACAAAGAGTCTGATGCAGCTGAACAAGTGTTGCTATAGTGTTCTGAGAGTGTTGCTATAGTGTTCTCACAGCTGCTGAACTCTTTCTTCTTTGCTACCAGCTACCGGATACATGCATGCTACTTTGGTCCTTGGAAGCTGGGACATGAAGCTAAAAAGCTTCTACCTAACAAGGATGGACTGATAGCTCTTTTTTTAAGGTGGGTAATTTTATTTTACAAGATAATAAAATTGTATTGATATCTTTTGTTACTTTTTTTTACATCACTAAAATTTATTCCAGTATTTCTCCCACTACTTCCTCCCAGAGGACCATCCTATATATTTAGTTTTTTTTTTTAAAGAAAAAAAATTGCAAAACTTATTAATACATTAAAAAGTCTGAAAATGTATGTATTCTACCACACATATGGACCTCACATTCTTCCTTAACTAAATATGCCCTTGATCTCATCTCCTCCTGCTTTCTCTAGCAAATTGCAATCAATCTCTCTCTTTCTGTCTTTGTCCCTGTCTTTGTCTCTGTCTGTCTCTCCTTACATTTCTCCTTCTTTTCTCAAACAGCTACAAAAAAACCTGTCTACACTCATTGCCTCCATTTCTTCTCCTCTCACTTATTCCTCAACTCTTAGAAATCTGGTTTCCGTCTTCATTACTAAACTAAAACTGCTCTTTCCAAAGCTGCTAATGGTCTTTTAATTTAGAAATCTGATGGGTTTTTCTCAGTCCTCATTCCCTTTTGAGTTTTTTACTTCATTTGACACAGTTGACTACCTCTTCTCTGGGATTCTCTCTCTCTTTCAATTTTTGTGACTTTCCTCTTTCCTCACTGTCTGACTGTTTCTCTGTTTTCCTAGGAGAGTCTAATGGACTAGGTGAGTACCTTGTGTTACTTTACGTGTTCATGAACCTTTGAGAGCCCTTTGTATCTTATGCATTTTCTGTGGTGGATGAAATAATACTGTGTTTTCCCGATAATAAGACCTATCCCAAAAATAAGCCCCCCTCTTACTGTGTAAGATTCCTCTAAAAATAAGCCCTCCCCCGAAAATAAGCCCTATTGAGATTGCTACTGTAGTGAAGGTGATCCCCTGTGCTACACGCTACATTACGGTACCCTCTGTATGCACTGTCCCCTCCCCCCCCGTGAAACGCACGCCGCGCTCCGAGCTGCATCCAATCAGAGCTGCAGCAGTGAGCGCGTCATCCTGTTCTTCCCCAGTGATTTGCTTGCTGGCGCCATTGAGAGCAGTGCCACAGAGGAGAGCTGAGGCAGGACAACATAAGCCCTCCCCTGAAAATAAGCCCTCTGGTGTTTTTCTTTCCAAAAAAAATAATAAGACAGTGTCTTATTATCGGGGAAACACGGTAGTTGTGCCAGGTTGTGGTTGTATTTGTTGTATGTGTGGTTGTGATTGTGTGTGTATGTGTGGTTTGTCCATTCTAGAAGAGAACCATGACATCTGGGAGGCGATGACATAACTTGCAATTGATTTTGAGTGAGGTGGGGCAGAATATCCTCAGGTAAGGGGAAAGAAGAGGAGAGGAGAGGAGTTGAGAGGGGAGGGGAGGGGAAGAGAGGGGAGAGATAGGAAAAAATACTGCTGACAATAGGTCCGCTCTCCTTTCCTCCCCTCTCCTCTCCTCTTGGTATTCTGCCCAAAGGAGGGTGAATTTTGATTGCCAAAAGCTACCTACCTAACTTGGGGTTTACTGGATAGATTTCTTTCTCAAAGGCCAAGTCTTAAGCCAAAAGTTGTCCTATATCCAATACAAATATCATACATTGAGTCCTTTGTGAGAGTTGGAGAAATTTAGACACAAGCCATATCTAAGCTTTATTTTAGAGATTTTTCTGAAGAACTGGTGGCAAGAGTCAAGAAGAGAAACTTATCCTTTTGGGTCAGAATTCAACTTAGTTTTTGTGAGGTTGGAGTTCTTAGTGGTGGGGGGAGGGGAGGAGGGCTAGAATGTTGGGATACAGGTAACAAAAAGAAAGACAAGCAAAACAGACCAGTTCTACAATTGTATTTGTCTGTGTCTGACACATTTGGTGTCCATAGTCATCTGACAACAGGATTTTATTTGATTGTAGTATTTATTCAGAGTTTGGTTCCCATTTAATGTTGCCTTTATTTACAATTTTTATGGCCATTGTGTATATTGTTCTTGTTTCTCCTTACTTTATCCTACTGTATGTCATACAAGTATTACCATGTTCCTCTGAATTCTTATATTTGTAATTTTATTGCTATAATAATATATATGCCACAATTTATTCAATTTTTTCCTCCAAGTTGGGCAACCATTTTGTTTTCAACTTTTTGTGAGTACAAAAAATGCTGCTATGAGTATTTTTGAACTTTTCCTTTTGCCTTTAGCTTCTTGGGGGATACTTGCTTAGTAGAGAGTAACTATTTTTTTTGTATAAACCCAAGTTGTTTTAAACATTGGCTGGATTAATTCATGGCTCCACCAATAGTGTAATAGTGCCCTGACTTCTCATAGCCTCTCCACCACTGATTATTTCCATCTTTTATCATCTTTGCATACTCAAATACTCATCAACCAATTTGCCAATTTTAGGAGTAAGGTAAAATTGCACGGTTATTTTATTTTGTATTTCTCTTGTTACTAGTGATTTGGAGCATTTTTTTCATATAATGATAGTTTGTATGTCTTCTTTTGAAAACTGTTCAGCAATTTTCAGAGGAATAAATCCATGTTATCAATACAAATACAAAAAATGCTCCAAATCACTAATAATTAGAGCAATACAAATGAAAACATTTCTGAGGTATGACTTCACACCTATCAGATTGGCAGAAGTTACACAAAAGACAATGACAAGTGATGGAAGCACTATGGAATAGTCTGTACTTTAACACACTGTTGGTAGAACTGAGAATTGGTCTGAGCCTTCTGGAAAGCAGTTTGAAAGATGCCCCCAAAACTTAAACTGTGCATACTCTTTGACCCAGTAGTACTGCTGCTACTCCAAAGAGATTTTTAAAAAAAAGAAGACAAGGTCCCACATATATAAAAAATATTTATAGAATTCTTTTTGTTGTGGTAAAGATGTGGAAACTGAGAGGTATTCCATCAATTGGAGAATGGTTAAAGATGTTATATTATAGTAATGCTATTATGCTATAAGAAATGATGGAGATGGTGCTGAAATGGACAAATACAATACAAATGGACATGACAGCAAAGCCAATTATAATTTGATAGGAGTGTTTATTAACCAGAGTGACTGCCTCCCTAATAAGGAAGACAGCATTGAGTCTTCTGAAAGGTATACTTTTATAGAGCTAGGTGTTGCTAATCAACAAAATGTGGTTCCAAGGCAGGGTACCATTTCTAATAAAGTCTTGGGTACCTAACAAGAACAGACTTATATCTGGGGTATGTTTCTAGGAACACATATGAAATGTTCCCTCACTATTATGGCCTATTAGGTGGTTTTCAGGGACCCTGGTAGGGGTCCCCTTCTAGCAGGTTTAGGGGGCTTTGGTGTATAATTTCTGGTGGGCACTTCAGTATCAGAAAAGGCTGGGAAGATTTGTACCAACTAATGCAAAATGAAGTGAGCAGAACTAGGTGAATGAGGTATACAATAACGACAATATTGTAAATGTAAACAACTTTGAAAGACTCTGTAGTTCTGATTATCACCAGTTGTATTGTCTTTTTTTCTTGCCACTGGATTTTGATGACTCAGGAAAAGAGAGCGAAGCCCAAGACTTTGTTCAATGCTGTCTCATTTAAATTCAAGTAACTCACAAGGCATCCCCCATGATGTCATTGACCCTCTTCAAAAATGAAGGACAAGCATCAAGAAGCTCTGATTAACTCAGTGAACAGCCACAATTCCAAAGTAATCATGATGTTATGAACTGCCAGATAGAAAAATTGATGGACTTAGAGTACAAATTAAAGTGTTTTTTGTTTTGTTTTCTATGAATCTGGTTAATGCAGGAATTGGTTTTGTATGATATATACATATTGGTAATAGGTTTTGTTTTCCTTGCCTTCTCAATGGATAAGGAAGGGGGAGGAGGAAGGGAGAACATTTGGAAGTTAAAATAAAATTGAATTTAAGAAATTCTTCCTATCCTTTGCCTACTTATTTATTGATGAATGACTCTTGATTTCATATATTTCTATCAATTCCTTCTTATTGAATATCAAAGCCATATCAGAGATATTTGCTATAAAGATTTCCCCCCAATCTATATTTTTTTCTTCTTATTCGAAATATAGTGCCTTTTTATGGCAAAGTTTTTTAATTTTATGTAATTGAAACTATTTTATCTTTTGTGATCTCCTTTATCCCTTGTAAGAATTTTCTCTTAGCTATTACTGTGAAACGTACTTCCTTCTACAGAATTATTTTTCAGCACAAATAATTACCATTTTATAAAGTTAGATTTCATAATATTAGGTTTCCTTATGGTGAAACACACCTATTTTCATGACTTCCTCTTTCCATTTTACTCCATGTTTCTTTGTTAATAGATAGAACTATGTAAGTTTTTTGTCCGTGGGTGTGTGGGAGGACTTTGGGAGCTCAGGAATTTTCATCTGACAGTTTGAGGAAAATATTCAGGAGGAAAGAAGGCAATTGAATAAAGGGAGATAGTTGTACTATAATAGATGACTTCTGGTTTCAAGAACTAGAGGACCTACTTTCAAATCCTGGATTATTCTATCAAGGTGACCTCTGGCAAGTCACTTATCCTGTAAAAAGTCTTATCTATACAATGAGGGTTTGGACTAGATACTGGAACATAATCCAAGAAATAATTAATTAATTCTCAAGTCTGGCCATTTTCTAGAACCTTTGCACAAATAGTCCAAGAAATTGTTCAACTTGTTCATAAAGACTTTTCCTAATTTCTTAACTACTGAATAGCAAGATCTCCTGGCTAGGTGACCTTCTAGATGGATTTTGTTTTTGTTGTTGGTTCTTACAGTGTAATACTTTTCTTGAACTAAACTAGCATGGCCCAAATATTCATTTTTTCTCTTCCCCATGGTGTTCTTGGAAGAACTAGGGGAGTTTACAATCAAGGAAATTGTGGATGGAAAAGTTTCAGATAAGCCTCCATAATTTAGTGTTTTGGGAAGGCTATAGGTTGGAACTTGGGAGCCCATGCCTCAAAATTTGTGGAAATATTCCATGATCAATACCTCTTCAAAGTAAAGGCCCAAGGCCCAGGGAGGGGATTATGGGAGAAGAGGTGATATTTATGCCACATAAACCATCAAGATATATGACATCATTAGGGAGAATATGAGAGCATGGCCAGTCTCGCCTTACCTTGAGAAATCATGGTACACTCTAGTGGTTGACTGATACTAATTACTCCTTTACTATTTAAAGTCTGGAACCCCATTTGCTCTTTTCCTATATTGGTTTTATGGGCCTCTATAACTTTATGCATCTGTTCCAATTTGTGTTTCTATTATAATTCCTGAGTCATTGTTTACTTATTGAGTTTGATGTCTCAGTTGTTTAAATTATTAACAAGCCTATGTCACATTTATTTGGATATAGTTTTATATAATATTTATTGTTTTATAGGCTATGAATGATGATATATGAAAGTAAGGCTTTTATTTTTGGAAAATATCTTAAACCCTCTAAGACAGCCTGGAATAGTCTTAATTGCCATTCCTGTCTTCCCTTTCCTTTGTTTGGGTCAGTTAGGATTGGACAAGAATAGTAAGATCCTAGGAAATTGGCATTTGGGACACTGTGGCCCACATATGCCAACTGAATGATGTTAATACCAGGTATATAAGCCTGGAGCTATTGATTTAAGCCTTAGTAGGCTAGGCATTGAACACAGGTGATTTGAAATTGACCAGTTAATCTTTAGCTGTGGTACCCTTTTGAGTTGAGCTTTGTAGATGAAAAACAATGTACGTCTCTAATAAATGTTGGCATGATGTGGGGGTTAACAAATTGGAGTTCCAATAGCTGATATAAAGGCAAATGCATGGTTTGCTTTAGTTGGAGCACCATGGGAAAACTGTGAGGTTTTAAAAATTTGTATTTCAATGAACAAACATTAACTTTCTTTCTCTTCTACCTTCTTTCCTCATTGAAAACAGAAAAGAAAAACAAGCCTTTGTAACAAATAAGCATTGTCAAGCAAAACAAATTCCTACATTGGCCACATCCAAAAAAATATATGTCTCATTCTTCACCCTAAGTCACATCAATTATAAAGAGGTGGATAGCATGTTTCATCATTGTTGGTCTTCTTGAGTTTGGGTTGGTCACTGTGTGGTTCAAAGTTCTTAAGTCTTTCAAAGTTGTTTGTATTTACAATGTTATTGTGTTACATAAATTTCTCTCCCCTTTCTGTTCAATTCATTCTGCTTCAGTTCATGTAAGAGTTTTCCCAGGTCTCTCTGAAATCATCCCATTCATCATTTTTTATAGTACAATAGTTGGAAAACTCCAGGGGAAAATAAAAAGGCCAATCAAAGCAAGCCTAGGAAGTTCAAAAATCCACAAGGTTATGGTTAAAATTCAAGAGATTATGGATTAGGAAGCCAACACTAGCAAAATAGTTCCACCACTTTCTGGGATCTGCCACAGAGCCCAGACTTGGATGCATTGGGCTTGTGTGAAGTGAAATAGAAGGGGAAATTTTATTTGGGAAAAACATCTTTGTTGTAATCATGGTTACTCACAAGGACTTGTGATTTATTTACCTCTCATTTTAAATCAAGTCCAGACAAGGGAGAACACAGTAATCACAATATAAAAACAACAGCATGCCAATTAGTAGGTTAGGAGAATTAAGGGAAGGCCCATATGGCCAAGCATATGGTAGTTAAGGTTTATATGTTGCCTTCTCATTGCTTTCCTATTCAGTGTTTCCTCTGGTTTTTGAGGAGAGGTCAACATAGAGGGGGCAAGAAAAGCAAAGCAAGTGAAGTGATGTGGGCACGAGTTACTCCCATTGATGGGGTTCTTTGTTGCTAACCAAATATTTAATTTCATGTGCTTTAGGGTGGAGGGCAGTTAAACTAAAGAAAATATATCTGAAAGCAAGATTTTCTAGCCTTTTTCCTTAACTAATTTTTACTTATTGCTGTAGCTTACACACAATTAACTTCCCTAACCCCAAATCAAATTGCATTGTCTATGGCTGATACCTCACAAACATTGTTTCTTATTGCTTACTTATTGGATAATGTCATCAGTTGTTTTCAGGGGGAATTCAGAAGGAGTGAATGGCTTTAATAGATGGGAAGAGAAGAGAAGCCCAAGAATACTTAACCTTGTGTTATGGCCACTGTTTATCCCTGAGGAATGAAGTAAAATGTTAGAATGAACACAACCTGAAAGAGTTGGAAGGAAGGAAAAAAGGAAGGAAACAATCCTTTATCAAGCACCTATTACATTGTGCCAGGCACTGTGCAAAGTGTTTTACAATTGTTATTTCATTTGATCACATGAGATCATTTTGAAGTTAAAAGAGATAATTATCTCATTTGATGAAATGAGATATCTGTAAAGCACTTATCCTAGTGCCCAGTACATAGTAAGTGTATTTATAAAATATAAATAGTGTGATATATAAGAAGTGCTATATAAGCTATAAATATTACTATTAGATTCTCATAGTCACCCTGGGAGGTAGATGCTATTATTATCCTCCTTTTACAGTTGAGGAAACTGAGGAAGACAAAGGTTAAGTGACTTGCCCAGGATTAATAGACTAGTGATTTCTGAGATTGTTTTGAGCTCAGGTCTTCCTGAGACTAGGTCCAGAGCTCTATTCACTGCACCACCTAACTGCCTCTAGACAGAAATCTTGGGTTCCATCTATCACTTATCAATTTACTCAGCCTCTCTGTGCTTCAGGATCCTCATCTATAAAATGGAAATTTTAGTATATATAAAATCAGAATTTAAGTATTTACATTACTTATTGCACAGAATTATTGTGAGCCAAGTACTTGTTAATCATAAAATCAGTATTATTGTTATTATCTTTACATGTAATGTGGCAAAACAAGATATGTTTAATGTATATCCCTGATGATTTCCTCCATGTCATTAAGTTATTCATTAAGCTGATACTGGATGTCACAAACTATCTACCCATGTATTTTGGTTTGATCCCTAGGATCCATCCAAGGTCCTTCCCTTTTGGTTTCTCTTCTGAGCTCCGGACACGATCTCCATCTGAAAATATAGAGTGGCATCTCAAATTCAACATGTTCAAAACTAATCTAATCTCATTAATCTCCACCTACTCTTGCTCTGTATGTCTTCACTATTTGTCAGCACCACCACTGACAGGAAGGAGGCTGCCTGCTTAACCTCTTTTGCAATGCTGTAATGAATAGTTGATACCTAGTTACATTTTAGTGATTTGCAATTCATAGGGGGCAGAATATTTTGTCCTCCTACTTTGACTCCAGTCAGGGCATTTTTTTTTGTTGTTTTTAATTTATTTATTATTAATTTTCAACATTCACCTCCACAAGATTTTGAGTTACAATTTTTCTCTCCCCGTCTTCCACTTACCTCCTACCCCAAAACAGCAAGCCTACTGAATACCCCTTTCCCCATCTGTTCTCTCTTACATCCTCCTCCTTCACCCCCCTAACTTTCTTTTTTTTAATTTATTTTTATTTTTTTTTTAAAGCAATTGGGGTTAAGTAACTTGCTCAAGGTTACACGGCCAGGTGTTTCTGGGTGGGTGCTAAGTGTCTGAGCCCGGGATTCGATCTCCAGGTGTTCTCAACACTGGAGCCGGTGCTCTTACTCGCTGTGCTACCTGGCCGCCCACCCCCCTAACTTTCTAATAGGGCAAGATGGGTCTCCATACCCCAGTACCTGTATATCCTATTTCCCAGTTAGATATAAAAAACAAACAATTTTTAAACATTTGTTTTTAAAACTTTTGAGTTCCAGATTTTTTCCCCATTCTTCCCTCCTCAGTCAGCCCCACAGGTAAGACAAGCAATTCAATATAGATTGTACATGTGTAGTTACCCAAATGACCTCCACAGTAGTTATATTGTGAAAGACCAACTACATTTGCCTTCATCCCATCCCACATCCCCACTCCACCTTCTCCCTCAACCACATCTCCCTTCAAAGATGCTTGCCTCTAATTACCCTCTTCCCCAATATGCCCTCCTCTTTATCATGCCCTTACCCCTATTATCCTGTATGGTAAGATACCCAACTGAGTGTGTATGCTATACCCTTCTGTATCAGCAATGCCATATTCACAATGCCTATAGAGATTACAAATATGCTGATATAATTATCCATCACAAAATACATCAGGTTTGCCATTTGGGGAAATAAACTAGAAAATTTATTAAGATAC
>NW_027187380.1:22710437-22754446 GCF_028583685.1 Petaurus breviceps papuanus | reverse complement strand
CAGGGCCCTGTGCTTTTAGCCCATTCTCTGGCTAGAGAGGAATAAGGCAAATCCTCCCATCCTGGAATAGCCATTTCTCCCTCTAAAGCCCCACTGCTTCCAAATAGAGGCCTGACATTTTGTGATCCCATCCTCGTCGCCAAATGTATCAGCAATGCCATATTCACAATGCCTATAGAGATTACAAATATGCTGATATAATTATCCATCACAAAATATGTCAGGTTTGCCATTTGGGGAAATAAACTAGAAAATTTATTAAGATACCAAAAGACTGAGTCCCAAAACCAGAAAGTGAAAGCCATCAGAGTAGTTATGATATTGGCACAGGTAGATAAAGTAGAAAGCACCCACATTCTCAAGCCTTTAAAACAGAACAGGCTACCTCAGGCAAAGGTCCTCCTCTCCCCACTCACAGCAACCACCCAGTGTCCTGGAAGAGTGCTCCCAGCAGCTCCGGCCCCTGGCAGTGCTCAGCCGGAGTCCTAACTCAAAAAAAAAAAAGGCAACCGCCACCAACTGCCAACCGCAGGACCGTTAGCTCGGCTTTTCACTTTCTCTTGCTCTGCTATGTCAGCACGTCCATGGGGCATGGGAGATCTTTAAATCCCATAACCCTTACACCTTCTTAGGTCAATTTCAATGAGAATCAGGTTGTCCCATTCCCTTTCACCTTCCTGCTCTTCCCCTCCATTGTAACAGTTTTCTTTTGCCTCTTTTATATGAGATAATTTATCCTAATCTATTGCTCCCTTTCTTCTTCTCCCAAAGAATTCCTCTCTCACCTCTTAATTTTATTTTTTAGGTATCATCCCTTCATATTCAACTCATCCTGTCTATGTATACATGAAACAAAAGCCCACACTCACACATATATTTATATACACATACATCCTTGTATACATACACATGCACACACACACACATATACACATATACATTCCCTTCATCTATCCTTATACTGAGAAAAGTCTTATAAGTTACAATTATTGTTTTTCCATTGCAGGAATGTAAGTAGTTCAACTTTAATAAGTTTCTTATGATTTCTTTTTTCCTGTTTACCTTCTCATACTTCTCTTTCTTCTTGTATGTGAAAGCCAAATTTTCTGTTCAGTTCAGGTTTTTCATCAAGAATGCTTGGAAGTGGGGGCGGAGTCAAGATGGCGGAATAGAAACAGGACCTCTATGTGGCTCTGGCTCCCACCACTTCTAATTCCTGTAAAAGGGGACTCTAAACAAATTTTGGAGCTACAGAACCCACAAAATGACACAGAGAAGCTAACTTCCTGCTGAGGACCACCTGGAAGGCCAGCAGGAATCAGCCAGCACAGCACTCTGGGAGCCGAGCCCAGCCCCATTCCAAGGTTTTCGCCCCAGGTTAGCCCTGACCAACCACCTGATGGAGGGACTCCAGATCACCAGCAGCTGTGGAGATCCAGAATTATCAACACATAGATGATAAGGACAAAGTGAGAGGTCAGTGCAGTGTGGACTTTGGGACTGAGGAGTTGGTAGTGTGTCGGCTTTTGCCCCCGGGGTGAGAAGCTGCTGAGGGCTGTGGTACAGCCCCCGCTGCCACTTGGCAGCTTCAGCTCCTGGCCTGAAGAGTGTAGGGGGACGAAGCGACCAGTCTGAGGGGTAATTGCTCTTGCTTTAACCTGCTTGGATCTGGATTGCAGTCTAGGGTGGAGGTTCTAGGGTGTGTGACCAGCGTGCCAGAGCATGTGGAGGCTTCAGAGAGGGCACCCAACTAATACCTCAGGCAGCTTGGAAAACCCCAGCATTTTGGAATAAAGCTCCCCTATCTGGTGGCAGAGTACTACTGTGGCAAAAAGCCCAGGGGTAAAGTGATTGAGTGGCAACATGACCAGGCAAAGGAAGCAAACCAAGCAGAGCAATCCAACATTAGACTCCTATTTTGAGGACAAAAAGTATCAAAGAATGGAACAGGAGGAAGAGAGTGAAGTCAGAACTCCTGCACCAAAAGCTTCCGAGAAAAATGCAAGGTGGTTACAGGCCATAGAGGACCTTAAGAAGCAGAGGAGCAGTAGAGGAAAAATTGGGAAAAGAAATGAGAACAATACAAGAAAATTACAAAATGAGAGTCAACAGCCTGACTGAGATAAATAATACCTTAAAAACAGACTAACTCAAATGGCAATAGAAGCTCAAAAAGGCAATGAGGAGAGGAATGGTTAAAAAGCTGAATTTGCCAGATAGAAAAAGAAGGTCAAAAGCTCAATGAGGATAATCATTGCTTCAGAATTATATTGGAGCAAATAGAAGCTAATGACTTTATGAGAAAACAAGATGCTGTTAAACAGATCCATACCAATGAAAGAATAGAAGGCAATGTGAAATATCTCATGGCAAAAACCACTGACCTGGAAAATAGATCCAGGAGAGATAATTAAAAATTATTAGAATTCCTGAAAGCCATTATAAAAAAAAACCTAGAAATCATCCTTGAAGAAATTCTCAAGGAAACCTGCCCTGATGTTTTAGAACCAGAGGGCAAAATAGAGATTGAAAGAATCCACTGATCACTCCCTGAAAAAAGATTCCAAAAAGGAAACTCCTAGGAATATTATAGATAGGTTCCGAAACTCCCAGATCAAGGAGAGAATATTACAAACAGACAGGAAGAAACAATTTGAATATTCTGGAATCACAATCAGGATAACTCAGGATCTGGCAGCTTCTATGCTGAGGGATCGAAGGGCTTGGAATGTGATATTTCAGAGGTCAAAGGAGCTGGGATTTAAACCAAGATTCACCAACCCAGCCAAGCCAGGTATCATGTTTCAGGGGAAAATATGGTCATTCAGTGAAATAGAGGACTTTCAAGCATTCTTGCTGAAAAAAAAAACAGAGTTGAATAGAAAATTTGACATTCAGATACAAGAAGAAAGAGAAGCTTGAGAAGCTAAACAGGGAAAAGAAATCATAAGAAACTTAATTGAACTATTAAGATTCCTACATGGAAAAACAATTGTAACTGATGAAACTTTTCTTAGTGTGAAAATAGTTGAAGGGAATATCTATATCTATATCTATCTATCTATCTATCTATCTATCTATCTATCTATCTATCTATCTATCTATCTATCTATCTATGTCTATATTAGAGTGTATATGGGCATATGAATACATATGTGAATGTGTGTATATATGTTTACAGGTATACATAGAGGGCACAGGGCCAATTTAATAGGAAGGGATGACACTTAAAAGGTGAAATCAAGAGGTGAGAGAGGAATATAATGAAAGGAAATGGGGAGAGACAGAATGGGGTAAACTATCTCATATAGAAGAGGCAAGGGAAAATGGTTACATTGGAGGGGAAGAACAGGAAGGCAAAAGGAAATGATTCAACATTATTCTCATTGAATTTGGCTCAGGGAGGGAATGGCATACACACTAAATAGTGTATCTCACCCTACAAGAGAGTAGGGGGAAAGGAATGAGAGGGGGATGATGGAAGGGAGGGCAGGCTAGTGGGGAAGGGAAGTTGGAAGTACCCACTTTTGAAAAGGGATAGGATCAAAGTATAGAATAGAACAAGTGGGCAGTGAGTGGGATAAGAAGGAGGGAAATATAGTCAGTCTTTTACAATATATCTACTATGGTAATGTTTTACATTAGCTACACATGTACAACCTATACTGAATTGCTTACCTTCCCAGTAAGGGTAGGTGACAAGGGAGGAAGGGAATGAATTTGGAATTCAAAGTTTTATAATCAAATGTTTAAAAATATATATATATATATATATATATTCTATTATTAATACTATTTTACATGTGATTGAGAAATAAGTTATACAGGCACTGGGGTATAGAGATCCACCTGCCCTACTGGAAAAGTTGAAGTGGGTATGGGAGAAGATATGGGAGAGAGCAGATTGGAGGAGGGGATAGCCTGTGGGACTGCTATTTCGGGGCAGTGGGTAGGGGAAAATCAGGGAGAAAATTTGTAACCCAAAATCTGGTGGAAATGAATGATGTAAATCAGAAGTTTATAAAGCATTTGAAAAATGAAAAAAAATCTGAGGGAAAATAAAAAAGGAAGTATCTTCTTCCCAAGTACATATAAAACTATTCTAATCAGCAGAAAAATCCATCAATATGACTTCAGAAAAAAGATTGTAAAATCTGACAAATGATTAAATTATGCTGTTATGAAAAAAAGGGTTATGAAAGTTTAGTGTAAAATAAATGCTTTGTTGGTATAATTGTTTTTTTTAAAGAATACTTGAAAGTCCTCTATTTCATTGAATGACCACATTTTCTCCTGTAGCATTATACTCAATTTTGCTGGTTAGGTAATTCTTGGTTTTAGTTCTAGCTCCTTTGACCTCTGGAATATAATATTCCAAGCCCTTTTATCCCTTGTAGAAGCTGCTAGGTGTTGTGTTATCCTGATTGTGTTTCCACAATACTCAAATTGTTCTTCCTGACTGCTTGTAATATTTTCTTCTTGACCTGGGAACTCTGGAATTTGGCTATAATATTCCTAGGAATTTTCTTTTTGGGATCTTTTTCAAGAGGTGATTGGTGAATTCTTTCAATTTCTATTTTGCCCTCTGGTTCTAGAATATCAGGGCAATTTTGCTTGATAATTTCTTGAAAGATGGTATCTAGGCTCTTTTTTTGATCATGGCTTTCAGGTAGACCAATAATTTTTAAATTATCTCTCCTGTATCTATTTTCCATGTCAGTGGTTTTACCAATGAGATATTTCACATTTACTTCTATTTTTTCATTCGTTTGGATCTGTTTTATAGTATCTTGGTTTCTCATAAAGTCATTAACTTCCAATTGCTCCAATCTAATTTTGAAGGACTTATTCTCTTCAGTGAGTTTTTGAAATTCCTTTTCCATCTGAAAAATTTGGCTTTTTAAGGTATTCTTCTCCTCATTGCCTTTTTGAGCCTCTTTTGCCATTTGAGTTAGTCTATTTTTTAAGGTGTTATTTCTTCAGTGTATTTTTGGGTCTCCTTTAGCAGGCTCTTGACTTGCTTCTCATGATTTTCTTGCATCATTCTCATTTCTCTTCCCAATTTTTCCTCCACTGCTCTTACTTGATTTTCAAAATCCTTCTTGAGCTCCTCCATGGCCTGTAACCAATTCATATTTTTGTTGGAGGCTTTTGATACAGGAGCTCTGACTTTGCTGTCTTCCTCCCACTTCATGCCTTGATCCTTTTTGTCCCCCAAAAAGGATTCTATCATCTGTTTGTGCTTCCATTGCTTGCTCATTTTGGCAGCCAAATAGTTGACTTTTGAGCTTTTGCCACAGTAGAACTCTGCTTCTGAAATGGGGAGACCTCTATCCCAAATCACTAGGGTTTTTGCAGCTGTCAGAGCTATTAGATGGGTGACCTTTCTACAGCCCCAACATGCTCTGGCTCACTGACCACGCACCCCAGGACCACCATCCAAGACTGCGATCTGGATCCAAGCAGGTCAAAGCAAGAGCACTTCACCTCTGAATGTGAATGAATTCAAAAAATGCTTCGTCCCTCTACAATCCGCAGGCCAGGAGCTTTGGAAGCAGCCATGTGGCAGCAGCAGCAGCCACCATGCCTCCACCACATCTCTCTCCAGAGGTAGCAGCCAGACCACACTCTTCTCTTCCCCTCTGGACCAACCAAGGTCCACACTGACCTTTTACTTTGTCTTTGGCATTTATGAGAAATCTGGAAACCCCTATGGATGCTGGTGATATTTACTCTCCTGAAGTCTGCTCCAGCCACGTCTGGTCGGGACCACCCTGGGGCTAAAACCATGGCTCAGGCAGGACTGTGCTGCTGTGATGGACCCTTCCTGCTGGCCTGCTGGGCTTCCTTCAGTGGGAGATTTGTTTCTCTATGTCACTTTGTGGGTTCTGTAGCTCTAAAGGTTGTTTAGAATAATTTTTTTACATGTATTGGAGGAGGTGGAAGCAGGAGCTGTGCAAAAGTCCTGTTTCTGCTCTGCCATCTTGGCTCCACCCCGAGTCAGAACAATAAACTTATGTTGACTTCATGGAACAGATTTCCTTTTGTTTATGGAAAGGGTAGGACCCCTCCAAACTGACCCCTTCCTTGAAAGAGGAGGGAAACTTCCAAGGACCTTCAGATTTGGTGGAGTTTGGAATGTAGAAAATAAGATACTGTTTCCATCCTTCAGAGGAGAAGAGGTGAGGAAAAGAATCACCATGTTAATTTACCTTATAGGAGGTAGTAGTTGGGACCCCAAGAGACAGGTTTTCTGAAGTCTTCCTCTTCCTTTAAAATTATGCAGGAAGAGAAGCAAACCCTTTTTTGCTCTGCTCCCTCTGTCTTGCCTCTCTTCTGGAGGACTGGGAAGTAGACAACACTCTGGCTGGGGGAGTAATATCTAGACGATTTTTTTTATTGGCAGAAAGGAGCAACCATAGACATTTTCCTTCCTTTTTCCTCTTTCCTTCTTTCTGCTGGAAGTTAGGAGATCTGTTTGGCTGCATCTCAAGAAAAACTCCAGTGGGTCTAGTAAAAGTGATCTTTGCTAGTACCCAGTCAGAAATAATTCATTGTCTCATATTCTAAGGACTGTGGCTAAGGATTCTAATTTTATCACATCTAAGTTATTGTTGATGCATTTATATCATGTTTGTCTAGCCAGATATTTCTTTCAGAGATCCTTGTACTTGATAGACCCCACTAAGTTCTTTTTTCTCCCAAGCAAAATTGTGTTTGATTATTTGAGATTTAGACTGCCAGATGTTAATGGATTTGGAGTGTTGTTGTCTCATTAATACTACTATTCACCCAGATTCCCACATTCAAACCTTGATAGGTGTTATCTTTGACTTTATCCTTTCTCACATTTTTCAATTACAATTAGTTACTAAATACAATATATTCTACATCTGCTGCATATTTTCCATCTGCCTCTTCCTCCCTAATCCTACTAATACTAACATTTGTATAGGTCCTCATAATCAACCACCTGAAGTCTTCCCATTCTTCTCATCTTCACTCTCTTCCTTTTCTAGTTAATCCTTCATACACCAACAGAATAATTTTTCTTACTCACTTATATTTTTGCCATTCCTGTATTCAAAAGTCTTCTTAGCTTCCCTATTGACTACCACATAAAGTTCAGGCTTCTTTGATGGACATTCAAGACTCTTTCTACAATCTGATTGTATCCTGGACTATTCTGAGCTCCCACCTCATTCTCTTCCCAACACCCAAAGATCCCCTGTGTTTTCCTACTTCTGTGTTTTTGTTCATGCTCTTTTGCAGACCTGGAACACCATTCTTTCTCTTGGTTTCCTTTTGAATTCCTACCTATCTTTTATAGACCAACTCTAAGAAGTTTTCCATTTTTTCTTATCAGTAAAAACCTTTTTCCTTAGACTTCGCAAAATGCTTTTGGTCGTACTTGTGCTTTATTGTGTTATTTTAGTTATCATTATATGTATTTTACTTTTATCCTGGTTGTATTCTATTTTTCCCTGCCTTGCCCTGCCAGGCCCTGTCATCCCATTCCATCCCATCCTCATCTTATCCAGTCCCATCCCATCCCATCCCCATCCAATTCCCAACCTATTTCCATCCCATCCCATCCTATTCCATCCCAACCATTCATTTCATTTCATTCCATCTAATACCAATACCATATCTTACCATACTTGTACTATAGTATAGATGTCTTACTTCCCTAGCAGACAGTAAATTCCATGAGGTCAGAAATTTCTTTATATTTATAAACGTTATGTCTCCCCTAGAGCTGCACGTAGTAATAAATGTTTGTTGCACTGAATTTATTCTTGGACTGTTATAAGTCTATACAGAGGAGATCTTCTGCATACACTGTTAATGCTTTGATATTTAGATTATTCAGAGTGTGATAGATCACATATGATGATAGATGCTAGGATTTCACATAAAGATGCTGTCAGAATTGTATCCATCTATGACTGGCTGCTTGGCTCCTTCCGCAGATGTCTTCAATCTGTAGCATGCAAGGGGAAGTAACATATTTAACTAACTAACCTCTAATTGTACTCAAATAAGCTCATTCCTCCTCCCATCAGTCCATTTAGCTGACAAGTCCTTTTGGAAGATGCAGCTGGTCCCAGGTTCTTAATAAATCTAGGAGTATGACTTGGAATAGGAATAGGCATGTGTGTGAGTGTGTGTATTAATGGAGAACCTCTCATTTATGCTCTTAAGTCTCATTTACCACTTTTGGAAACATCATTTCTTATTCATGTCCTCTCATTCTTCAGATCTGCCAATTTACCATCCCCCCCCCCCCACCATGGTCATGTGATTTAATAAAGTCAGTAGGATATATCCAATGGTAGCATAGCCAAGCAAACCAAATTATAAAGAAACATTCAAATAGCAAGCTGCAATGAAACTATTGAGCATGACCAATTCTCTCACAAATCTCCTTCTAGTTGGTAGAAGTGGGGAAAAGAATAAGGAAAGTGTTTGCTCAGTTTTAGAACTTGCTGAGATTTCAATAAAGCTGTTCTGAGCAAAGAAAGGGAGAGTTTTCTAAAGTTTTGGAACTCATCCAGGTTTCCCTATAACTACTTTGAGAGAACAGAGGAGGGGGATGTTGCTGGATGTTGGCACACTATATCCTGGCCTCATTGTGACTGAGCACACTCACCTTGCTGGTCTTGAATCCACCCTCATCCTTTTTTCATTCTTGTCTATTTGTATCCTGCAGTGTTCTCGGTCAGTGGTGTCAAACTCAGATAAAAATGAGGGCCACTAAAACCAAATATAAAGATTCCTGTGGACCACTTATTGACTTAGCAAATCACATAATATGATCTATGTTTTGTTGCATTTTTATTTTAAAAAAATATTTCCCAATGATATTTTAGTATTGTGTGGCACACGTGGAGGCCATGTGTTATTTTCAGTTTTTGTTTCACTCTGCCTGGCTTTAGCAGTAGCACCAGTGGCGTCTTTGCCCCCCCCCCCCCCCATTTTACTCCTGCTATTCTAAAGAAGAAAAAAATGGAATCCAAAGGAGTGTCTTTTTTTTTTTTTTACCTCTAGTTATTCAAAGGGGGAAACATAACAGAAAAACAACTCGGCATGATCCTGCCATTTTATTTGTAGGCCATATTCTCAACTTTCCCAGGAATCTATACTTACTTGAATCTGATTTAGTACTTGGAAGTGCTAGGCAGTACATAGGCTTTTTCCCTTGTGATGATGTGTTATCATAGACCAGAGGTTCCCAAACTTATTTGGCCTACTGCCCCCTTAAAAAATTACCACTTTTTTTTAACCCTTTAATGTTTTAAAAAAATTTGTATCATCTAAAAAAATTTAAAAAAATGATGCATCCTAAATTTAATAATGTATTGTAAACATGTGGGTTTTTTTTCTGCATTGAAATTTTGGTGATGCAATATTGCATCATGTAACCATATAGTATTGTATTGTAAACAAGTCATTACACACACATAATCCTGCTGATGCATGCTGCTCTTCCTGACAATATGTTAGAGGCTCACCTGTTGACACCCATTGGCAGACTTGACCACTTGATAACTGGTATTTTATGTGTTTATTTGGAAAGTAAGGTAGTCACTACAACTTTGACTCTGTTACATAACGATGAAATAAGTACCAATGGTTTTTCAAAATTTTCTTCTCTTCTTTTCTCATGCTTCCATTGCCCCCTTATTTTTATTCAGTGCCCCCCAACTTGCACCCAAGGCTACTACTGTTCCCCCGGATAGTTCCAGCACCCCCCAGAGTGTGGTACCGCCCACCCTGGGAACCTATGCATAGAGCCAGGGGTGGGGAACCTGTGGCCTCGAGGTCGCATGTGTGTCCTCGAGGTCCTCAAGTGTGGCCCTTTGATTGAATTCAAACTTCACAGAACAAATTCCCTTAATAAAAGAATTTGTTTTGTAAAACTTGGACTCAGTCAAAAGGTCATACTCAGGGACCTAGAAGGTCACATGTAGCCTCAAGGCCACAGGTTCCCTACCCCATGACCCTTTAACAGAGATCAAGATCAGAGCACAAATCCTAGGTCAAATTTAGAGTTCCAAGATATTCTGCCTGTTATGAAAGGCTACAGCTTACAACTTTGGTATAGATGCTATACCAGACAGTTAGCAATGCAAGGCACTTATAGCTATAACACGATCCATGATAATATGACGTTGAAAACATATTTTGTGCCCACTGAGCTCATATAAGGTTTTTACATGCCCTTAAGTTTTTTTCTTTCAGTGATATTCGTACCATCTTGCATTTGTTTTATATATCATGTCATTTATAATACATTTCAAAGCAAACAGAAATTGTCAATGTTAATAATCACAAAAATAAAAAAATGAGATGGTAGATTTTTACAAAGAAACTCACTCTGAAGGTACTCACTCCTACTTAGAAAGGTACTTGTTAAGTTTAACAAAATGGCTTTAAAAGTAATTGTAGGGACTACGCTGTTTTTGATCCCAGTTACTAGCACACTTATTCTGTCTCTCCAGCTAAATGTTAACCTCTAGAGTAGGAATATTTTAATATTGAGTTCTAGAACAACCTCTAGAGTTGTTAGCCTGTTTGGTGTCATGGACAACTTTGATAGCCTGGTGAAACCTATGAATTCCTTCTCAAAATAATGATTAAAAAATAAAATCTGAATGAGTATAAAGGAAGTCAACTATAGTTAAATTATCTGTTTGTCTGTCTAAACAAACTAATGGATCCCAGGCTCTTTCTAGGGAGGGAAAAGAGACATCTAAAATAGGGACAGTGATGTTTCACATAGTAGTGTTGAGGTTTAGGTGTCCTGCGACACTGAAATAGCAACACGCAGATCCTGCCCAAATGAATTTGACCCAAGCCTTCTTTCAGTCAAAGAAAGACAAATTTTATTAAAGATTTGCCATATTGGCCAAACTCTTAAGGAATCTGAACATTTGTATCCCTAATGCAAGTGGGCTAGATTGTTATCTGAGCACTTAAATGGAAACAAGATGGATCATATATAAAGACTGTGGGAGTGATCTAGGAGTGGCCAAGTAGTCTGGGGTGACTGGAAGAGGGGTCTAGGGAGGATCTTTATGGGAATGACCAATAGGTTGGGTTGACTGTGAGGTAACAGAGAAGGGCAGGGAATGCCAGGGACCTTGACTACATGGTCAAGGGAGAATGAAGTCTAGATAGGATCAAGGGTGGGAAGTCTAAGATGGGGGCTGGTGCATAAAATGAAAGGCCATTTGACTGGTAGATGCCTGAGGTGAATGCCAGATCAAGCAGGGAAATTCAAGGAGAGTTCAGTGGGGTTTCCAGAGTACTTGGTTTGGTCTCTGGCATATTTGTTCAGTCTCTCTCTAGCAAACCTCAGAGAAATCATGCTCCCTGATGGCATGGAGTGGATTTTCTAGGTCTAGGAATGAAAATCTTTAAAAACAACATCATTATCTTACAGTAATTGACAAACAAACACAAAGGTATAAAAAGTAGCCTGATGTTTTGTTATGTTGCCCTTTTTCTCAACATTATATGACCAAAAGATGGAGTGAATTAGAGGCTTTGGAATATATCAATTATTTTAAATTTGTGGTATTGCATAAGGTCAATAATTACCTGTATAGTAACATAAATATCCAATAGTTATCCAGATATTATGAAAAATTCTGTAATAATATGAAATTAGTATTCCATATCAGATTATTGATAACTAATTATCCATAATCTAAAACCCATAACCCTTCTCCCCATTGTCACATGTTCAATTCAGTAATGCACATGAGCAAATAAAAAGTTAGTTGGTCTACTAGATGGGTGTTTAATGCTACAAATATGATAGGAGTTAAAAAATGATGACATATTTCAAATTTCAACATGTATCAATTAGTCAATCAGCTAACATTAAGGGCCAGACACTACACTAAGCACTGGGATTATAAAGAAAGAAAAAAACCTTTTCGTGTTCTGAAGGATCTCATAGTCTAATTAATGGATCAAATTTCCTATCTATATTTCCTCACTTTCTTTGCTTCTAACAATTGTATAGCTGTTATGTGCCGTTTTTTTTTTGGGGGGGGAAGAAGACCACACTGTATAGTTGTGATTAAAATGCAAATTTCCAGGAGTCTGGTAAGTGTACAAGTATTCCATTTATAATAGAGAAACCAAGGATCCCAAACAGAACTAAATGACCTTAAAACAGAAGCAAGCCAAGATCTAAATCCCTTCTGTTTTCCACATAAAATTAAGTTGCCTTGTTAGTTTTGTGGAAATTTTGGATACTTTTAGTTTGGTCAAGATTGAAGGTATAGAATTTCTTGAATAAGGGCACATACTTTATATATATATATATATATATATATATATATATATATATATATATATATATATATTTAATATTATTGCTGCAAAAACACAATCCCATCATGGTTAACCATGCTTCATGGTTTTCTCATATTTTAGAAGAAAAGCTTTGTGTGTAAGTGATCTTCTCTCTATTTAAAGTTCAACATAGACTTTTAAGGAAATGAAACTCAAAATATGGTCACAATTTGACAATGTAGGTTGCAGTAATATTTACTTTTCCAATATTAATAATCATTGCTGGACCCAGGAAGCTGGAACATTATACCCAATCTCTTCTCCATTAAAGGGTCCCTCTGTTTTGGTTTAGTCCTGGGGGATCCAGGTCTTTAATACAAATATTTAGATTCCTTTTATCTCTCACACTTTTCTCTCTTTTTGACTCATTAAGCCCCTACCTTAGAGCTTATCAATTGAACAGAGCTTGAAATATAGACATTTTGTATAGTATGAAATACATGTAGACTTTTGCAATTTTAAATCTATTTGCTAATTATTATGTTATTTCTCATAAAATTCACAAATGCTTTATTTCATACACATTCCTATTGAAGCTGATATGTGTATGTGTATATATATATATATATTTATATGCACATATATATATATTTCCTTATAGAAAGCTATTTCATACACATTTCTTCAGTCAGGATTTGATAAGGTGTTTGACTCAAGGCCCTTTTTATTTTCTCTTAAAGCTGCTGCCTTTCAATTTAAAATTAAAACCTAAGCATTTGTAGCAGCAAGCACCCCAGCGTCCCCAGGGTTACTGCCAACACAGGTTCTTGGATCTGCTTTGTTAAAGGAAAGCAACTCAAAATGGGTTAACAAGCTTACTTTAATCAGTCAAGTATGTATCATTTACCTAGATCAGGGGAAAAAGGTCAGCACCCCGAACTTCAGAATATACAGACAGAATTATCAAGACATTAACAGATCAAGTAGACAGATTTCCAAACTGTCCAACCATTACATCCATACCAAATCAATATCTGGGTTTTTTAAAGCCGGGGGCTCTCAACAACAGCTTCCCAGAGTTTCATCTGATCAAATCACAGAACACTTCTCAAAGTGAGCCCCCAAAACAATGCCTCACATCAGGGCTTATATAGCCTTCTCCTGGCTCAAAGAATGTAACAACTTTATTGACTCACTGGCCAATCAAGAAGTATCTACTGAAAAACAAGCCTCCCACCCCAGGCTCCAGGTGCACTTTAGCCTAGGGGCAGGGAAGATCTTAAAAATTTACATTCCCATTACAGCATTTCAAAACCATAACATCTAATATTTTTTTTAAACTGCACATGTGGTTTACATTCTTAAAGATATAGTAAAAAAAAACCCTTCAAATAACAAAGTACGCACTTTTTTCAAATATGAAACAGATCTCAGTTTATGAAGTGTAGCAGACAGGGCTTGGAATCAGGAAGATTTGGGTTCCAATCCTGCCTCAGTTACTTGCTATTTGACCCTGGGGAAGTAACTTAATCTCTTTAATTTTTAGCATCTGTCAAATAAAAGGATTGGATTCAGTGGCCTTTAAAGTCCATTCTAACTCCAGTTAGAATTCTCCTTTCCAAGCCTGCAGGTCACTTTACCAAAGAGAAACTTAATCCTTGGGACTATTTTCTGGGGCTTTACTTCTACCTAGTCTAAGACATTGTTCTGTTTAGAGGGGTCTGACAGCATCTTTTTATCAGTGACAGCAAGAGAGGAATCATGTTGTACATTTCACACACTCTTAGGGTGCATTCAGAAGATACAGACTTAAATTTAGAAACCTCCCACCAGTCAAAGGAAATGATTAGATGGATTCTTTTCTCCAGGATTCCACATGAGGAATCTGCATGCAAGCTGAAGCAAAACAAGAACCCCACTCCTTAGGAACCAGCCAGCTCAGGCGGAAACAGGAATAAACCAGCACAGGAATAACTGACTCATTAGAGGAAGGAAAAAATCCAGATACTTCCAGTCCTGGTCTGGGAGTCTATGGTAGCTTTTCTCTGATGTACCAAAAGGTATTTTAAATGACTCTATCTCACTTTCACAGGGCCCTGGACCCTGAACGGAAGCACCCTTGTCTGCCTCTTCCCCCATATTTGTGTGTTGGCTTTTCTGGCAAAATTGCATAATAACTGTTCTGGTAAAAAGACCACTTGTTGCTTATAGCAAGCTAGTAAAGGTATGCTAAAGTAATACAGAAGACACAGACATACACAAGGTCACAGGGAGACTTCTTTAATTTGTAGTGTGTGTGCTCTCTCAGGGCTCACTAGCCCAGAGTCAGACCAGCTACATCATCTCCAAAGAAACAAGCACTTATTAAGTGCCTACTGTATGCCAGGCTATGCTAAACACTTAACAAATATCTCATTTGATGTTCACAACAACCCTGGGAAGTAGGTGCCATTATTATCCCCATTTTACAGATGAGGAAACTGAGTTAATTGACTTGTCCAGGGTCACACTGCTAGTAAGAGTCTGAGGCTGGATTTGAACTCAGGACTTCCTGTCTCCATGTCCAACATTCTATCCACTGTAGCTACTTTAAAAGCACTCCTGAGGGTTTGAGTTTTTATAATATTGTTGGGTCAAGTTCCCATACTGGGTGTCATTTTTCCCTCCCCTCTTACAATTACCATATACTATAACTTCAGTTCCATGTAGCCAATTAACATCAAAAAGAAGGAGAAGGTAGAAAAGGATGAGAGATGAAATATTTCATGATGGAGGACTTTGATAATCTCAACAGAATAGTAAGTATGGTTATCTAGTTAGAAAGAGGAAGGGTGGTGTAGAACTGGGGATTTGAAGAGGTTTGAATAATCACTATACATAGGTGGGTTCCAGTTAACAGTTACATCTGTTTACTTTGTTAAATTACTTCATCTTTTCCCTAGGTATATTCAGGTATCCCTAGGAAACTTAAAAAAAAGTCATTTTGTAACATTTACCAATGTGTTTTAACATATTTTAAAACTAATGAATAAATAATTCTCACTCCATTTTTTTTTTTTTTGGTCTGGGATTTTCCTGAGACATTGCCTAGCTGCCTAATCATGTCACTATAGTGACTGGGAAAATGGCTCCTAAAGATGACCCTAGTGGGAAATTGTCAGAAAGTGATGGGTGAGAAGAGGAAGGAGCTTGAGTTCATTTTGGAAGATAAGTTATTTTGGGGGAGGGAAAAGCCAGTGTAGGGTGCATTTGGTAGGAAAAATAAAAAGGAAACAGACATCTTATAGAGGAGGGGAGACAGGGCTCTTGGACGTGGGAGAAAAGGATGAAGAGGGGGGAGGGCAAAAAAACAAACTGTCTACTTTGTAAATTTTTTCTAGTGTTGATCTTGTTGCTTTTCAGAGAAGTTAATTTATCTTCCTTTTAACACTTCTCTGTCCCTGTTTTCCTCTACCTGTCAGGCAAAGGAAATTAAGATCTGACACTGGTTCATTGATACTGTGTTTCCCCGATAATAAGACAGTCTTATTATATTTTTTGGACAGAAAAACACCAGAGGGCTTATTTTCAGGGGAGGGCTTATTTTAATGAACATTGACAGCAATTTTAATAAACAGGTAAATGTGAACAAAAAAATGTACCAGCAAGCAAATCACTGGGGAAGAACAGGATGACGCGCTCACTGCTGCAGCTCTGATTGGATGCAGCTTGGAGTGCGGTGTGCGTTTCACCCGTGGGGGGGGGAACGGTGCATACAGAGGGTACCGTAATATAGCGTGTAGCGCAGGGGATCACCTTCACTACAGTAGCAATCTCAATAGGGCTTATTTTCGGGGGAGGGCTTATTTTAGAGGAATCTTACACAGTAAGGGGAGGGCTTATTTTCGGGATAGGTCTTATTATTGGGGAAACACAGTATAGTGCTTTAAGCATTTTTGTGCAAATTATCTATAATGGCAATGGTAATTTGAAGATCTTCCCTGCTCTTTAATAGGCTTAAGGGAATTTGAAGATTTTTTCCTGTGCCTTAATAGGCTGAATGTAATCACATGAAACCTGTGGTGGGAGTGGTTTGCTGAATGAGTAGAGCAGAGCCCAGAAGAAGTTGGGAATCAGAGCAGTTAGAGTTGAAGGGAGGAAGGATGTAGGCAAGGAGACAGCTAGGTCCCTGGTGTGTTATGGTGTATTAACTTCTTGTTGCTATGATGGATTTGGTTTTCTGGTGTTGGGATTTGACTTTCTTTTTTTTTAATTTTTTTAAGCAATTGGGGTTAAGTAACTTGCTTAAGGTTACACAGCCAGTATATTTCTGGGTGTGGTGCTAAGTATCTGAGCCTGGATTTGATCCCAGATCATCTCGACTCTGGGGCTGGTGCTCTTACTCACTGTGCTACCTGGCTGCCCCAGGGATTTGACTTTCTGGTGTTGGGATTTGGCTTTCTGGTGTCTGAGTAAATGTTTTGCTTCTGTCTTCTATATGGAGAGCTGTTATATTTTGCAATTCACAACTGTGCCAGAATATTCATAGTCACCATCAGTGCTGTGCATATTGTACTGGCACTACGTTATCTCATTTGATTCTCATAACCACCTTGTGAGGCAAGTATTCCAGGTAAGGTCTAAATAGTGGTCCTCAAACCTTTATATTTAAGTTCTCTAAAATTATTATTTTAATTAATTAATATTTATTTATTTTGCATTTTAATTTTATTTTAGTGCCCAATAACAAACCCCATAAGGTAAATTAAAAAACAAATTAGATCGTTCAGGGTTGATTGTAGCACAGTTTGAGAAACACTGGACTAGAAGAGAGGTCCCTTCCAGTTCTAAGTACATGATCCCTATTTCTGGAGAGGGAACACAGAGTAGTGGAAAGATCCCTGAATTTGGAGTCAGGAGAACTCCCCCTTTGTACAGTTTCTATCTGTGTGTCTATTGGCAGGTGATGATGATGATGATGATAATTGAAATTTATATTTTACTTTACATGCATTATCTCATTTCTTCTTTGAGCCTGTTTTCTCCTTTATGAAATGAGCCTACTAACATTGGAGTGCTAAACTCACAGGGCTGTTGTGAGGATGAAATATGACACCATGTATAAAGGACTTGGCAAACCCTAACTAGCTATATAAGTGTCAGCTATAATTTCATAGATTAAGAAGAAGGCTCAAAGAGCCTTGCCCAGAGATCACAGAGCTAGAACAGATTAGAGGAAGGATCTGAACTCAAGTTTCTGCTGAGTCTAACACTCTACTTTGCAAGATGGGTCCAGGATCAGTTATGTACAGTAAAGTAAATTATGTCGCAGGGTATTTTCTGCCAGTATTTTCAGCACCTAAGAACAGCTGAGAGGTAGTTACATTGGTGTCTATTTAAGAACATACTCCCTGGGAATGCCGAAGGTTTGCTGTACTAAAATTTTCATGAGGAATTCTGCTGCTTAAAGACTTCCAGGTCCACTTCTGAATAAAATATTTCAAGACACAGACAGTTTTCAATCCATGCTCACATCCCAGTCAACATTATCTACAATGTTCACCGTAGTACCTGGCACACAGTATGCACTTAAGCATTTATTGACTTATTGACTGACAACGGCCTTGTTGCCACTCAAATACTTTGCCCAATCTTGAAATCCTTAGGAGGTTTTCATTTTCAGAGTCAAAAAAGAACTCTGTATCTTCAAGATCACTGTTTTGTTAGCAATAGGAAAGAATGTATGAAGACAGAAACAAATATCAGAAAGTGTTCTGGTGGCCCACTGCATTTTGGAGAAAGAAAATGAAACAAGGAGGACATGAAGGAGCAGGCCAAAGGAATTCAGTTTGAGTAGTGATGATGCCACAGCGGAGATGGTTAAGCGTTTCATTATAATCTGGTCAAATTACACCTCTTGGACCAAGATCATCATTAGAGACACTATATCTCAGTGAAATTTTAGCCTAGTTAGGGGCATCATACTGGGAGACTAAGGAAAATGATAGTAATTCAGTTGCAAACTAAGGGAGGAGTCAAATTAGGATACATGCTTGTGCTTCCACTTTTGGCCCCAGAGAAAAGGTCACTTGCAGAATGAGTCCACACCCAAGGTGAGTGGCTAGGAGCAAATTCCAGCAACAGCCCCAAGTGTATACAACAAGTTTTCTTGGTTTTTAGGGATTTCACATAGTCTCACAGAGGGGCTCACATAATACCGTCACAGAAAATTGTTTTGTTTTTTTGTCTGCATCTCACTCCAAATTATCACATTTAATCACTTTGTTAGGACATTTCATCCAGTGCCATTTTAGAACATCCAGTGCTAAAAAATCCCAGTAAACTTTCCTGTGTGCATCTTCCTATAGAGTGTCCCTGGGAGGGAGATGGGGGCTGGGGAAGAAAATAACCCATTTCTTGCAGCTGTGTCTTCTCTCCCATCCCTATGCTCCATGTTAATCTTTGAAATATCACTTTGTACCTGGGTAGCTCTTCCTTAGCTTACTGGGAGAATAGAGGAGGAAGAGCAAGAAGTGAGCATCTATTTCTTACAATATTTTATAATATTCAGCAGAGAGGAATAGACAGTGAGCATGTGGGAATTGAATTATGGCAAATTAAAATAATATGGCTTCCCATTTGGATTTCATTTTGATTTCTCAGAAGTAATCAATGGCTAATACTTCCAGATAGGAGTATCCTAAGTGTGGGTGGAGTAGGGGAGTCATCTGTGTGGCATGAAGTGGGGAATGATGGAGAACCCCTCCCTCCCCAACTCTCCAAGCAAAACTATTTTCACCATAGGCCTGTTCCAGTGCCAGAAATTCCAAACATTGACAGTATCCCTTGAAAACAAAATAAAGCAATTGATTTGGGTCAAAGCTTTTATGAGAGGCAGCATAATAATGAAAAGAGCACCATATGAGGAATCAGGACACCTGGGTTCTAAGCTTGGTCCTGCTAATATACTGGCTGTATGAACTTAGGTAAGTCATTTCTCCTTCATGAACCTCAGTTTTTTCTTCTGTAAAAGTCAGGAAGCTACTGTAGAAGATTTCTAAAATGCCTGACAGCTCCAGCTTACTGGCCAGTGTATTATAATTGGGGCAATTTTTCTGATTGATCCAGTGTAACCCATTATTACTTAGCTAAGAGTAGGATCCCCAGGGAAAGGGACTTGGAAGGGTTAAATTTTCAATGGGCAGAGTATTTTGGGAGTTTGGGGCTGCTGTCCTGACCAGGGAGGTGTGGAAGTGGTAAAGATAGTATTGGGTGGGTCCAAACCCTGAGAAAGAATGATAACACTAGACATCTGGAGTTCTAGGTGGGAGAATAAGACAGACTTGGCCTATATAAAAACTTTTCCTCCTTCCATATATCCTCATGAATAAAGACTTGGCTGTTGCTTAATGGTATTCCATGGAAAACTAAGATGAGGAAAACAGTAAGAGTTGGGATTTATATGGAGTTTCCCAAAAATTTTATATGTATGTATAGGCATATTTTGTATGTATGTATAGGCTATGATAACTTAAAGTTTAAATTGCTTAAAACTGACCCAAGACATTTGGGAAATATTATATAGTACTTTAAGGTTTGCAATATGTTTTTTTCAAATATCTCTTTCTCTTCACAACTCTCTGAGGTAGTGATTATAAATACTTTTATCCTCAAGTTACAGACAAGGCCATGGAGAATGAAGCAACTTGTTAATACAGTTGGTAAGTGTTGGAGATGAGATTTAAATCCAGGTCTTTTCTGATCCTAATGCCAGCTTTCTTATCACCGTACCACAGTGCCCATGATGATGATGGTGATGAAGATACCTTATATTTTATAGCACTTTATGGTTACAAAGATGGTTTGGAAGGTTTGTGAATGTAAGCTATGTGAGGGAATTGAATATTTGTCTATATGCCTGGAACATAGTGTGTAAATATGTTTCACAAATAACACACAGGAGGTAATGGGGGTTTGGGCCTCCAGGTTCTAACAGGTTTATTCTTGATCTGGTCAGACAAGGCCTTCAGAGGGGTTAATAATCAGTTTTATTCTAATCTAGTCTTCTCAAAGGAAGTTGCTGAAAATGAGAACAATAACTCTTACAGTATTCCCTAACAACCCTTTTTACAGGGGTTGGTGAGAAGGGAGGGCAGCTACCCCTATGTGTCAATGGGGTCAATCAATACAGGCACAGTTTGTGCACTCTTCTAAATCCCCTCAAGTCTCAATGAGGGCCAGTCAAGGCACACACAGATTCCTCTATGGGTTCTCCGTGGCTTCCCCATTCAGCAGTGCCCATTTACTTTATAGAGCAAAAGGCAAAGAAGGGATATTGCCAACAATGGCCTCACAGGTTAACTTTAACAATATCATCATTCAGCACAAGCATAATAAATATCAATTATGTCATGCCCATATGTCAGTAGGACTGTCTGTCACTATGATTTTAGGAATTACTATCTAGGATCCTTGGGGCTATTCTGGGAGTTATTATTTAACACTAGACATAACTGTGGCTATGGATCCTGAGAAACTAAACTAAAAAGAATAATAAAATCCTCCTTACCTACACAATACTTGTTGACTGCTTTATCTACATAGGGAATGGATAGTGAAGTTATGGTAATGGAGGGATTTCTGTACATTACCTCATTTGAGATTTGTGGCACCTAGATTGTGTAGTGGATAGTGTACTGGGCCTGGATTCAAGGAGGCTTGAATTCAAATGCAACTTCAGACATTTATTAGATGTGTGACCCAGTTTTTTTCATCTTCAAGATGGGGTTAATATTAGCACCCACATATTTATGAGTTTAAATCTTAGACATTTACTAGCTATATGTGACCCTGAACAAGTCATTTAACCCTGTTTGCCTCAGTTACCTCATCTATAAAGTGAGCTGGAGAAGGAAATGGCAAACCACTCCAATATCTTTGCCAAGAAAACCCCAAATGGGGTCGGAGTTGGACACAACAGAAAAGTGACTAAACAATAGCAATATATAGCACTTAAGACTTCCAAAGCACTTTATAAGTATTATCTCATTTGATCCTCACAACAAACCTAGGATGTGGGTTGACCTTGGGGGTCAAGACAGGTGCCAGTCAGTCTGCACCAGAATGAAAAGCAGTTTGTAGAGCTGGAGTCCTTGCAGATAAGTAGACCATCCCACCTTCATAGTCTAGAAATTCTCCAGGGAAAACTATATAGCTTTTGCCATTGCCTTTCTCCTCCCCTTCAGGAGAGGATTAGTTCTTTCGCCTTATCACCCACCCCCATGACTTCTCTTTTTCTTTTAACTTAAATACCCAAGGCTTTCCCTGTACTGCTGGACTCCTTGGTATAAGGAGTTACCACATGCATGTGCCTTTCTCTCATAATAAATCCAGTTTTCATTCATGTTTCATGAAGTTGTGACTTCCGGTTGATGGTTAAATTGGTATCAGAAGTAGGATTTCTGGTTGACAACTGCCTAAGGCAGCTAAGGGAGCTTATCTAGCAGAATGGAAATCCTTTGAAGGCAGGGACTGTATTTTGTTTGTGCATTGTTGTTAGACTTATTCTTTCTCTAATTAGATTGTAAGTTCCTTGAGAGCAGGGCCTGGGGTTTTTGTTTGTTTGTTTGTTTTGGTTTTTGTCTTTTTGTACCCAGAGCATTTAGCATAGTGCCTGGTGAGTAGTTGTCTCTTCATGGATGCTTGTTGACTCCATTTAGAATTTTTTATTTTTGTTTTTGTGTCTCCAGCACTGTGCATAGCACTTGCAACATGATAGATATTAAATAAATTCTTGCTGAATTAAGGAATATCCTATCTTTTGCAAAATGCCAAAGAGTCCTGATAGTCTATGATCTCAATATTTCATAGATTGTTTGAAAATTCAATTTAGTGACCTTCCTTTTCTATCCAGTCTCCACAGTTCCACTGTCTTTTCTACTAAGGTACTACTCAGTGGTAGAGAAAGTTAGAGGTTCATGGTCAAAGGTCAGTTTCCCTCTAGCTACCACCAGGGCTTGAAATTTCCAACCATTAGAAACATTCCTTTGGGTTAACGTGTCATTTCCAGAAAGCTCCTCTTTAAGTACAAATATGTTGAACTTACAATTAAGATGTGAAAGGTTGCAGAGAAGCTCAGAAAATATCTGAGAAAGCCCTAGGAAAAACCAATGAAAAAGAAAATAAAAAAAGAAAGAAAGGTGAAATCCTCCAATTCAGAATTGCATAAAAAGAGTCAGAAGCTGGACAAGATGTGCTAATAGGTGGCACTGGAGAAGTAGGAGGAAACTTAGGTAAATAGGAAAGATTGAAGTTGGGAGAGGAAAAGAAGGGTCTTGCTAGGAAAGCCAGTGTGAACCTTGATAACTGGGTATAAAGCAGAGCTAGGGAGGGTAGTTGAACCAGATAGGCTAACACAAACTATTACAAATAGATGTAAAGTCAGCCAAAGCTCTGAACAAGGGGGCCACAAGCCAGTGCAAGCTCTAGTAAACAGAGACCAGAGACTGGAAAAAGTAGGACTGATTCAGCAGTGGTGCCAACTTCAAGGTGATTGCACAAGAGGCCTGAGACTAACATCATCTCCAATATCTCACTGGAGCTTGTCAGTTCCATAGTAAGAGATGAACCCAATCTCAGATTTGGGATCTTGTAGAAGACAACAGAATCCTGTCAAAGCTAACATCTGCTGTAGATAACCAGGAGACCAAGACAGAAGGCAGGTGTAGACCATACATATTCTCTGAGTTCTTATCCTGACTTTTTAAATTAATGTTAAGGTGAGTGCCTAGAGCATAGCTGCTAACCCTCCTTTTTAGGTTTCTAAGTATAATCCTGAGAAGTTGATTCAAGTCCCATTGGCTTGAATCTCTGGTTCTCAAACAGCGTTACTATTTTATAAGGATTCACAGGGTATAATGAAATTTTCTCAAGGAATAATAATAGACTTCCTGCCCTATGCTTATTGTTACTATTACTTTTGTAAAGCATACCTTTTTTTTAGTGGGGGGAAGATTGATGGGTTATACTGATAAATTTTTAAATGAAGGAAAGAGTATCAATGAATCATTAAAGAAAATAAAGGGGCCAGGAGAAGGATCAGGAAAGACAAAAGCTGGTAAGTACTGGGATTGCCATGTAAAATTTGAAATATAACATTAAAAAATACACCCTACAGTTTCATATGAAGTCCTTTTTTGAGTGAATTTAGCCTTAAAAAAGTGATAGTGTAACACTGTGCCTACCTATTACAGAAACCATTCAAGGAAAAAAGTAGTCATGTTCACTGGACTAGCCAAGTCTGGAAGTGATAACAGATCTGTCTAAAATGGCAGCACTTGTGAATATTACTATCTCCAAATCAATAGCAGCATTTCTTCCTCCTTGCTAGTTGCTTCCTTAGCTAGGTGCATTAGCAGATTTTGTTATGCAATTGTTTCAGTCATGTCTGACTTTTCATGACCCTATTTGAGGTCTTCTTGGTAAAGAACTCTCTGGAGTGGCTTGCCATTTTCTTCTCCAGATGAGGAAACTGAGGCAAAGAGGGAGAAGTGACTTGACCAGGGTGACACAACTAGTAATTGTCTGAGGTCAGAGTTTAATTCAGGAAGGTGAGTTTTCCTGATTCCAGGTCTGGAGTGCTATCCACTGTGCCCCTAGTTGCCCCATGAGCAGATTAGCTTCTTTGTTAATCTAGTTGGTATTCTGAAAACAATTTACCTGAAGACAATGGTATAATGCTTATCAATTTGAAGATGATACAAAGCTGAAAGGATAGTCAGAATGTTGGAGGACAGAAACAAAACCTTGGGAAAATGATTAAATATTTTAAGGTTAATATATAGAAGAGGGATTATACTTGTTCTGCTTGACTCCTTAGGGCAGAACTTGACCAATGAGTAGAAATGATAGAGAAGTAGATGTGAGTTCAATACCAAGAAAAAAAGAAACTACTTCCTAATAAGAGAAGCTATCCAAAAATGAAATCATTTGCTTTGCGAGTTCCCAGTCTTTGTATATCTTTAAGTGGATGGTGCCAGGAATGTTATAAAGGGTATTTGTAATTGAGGTGTGGGTTGAACTAGGTAGTTTCTAAGGTTTCTTACAACTCCGAGGCTCTCTGATTCTGTGCTTATACAAGTTAGAGGGACTTTTATCTAAAGGAATCCTATAGTTCCTCTTTTTGTAACAATTATTTGCTTTATGCATTTGTATTTTTAATGTATAGGTTTTCTTCAATGTAGAATCCAGGTGTATCAATTACCCTTCTCTCAATTTCTAAATGCCCATCGATTTCATGGTACCCTTTTCTTTACAGACTTGAATATTAAAAAGTTGATTGAAAAGTTTTTCAGAGTTGCTGTTCTAAAGACATGCCAGTGAACATATGGGAGGGAAAGCCAATTTTGAGATTCCCTTTAATCATTTCATGTCATTAGATCTTACTGTTTTAACTATTGGGGGGAATAAAGGTGTTTTCATTTGGGTCACTGATTTCTCAGTTTTGTTGTTGCTGTCTTCTTCAATACTCAGATCTTCAGAAGATAAGTGAAAATCTTCCTGCCCTTGGTCTAGAGTAGGGGAGAATCTCAGGTACTCCATCTGGGTATTTATGGGCAGGTCCTGAGGCAGCATCAGTCTTCGCATCTCCTAGAAAGGAGAAAATGATCAAGATTCTTCAATTGGAACAATGAACCAGGAAAGGTCTAGGCAGCCTCTCCCCAGGAACACTGTGATATGTGACTGCTGACAGTAGAGGGCTTCTGTACCTGAAGAAAGTAGAAAGTCATAGAGCCCGCAGGCTCGAGTTTATTGCCTATTAAAATTTTTATGTCCTCATTTTAAAGACTTGCCTAACTATATCCAGGCCCATAGTAGTATGGGTTAAGAAGTTTTGAATACCAAATAAGGCTGTTAAAATGGGACAGATCGCCCAAGTTCTTTCATTTAATTGGAGTTTTTTTTTGTTTCTTAATGCAATAACTAGATTAAAAGCTGGGTTAGAATTCAGTTTTGCTACTTACTCCCTGGGTTATCTTGGGAAAGGTCCTTTCTGGACTTCAGTTTGCTCATCTTTAAAATTGGTGTGAGACCTTTCCATATTGAAATCCTATGAAACATTGGCTTGAAATAGATGAAGTTGAAATATATATTTAAATACAGACCTGTTTGTTGCTACAAGTTGGAACTTGTAGTTTGTTAGCATGTGGGCAACACCCTCCCTGCTTTGAAGGGGAAGTCAATTTATAGAACAGCACATCTGAATGATTAATGTAATATTCAACCAGATTTTGGTAGACAGGGGGGAGTGGACAACTGCTTGATGTGACGGGAGTGACAGAGGTTGGTTTTATCTAGCTATTAAAGACTGAGAAGCACCATCTAGATCACAATATTACTGTCATGGTTGAAATTATTCTACGGTGATGAACTTCTGGGCAGCTGTTGGAATTAGGCTCGCAAAGGACGAGGTTATTTGGATAGTTTGTCCATTCTTCCCCTTTCCCTTACTAACATTATCCTGACTCATTTGCCCTAGGCACCCCACTAAAAGTCATGGGCAACATTATTTTGCTCTCATCCCCACCAGTCCCTGAACTGCTGGTGGGATATTCTTGGCCTTTATATCATTCTTTCTACCTTTGATCCAATCTCTGATGAGGGGTGGCACTTCTCCTTGTTAAGACCAGTGCCTCTGCTTGTGCCTTTTATCTTCTCTCCTTCCATTAATCAATCAATAAGCAATCATTTATTAAATTCCAACTACAAATCAGGACTTAAACTAAGTGATGGGAGCACAAAGTCAAAAAGTGAAATAGTCTCTGACCTTAAAAAGCTTATATTCTTTTGGGGAAGAAATCTATACCTATAAGTACATAGAAAATATATACCAAAAAAAATGGTAATTTCTTTTCTTTTTTCTTTTTTGGCGGGAAGCACTAGCACTTGGGGAATCAGAACAAGTCTCAAGTCAGAGGCGCTCTTCATCTTTTTTTTTTCCTTTGGAGGGGAGAAGGTAAGGCAATTGGGGTTAAGTGACTTGCCCAAAGGCACACAGCTATTAAGTATATAAAGTGTCTGAGGTCAGATTTGAACTCAGGTCCTCCTGACTCCAGAGCTGTAGCTCTATTCACTGTGCCGCCTAGCTGCCCCTGCTCTTCCGCTCTTTCTGCTTGGAAATCTGGGATTCTAAGCAGTGGGGGGTAAGAAGGAAGTGCATTCCAGGAATGAGGCAAAGACATGGAGTTGGGAAATGGAATTTTGTGTGTGAGGAACAGGAAAACCAATTTGATTGGACCATATAGTGAAAGGGAGTAATGTATAATAATCCTGAAAAGGTAGTTTGAAGTTGGGTGTAAAGGGCATAAAATGACAAAAAAAAAGGAGTTTCCATATGATACTGGAGGAAACTGGGAGTTTATTAAGCACGGGACTGACACGGACAGATCAGTGCTTTGGCAGCTATGTGGACAATGAATTAAAGAGGGGACAGACAAGGCACCTAAACTTGGGTGATGGCCATGTTAGAGTGTGAGTGGAGAAAATTAATGAGACCTGGTAACTAATTGATACAGAGGGTGAGGGACAAGAATTAAAGGTGACTCTGAGGTTCTGGCCTTTGGTGACTGGAAAAAGAGGAGTGCCCTGGATAGGGAAGTGAGGAAGGATAGATTTGAGGGAAAGATTGTGAGTTCTTTTTTGGATACATTTAATTTAACATTGGGTTTGAAATGTTTAATTGAAAGTTGGTGATATGGGACTGAAACTCAGGAAAGATTAGTACTGGAGTCACATTGGGAGCTTATGAGGTTTTGATGAAAGTATAAAGAGAGAACAAGAGAGAGTCTAGGACTGGAACCTAAGGATATACCCACAGGAGAGCAGAATATTGATGAGGATTAGTAAAAGAGAATGAGAAGGAACTCTCTCCTCTCATATTAAATGTTTATCTATTAACCTACATCAGATTGCATGCTACCATGGAGTGGGGAGGTAAAAGAGGGAGGGGCAGAAAATTTGAAACTCAAAAACTTGTGGAACTGAATGTGGTAAACTAAAAGTAAACAAATTTAAAAGAAAAAAATGTTCATCTACTGTCTTTTTCCCTGTTGCCTGCAAACATGGCCAGGTTGCTATTGTACTAAATTTCTTCTCCCTTTTATAGTTAAAAAAGCAAAGAAACAAATAAATTAGAAAATACTATCTACCCTTAATGTCTCCATTTCCTTTATCTCACTCACTTCACCATGTTTTTCAATTTGGCTTCAGAATTCACCACTAGATTGAAATGGTTTCCTCCAACCATCTTCTCTTTGCTAAATCAAATGGCCTTTTCCCAGTTTCTTGGCCTTCTTGATCTCTTTAAATCTTTGATGCAATTAACCACCCCTTCCTCTCTCTTCACACTTGGCTTTCATAACACTGCTCCTATCTGACAGTTCCTGCACATGTATCATTACAGGCACTAGTTCCAGTTTACTTTTTTAGACACATTTCACGTAGCTACCCAGCATGTATTCTGTACTGTAGGAAGACTGATCTACCTGCCGTTTACCAGACTAGGAACTCCATCTCTTGCCTTTATGCCTTTGCAAAGTCTTGGAACATACTCCTTCCTCACCTTCATGTCTTGGAATGCTTCCTTACAATCCTGCATAACTACGTCTTAGGGCAAATCTTTCCTTATCTCCCTTATTCTTCCACATAGTGCACATGTGCTATATCCCCCATAAGTTCCTTTGGGGAAAGGACTTGTTTTGCTGTGTTATACTATATTTTGTGTTACATCCAGAAATTAGAGCAATGTCTGGTACATGGTAAACATTTAAGAAATGCTTATTGATTGACTGTTATATTTTTGGCATCCCTAACCTCCCTGAGGTGTGCCTTCCACAAAGCAGATGTTTATACATACTTGTTGATTTCATCCTTTTAAATAATTGGGGCAGCTGGATGGTTTAGTGAATAGAACACTGGCCATGTAGTTAGGAGGACTGAGTTCAAATCTTACCTCAGATATTTACTAGCTGTGTTAGCCTGGGAAATTCGCTTAACACTGACTATTTGAAAACAAAAAGGGACGGTATGATATTGTGTCCACTCATTCAAGAAAAAAAAAGAGAAAGAACATGCTCACTGGAGTGGCCAGGGCCTGGAAGGGAGAACAGATCTTTCCAAACTGGCAGCACTTGTGAACATTAATATCTCCAAATCGACAGCGACGTTCTTTCCTTCCATGTAGTCGCTTCCCCAGTTTTGAGTCCATATAGTGTTTAAAAGGACCCTGCCATACCAAGTAGAAAAGAAATGAATGAACATTCACAGAGTTTTAATACATTGACAGAAAAAAATGAATGAATACCAAACAGTCTGGCTACTCTCTGCTCCATTCTATGAGGTACTTCTTATGTCCCATGCCCAGTATCTGATTCTCTTATTGTCCAGAAGAAGTAATTGGTTGAGATACTCTGTCCCATTTTACAGATGGAACCATGGTGCAAAGGAAATAGCATGCTTGACTGGTAGTTGGGAGACCAGAATTATAATTCCAGCTTTGCTATTAATTTATCATGAGACCTTGGAGAAGTTATTTCATCTTTTTAGGATTCAATTTCCCTCATCTTTAAAATGGGAGAAGGGAGTTGAACTAGAATGTTTCTAAGGTCTCATTTTGTTCTGATATTCTATGGTTCTGTGAATAGAAGAGAAACTAAGTCTGGGATGGGTCCTGCAGGTAAGGAAGGGAAGAGATGACCTGGCTTTGTAAACTTTAATGTGTTGTGTAGAATGAATTATCATGATTATTAGCCAACCTAAAGAGCCTGAAGTCTTATCTCATTACTTATATAAAGAACAAGGAGTTAAATATTTCCACTTTGGTTCTATAGCCAAAGAAACCTATGCTCAGAATAATTCCCCTGATTTCTCCTGGCCCAATAATGCCACCTCCAGAGTGCCACAGATAGGAGCAGAGAAAAGTGGGAGATGGGGCTTGTCAAGTGATGCCAGAAACCTGTCCCCATGGTTGAGCCTGCTCTTTGAAACAAGCTTCATTATTTACATATGTGACAGTTGGATGAGAAGGTACTCAATAATTCCTAAAGTCCCTTCCTGACTGAAAGTCAGTTACAATCCTATGAACCATTTACCATTTTGTATAGGGACTGTCACATGTATTAGTAGGGGAAGTACCCATAATGACAAAATTATGGGCCACTGAGGTACTAGAGAAGTGGAAGAATCAGAACTTTAATCTTATTCTTATGATTTTAAACCCACTATTGTTTCCAACTAAACTACCACAGAGAATTCACAGAACTTTCCTGGTAAAGCCCTACTCAATGCAAGATAGGGACAATATGGTATAATAGATATTGGATTGGATTTAAAGTCAGAAGGCTTGGTTTCAAATCTCAGCCTTGCTATTTTCCAAATTGTGTGACCTTGGACAAGTCATTATCTCTCTGGGCCTCAGTTTCCTCATCTGTAAAATGAGATTGGACCTTTAAAGTTACTTTTAACCAATAATTACATTGACGTATTGTTGTACCAAAAAAGCTAGTTTGTCCCCTCAATCAGGACAAAACCATAGTCTATCACAATTTATAGCTTTTTCTGTGGGAATGAAGGAGGTCTGATCTTTCTGTGTCCCTCTAGCGCTTTTTATTCTGGTTTCAGAGATGAACAAAGTCACAGGATTTGAGAGTCAGAAGGAATTTTAGTGGCCATAAGAAAAGGAATGCCAACTATGACATACTGGCATGTAGTCATGTTGGCTCTACCTGAAGATCTCTAAGGAGAGGGAACCTACCCTCTCCCTAGGAAGTCCATTTCACTTTTGGAAAATTTGGGCTGTTAGGAAGATTTTGCTGATGTCAAGCTTAAACTCGAATCTTTTTTTTTCTTTTTTAAAAAAATACTTCTACATTTATTTTATTACATATTTCTAAATTAAATGCAAAATTTTGACATTAACTTAAAAAAAATGTTTAGTTCTAAGTTTTCTTCCTCCCTTTTACCCCTTTTCACTCTTTGAGAAGACAAGCAATACAATATTGATTATGCATGTGAAGTCATATAAAGCCATATTGCAACAGAACACACACATACACAAAGTTTTTAAGTATGCTTCAATCTGTACTCAGAGTTCATCAATTCTCTCTCTGGAGGTGTATAGTGTTTTTTCATTATAGGTCTTTTGGAATTGTCTTGGAATTGTTCAGAACTTTAGCTAAGTTTTTCATATTTGATCATCTTTACAATATTACTGTTACTGTTTACAATGTTCTTTTGGTTCAGCTCACTTCACTTTGCATCGGTTCATATAAGTCTCCCCAGGTTTTTCTGAAACTATCCTGCTCATCCTTTCTTATAGTACGATAGTATTCCACCACAATTACGTATCAAGATTTATACATATAGTTCCCAAGTGATGAGCACCCCCTCAATTTCTTAATTTGGTCTCTTTTTAAGTTCTACTCATTGCTTCTGGTTCTAGAACCTTCTGAGATCAAATAGACCAAGTCTAATCTTTTATGATAATGACAACCCTTCAAATAATTGAATACAATGATCATGTCCCTCCTTGAATCTTCTCTTCTCCAGGTATGTTGTCTCACTGGTGTCATTATCTTTAACAAAATTCCTATTTCCATGCTTTTTTTCTCTGACACACCTGTTCTTTAGAACACAATTACTTAGATTTTAATTAATTTTTAAATCTCTGCTTCAATAGCCCTTTATTGAGTGTAATTTTAATTGCACTATGATCTGAAAAGGGTAAATTTATTATTTCTCCTTTTAGGCACTTGTTTGTGCAGTTTTTGTGTCCTACTATGTGATCAATTGTGTGTATGTGTTTGTGAAGGTGCTATGTATAGCTAAGGAAAAAAAAGATATTTTTCTTTCTATTGCCATTCAATTTTCTCCAGAGCTCTAAAATATCTAACTTTTCTAAAACTCCATTCATCTCTTTTAACTTTTAAAAAATATTTGTTTTGTGACTAGATTTATCTAACTCACAGAGAAAAAAGTTGAAGTCTCCACTAGTATGGTTTTATGGTTTATTTCTTCCTGTCACTCCTTTAACTTTTCCTTTAAGAACTTGGATGCTGTAGTTTTTGGTGCTATATTATTATATTATTTCATGTCTATGGTGCCTTATAGCAAGATGTACTTTCCCTGCTTATTTCTTTTAATTAGGTCTGTTTTTGCTTTGGCTTTTTCTGAGATCATAATTTCTACTTCTGCTTTAAAAAAAAAACTTTATAGATTCTGTTCCAGCTATTTAATTGAACTCTTTGTGTGTATCTCTGTTTCAAGGGTGTTTCTTGTAAGCAACATATTGGATTCTGGTTTCTAATCCATTATGGTATTCAATTACATTTTATGGATAAATTTATCCCATTCACATTCAGAATTATGATTACTAACTGTCTACTTCCTTTTATCCTATTTTCTTCTGTTTTGACCTTTTATTTATCTTTTTACCTCAACAGTCATATTTACTCCTGATCACACCACTGCCCTTCCTTTTATTACCCTCCCTTTTTCTTCTCCCCTTCCTCTCCTACTCCTCTGTTGGGTAAGCTAGATTTCTATACCCAATTGAGAGAGAGAGAGAGAGAGAGAGAGAGAGAGAGAGAGAGAGAGAGAGTGTATGTATGTATTCTTCTCTCTTTGGAGCAATTCAGATGAGAGTGAGATTCAACTGTTGCCCACCCCCCTCTCACCATTTCCTTTCCACTGTAAAAGCTCTTCCTTGCCTGCCTCTTTTATGTAAAATAAATTTCCTCATTTTTCTTTTCCATTCGCCCTTTCCCCAGTGCTTTCTCTTTCTCACCCATCCATTTTTTTTAGATCATTCCAACATAACTGACTTATTCTTGTCCCCACGGTCTATGTAGAGTGTTTCTAACTGCCTTAACAATGACAAAGTTCTTAAGAATTATGTGCATCATCTTTACATATAGGAATGTAAACAATTTAACCTTACCGAAAATCCCTTATGATTTCTCTTTCATATTGATCTTTTTTAGCTTCTCTACAGTCTTGTAGTTGACAGTCAAATTTTCTATTTAACTCTGTTTTTTTTTTTAATCAGGAGTGTTTGAAAGTCTACTATTTTATTAAATATTTATTCCCCCCTCCCCGAAGGATTATACTCAGTTTTGGGGGGGTATATTATTCTTGGTTATAATCCTATCTCCTTTGCCTTCCAGAATATCATATCTAAGACCCCTGCTTCTTTAATGAGATAACTGCTAAATCTTGTTTGATCCTTAGTGGTATTGGATTTTTTTTCTAGCTGCTTGAAAGTATTTTCTTTTCCCCCAAGGAACTAGGAAATTTGGCTAATCCCATTCCTGGGACTTTTCATTTTGAAATTTATTTTAGGAGGTGATCAGTGTATTGCCCACCTTATATGGGCATCAGGAGTGTGTTAGGACAGAATAATTGTCTCATTTCTTTCAACCTCTCCACTATAATGAATGACAGCCACCTCACCTTGTCCAGAATGATTCTAGACTAATGACAGAATTCTGGTCAGTTCTCCATTAGCAAAGGGTTAGTGGTGATAGGGGATGTCTTCAAGATTCACCTCATGTATTCTGAAACTGTTGGCTAATCGGGGAGGCAGTTCCCAGTTTTGTCCTCCAACCCTTTGGGAGTCTGAATTTAAAGAGGTCAGTTGTGAATGAATAGTTCCCAGCTGGGCTGGTAACTTCCAATCTGTTTCAAGAAAGAAAGGGAGACACAGGAAGTTAATTCAAGAGCCACATATAGAGTATTCTCTTTCTCCTAAGACCAACTCAAGGACTAAGCCTGAATTCTTTATTGTTAATCCAATAGTACAACTACAAAAAAACTTGTGCAACTAAGCAGAAAGTAGGTTCCCTCCAAACCTGAGCCAAGGACTATATTTTTGTTAGGAGATAAATTACATCTATTTGTTGCCATGATTTGATTTTCTGGCAACTGCTAGAATTTGACAAACATTATTGGGTGCTTTGCCAAGCTGTGTTACTGGTTTCTGGGATACTAGTATAAATGGGCAATTATCCAGCTCTTACTACATGTATTTGTATGGATTCTCTTTCTTAGGAATGTAATTAAGAAGGGATTGTAAAGGCCACGCCTTCCCCAATATAGTTGAATTCAACTAAGAGTTAAATTATTTGTTCCACTACATCATTTGCATTTTTATAAAATAATAACTTTACCCTTTACACCTCTCTTATTCCAATATAAAGGCTGTCTTTTGAGTACATTTAATTCTTATGTGATAAAATGGTAAGGAAAATCCTCAGTTCATCTCAAGCAATTTCAAAAAGTTTGTCAGATTATCTTAGAATCTGGGGGTTAGAAGGGAATATTCAATTCACATCTTCAGAGGTTATTACAGGTAAACCAACCCATATAATTGAGACTCTTCCATCTTTAAAATGTCCAGAGAAGATGATTCTACTCCTTTTCCCCTACCCCCTACTAACCTATTCCAGTGCTGGTCATACTCTAGTGGCATCAGAAAATGATAACTTATCCTTAACCTAATTGCCTCATGTTGCTATTTAGATCCATTAACTTTGTTGTTGTTTTGCTCTTGTATTTTGACTAAAAATCAGCAGAAGTGGAAGGCAGAGAGAAAAGCATATACATCTTAAAAAAAAAAAAAAACTTGCAAAGTCTCTTTGCATTTATTTCCCTTGGATGGGATCTGATGTCACAGAAGGCCAGGGGATTAGCCCCTGAGTGGGTCCAGCAAAGCAGGATCTCTTTTTCCATCAGTTCTCTTTTTCCAGTGTATAACTTCCCAGGGCTTGAAAATGGAGAATAGTGCAAATATGCAAGCATTTTTCCAGGAGTGGGAAAATTTGGGGTGGGAAAAAGAACATTAAATCAAAATGACTCTGCAGGGATGTCCATAAGTATCACATCAGTTAGTGGTGGAAGGATATTTTTTGGGGTAGGTGGATATGTTGAGTTTTGGGAAGATCCTTGCTCAAAATTAGCATATCCCAATTCTTTTGCACATAGTAGGCATTCGATGACTATTTGATAAGTGAACAAATGAGAGCAAGAACTAAGTGTATTATTCTGTTTGTTTAGATTTAGATATTCCAGTTCTAAATGTCATATTGTATTGTATTTTAGTCCTAATAAATATTTGTTCTTTCAGAAGCAAGTGATACTCTCAACTAGAATGTAACAGCACACACACATCAATATCTCTTAAACAACTGCCATTTTATTCCTCAACATTTTTTAAAATTGGAATTTGAGTACTTCAGGCTTGCCAAAGCCTCAATTACTCTAATGAGGTCTCATTTCCTGAAGTAGTTGGCGATTTGTCAAGCTAAAGTTAGTGACTTTGCAGCAGGTGGGAATGAAAGTGTATTCCCTAAATCCTTTCTAATCTACAGAGAGCCTGTCTTTTTTCTTATGATGCTGAGACTATGCCTTCTTTTAGGTATGTATGATGAGAGAGGAAGAGGTAGGATAAAGTGGTGGAAAGACCATGGGAGACAGTGGTCCTGCTGTATTTACTTCCTGTCAAATCGCACATTTATTATAATCACATTTTGGGAAGTACATTGACAAGCTAGAGCTTGTCAATCAAATTTTAAGCATTTATTAAGCTCCTACTAGGCACCATGGGCAGCTAGGTGATGCAGTGGATAAAGTACCATCCCTGGAGTCAGAAAGACTCATCTTTCTGAGTTCAGATCTAGCCTCAGACACATACTAACTGTGTAATCATGGACAAAGCACTTAACCCTATTTGTCTCAGTTTCCTCATTTGTAAAATGAGTTGGAGAAGGAAATGGCAAACTACTTCAGCAGTTTTGCTAAGAAAACTCCAAATAAAGAGTTGGACATGACTGAAAGGATTGAACAACAACAAGCATTGTATTAGACACCAGTGTTACAAATGCAAAAATGAAGCCATGCTTTCTAAAGGAAGATCATGAAGATAGGGCATCATCTAGAAACCATGCCAAACCTGGAGATGAGAAGACTTTGAGTCTATATGATTGATATTTATAAAATATTTGTAGGATTATCATGTGGAAGAGAGAGTAGATTTTATTTTAGTTCTAGAAGGCAGAGCCAGGACCAATAGTGTAATGGGAATGTAAATTTTAAAGATCTTCCTTGCCACTAGGCTAAAGTGCACCTGGAGCCTGGGGTGGGAGGCTTGTTTTTCAGTAGATACTTTTTCATTGGCCAGTGGGCCAATAAGGTTGTTACATTCTCTGAGCCAAGAGAAGGCTATATAAACCCTGATGTGTAGCTTTGTTTTGGGGCTCACTTTGAGAAGTGGTCTGTGATTTGATCAGATGAAACTCTGGGAAGCTGGTTGTTGAGAGCCCCCCCCCCAGCCTTGAAAAAACCCAGATGTTGATTTGGTATGGATGTAATGGTCGGACAGTTTGGAAACTGTCTACTTGATCTGTTTCTGTCTTGATAATTCTGTCTGTATATTCTGAAGTTCGGGGTGCTGACCTTTTTCCCCTGAACTAGGTAAATGATACATATGTTCGACTGATTAAAGTAAGCTTGTTAACCCATTTTGAGTTGCTTTCCTTTATCAAAGCAGATCCAAGAACCTGTGTTGGCAAGGACCCTGGGGACGCTGGGGTGCTTGCTGCTACAAATAGGTAAAAGTTACAGGGAGGCAGATTCTTAAGAGTATAGAAATGTGCAATGCCAGAAAGGACCTTAGAGATCATCTAATTCAACTTCTTTATTTTACAGGTGATGAATTTGAAATCCAGAGAAATTTAGTGAATTGTTCAAATTTACATAATGTTTTGATGGCTAAGTGGTTCCAGAACCATTATCTTCTGACTACTAGTCTTGTGTTATTTTCATTATGACACCTTGTATTTTCCTCTTAACTTTGTTATTAGACACAACACATGAGCAGTTGAAGCTATCCAACAATGGAATTGATTGTCTTCTTAGGTAAAAGGTTCCCTTTTACTGAAAGTATTCAAGAAGATTAATATCTCTCTAGGATACTGTAAAAAAGATTCTCCATATGTTGGGCAGGAGGTTGAATTATATAATCTCTAAGTTCTCCTCTAATTTTAAGAATCTATGAAGGACAGAAACAGGGGTAGAACCAGGGGCGTGCTGGAGCTATCTTTAATTAGGTTCAGCCCAGTGCTCTAGCCTGTCAAGACCCTCTTGGATCTCAGGTCTCTTATTCAGTATTTCAGTACTCCCTTCCAGCTTGCTGTTGTTTATAAATGTAATGATTTTTTCATATGCCTTTACCGAAGTCATTGATCAAAATGTCAAATAGCACAGGACCAAGAAACTTGGAGGAACTTTACTAGGGACCTCCTACTACAAAACCATTAAAAATTATTTTTTCAATCTGACCAATCCACTAGCATCAAATCCACCTAATTAAATTATCCTCGAATCCATAGGGTCCCATCTTCTTAACAATAATAGTATTGAGATACTTTATTGAAAACTTTGCAAAAATCTAGGTAAACCATATTCACATTATCTCCCTACTATTAGTATCTACTACCATTATTGACTAGTTTAGTAATCTTGCAAAAAAGGAAATAGTGCTAATCTGAAGTCATGATGGCTCCTTATAATCATGGCTTCCTTTTCTAGATGTTCATCAACCCTCCCTTTACTGATTCGTTCTAAGATTTTACCATTAGTAAAAGTCAAAGTCATTGGCTTTTGGTTGGTGACTCTATTCTCTCTCTCTCTTTTAAAAATGGGAATAGTTCCCTTTCTCCATTTTTGGTGATCTCCTATTTTCCAAGATCTTTCAACTCTCTTTGACAATGGGTCAGAAATCACATCTGCCATTTTCCCCTCATATTTGCAAATATAGTGTATCTGGGCCAGGTGTGTGAATTCATCCAGTGAAGCTTTGTTAGTATCTCCTTACTTTTCTTGGGTATCAACTCCTTAGCTTTTTTGTTTTGTCATCTCTACTACACAGGACTTTCTGTTTGGCAATGGAAACAGAAGTAAGAATTGAAAAATTGACTTCATCTCTCTTGTTGGTTATCATCTTTTCATCTACCTCACCAAAAGCCTTTATCTCTTCTTTGAACTTCTCTTTTCTCCCCACATAGCTAAAAATCCCTTTTTATTCTTTTTAGCTTCAGTCAACAGGCTCAGTTCACTCTAAATTTTAGCATTCCTGATGCCATTTCTTTCAGAACCATGCCACATTCATATTAATATTGGTCTTGCATCTATCTTCTCAACATTTCTTTAAAAAAGTAAATCTAAATTGTTTAGTGAGCTTTCCATGTTGCCATATCAGTCTTTTCATATAAGTCCCATATTTCCTCCTCAGTTGGAATTATTTCCCTTTGAATTTTGAGAATTTCATTCTCGAGCGTTTCCCACCTCTCCTGGGCTAATACCCTCTATAGAATTTTATTCCATGGGATCCTACCTGTCTTTTCTCTCAATCCTTTGAAATGTGCTTCCCCCAAGTTTAGATGGGTGCCAGTCTCTTCCTGAATTTTGTCTCCTTTATCTCAAATTCTGGGAATGGATGGTCATTTCCTCCCAGAATTCCCAACATTTCTACCCCACCCCAGAAACTAGTTACTTCCAATGAGAAGGGGTGGTACTAGATGTTCTCTGAGGTCTGTTCCAACTCTATGATCTATGATCCTATGTAGAGTGCTTCAGCTCTAGAGAAAAGAGTGTGGATATGTATTAATTGGAGAACTGACTTGACAATCTCATAAAATCAAGTCATGGAATATTAAAGCTTGAAGGAAATTTAGAGATGATCAAATCCAAAGGAAAACTGAGACCTAAAAAAAAGCAAGTTGGTTAACACTATATAACCAATGGCAGAACTGGAAGAACCTAGAACATATTATTCAATAATTCTTCTTGAGTGATTTCTAAGTTTTTCTCAGTAACCTCTGACTACAACCTTCAGGCACTTTCCTATGTCCCAAAGGCAGGTAGCTGAACTTGGATATAGCATTGGACCCGGAGTCAGGAAGATCTAAGTTCAAATCTGGCCTCAGATACTTACTAATTGTGAGATTCTGAGCAAGTCACTTAACCCTGTTTACCTCATTTTCCTCATCTGTAAAATGATCTGGAGAAGGAAATGGCAAACTACTCCAGTATCTTTGTCAAGAAAACCCCAAATGGAGTCATGAAGAGTAAGACATGACTGAAACATCTCAACAAGAGCAATAACTATTATTATTGTAGTTAGCAGTTTGTGTATAGTACTTTTCTATTCCATGGCAAAGAAGATGACATTCCCCTTAACTCTCCTCTTTCTTGTCTACTCCTTTCCTTTCTCTGCCTCCCTTTCCCCTTTAATTGTTTCAGTGTGCCAGAGTGAGATCATATTTTACAAACTAAGTTTGTCCACTTTTTGTTTCACATCTTTTGTCTGTACTTTTGTTTCACATCTTTTCAGAACTCATCTATTAGGTTGAGTGGGACAACAAGTGACTAAGAACAAGGAAATCCTTGTCATCCTAAGGGATGTGCTTTTCAAAATGGCATTTGAATAACTAAAAACTATGACTCCATTATTCCTTTTGAAGAAACTTTCAGAGGTGAGTTGGTGTCTATAGGATTTATTAATCCCCCTTTCCTTTTACTTTGAGTCCTTCCCTCATTTTGGAAGGTGTTGAAGTGATATTTTTCTTTTTATTAATGCTCAGAATCTCTCTTGCACAACTGGATTACTACTTCCAACTCATTACCAAGGAATTAGAAAGTCAAGTTGATGCCTATAAGTATTTTCTCATGCTCCTCTGCAAAATAGGGATGATACATAAATTTCTCCAACTATCACACAGAAACTGTTTTGATTTACTAAATTGGAATGAGAAGTTGTAATGGAAATGCAAATTTAAAGATCTTCCCTGCCCCTAGGCTAAAGTGCACCTGGAGCCCAGGGTGGGAGGCTTGTTTTTCAGTAGATACTTCTTGATTGGCCAGTGGGTTCAGAAGGTTGTTACATTCTCTGAGCCAGGAGAAGGCTATATAAGCCCTGATGTGAGGCATTGTTTTGGGGGCTCACTTTGAGAAGTGTTCTGTGATTTGATCTGGATTCTGGGAAGCCATTGTCCAGAGCCCCCCCCCGGCTTTGAAAAACCCAGATGTTGAAACCCAGATGTTGACTGGGTATGGATATAATGGTTGGAAAGTTTGGAAATCTGTCTACTTGATCTGTTTCTGTCTTGATAATTTTGTCTGTATACTTTGAAGTTCGGGGTGCTGACCTTTTTCCCCTGAACAAGGTAAACGATATATGTCTGACTGATTAAAGTAAGCTTGTTAACCCATTTTGAGTTGCTTTCCTTTATCAAAGCAGATCCAAGAACCTGTGAGCAGTCACCCTGGGGATGCTTGGGGTGCTTGCTGCTACAGAAGTTTAAAGGTAAATTAGGTAAAAAATTAGGAAAAAAAAGGTAAATTCTACTTTTACATAATTTGGAGGAAGGCAATGGAAAGAGCACTGGATTTGGAGACAGAGGACTTGAACTGAAATCCTGGCTCTTTGACTAGCTGTGTGAATGTGGGCAAATCATTCTTTGCACTTCAGTTTTTTCAATTGAAAAATGATGAGGTTGGGGGTGGGTAGGTGGCACAGTGAATAGAGCACTGGCCCTGGAGTCAGGAGGACCTGAGTTCAAATCCGACCTCAGACACTTGACACAGTTACTAGCCGTGACTTTGGGCAAGTCATTTAACCCCAATTGCCCTCCATAAAAAGAGCAAAAAAAGAAAAAAAAAACCTAAATGATGAGGTTGGAATATTTGGCCTGTAAGTTCCCTGTTAGCTCTCAATCTATGAGTTTGTGATCATTCAATGCCCTAAGAAAATATATTAGTTTGACATATTGTAGAAGATCCTACCTTTTCTATCTTCTTACACCCTGTTGTTGTTTTTTTGTTTTCAAAGAGCACCAAAGACATCACAGGGTGATATCTTGACTCATGCATGAATTGGATTTAAGTGAGACAAAGTTGGACAAAGCTGTCAGCTTCACTCCCTTTTCATAGTCATACAAGTTCAGTGGCAAGGCGAAAGTCAGGATGACTGGTGATGGCCCTGGATGCAATGAATGACTTTGGTGTCTTTGATATCTGACCAAGCTTTAAGAGATCCACAGTGCTGGATTCATCTGCCTCCACAACTGTTAGAACAAATCGTTCTTATCCACCAGTTTCATTGGGGGAAGTCTTCACATGCTTGGGGTAGACATCCTTCTAACTCACCAATGGGTTTGAGGCCTGTTGAAAGGACTAGCCTTTTGAGTGAGGGCTTGCCCAGTCTTTATCAGGGTTGCTCATCCACCTTTGGTGTCCACCTTTTAACCCACTCTCACCTGTGACTCCAAGAAACTATAGCTTGCCTAATAAAACCATCTAGGCAGACAGGCTAATCTTAGACTTTACTCCCCCTGTCCCCTCAAAACACTATGATCCAGTGACACCAGCCTACTTAATGTTCTTTGCATATAACGCTTTCTCCTGGCTCTTTGTTTTTGCTTTGACTAATCCCCATACCCAGCATACTTCCCTTTATGGCTTTCATCTTGTACTTTCCTTGGCTTCCGTTAAAACTCAGTTCAAGTTCCACTTTCTGTGTGAGTCCCTTTCCAGTTTTTCCTTAGTTGCTAGTGCCTTCTCTTCTGAGATTACCTTCCTTTATATATCTTGTGTGTATTTATTGATATATTGTCTTCCCCATTAGAATGTGAACTCCTTGAAAGTAGGGACTGTTTTAAATTTTTCTTTGAATCTCTAGAATTTAGTATGGTGATTGGCACATAGTAAGCTTAATAAATGCTTATTGAATGACGAAGTTTATGTACTCAGTCCAGAGGTCAGCAACACTTTTGCCCCAGAATGTTCTGTTAGCAATGTCTGTGGGTACCAATAGGTAGTACTGGGAATAGATGGGGAAAAGGGAAAAAGAGAAGAAAAAGGAAGTAAGAATTTATACGAAGGTAGAAGGAGAGATAAAAGACAAAGAGCAGGAAAAGAGAAAATAATAATAGGTGGAAATTGTCTGTGTTTTCAATAAAGATGACAATAAAACAATTTAATATCTAATAAAAAGAAATATATACAGTATTTGACAATTTACAAAGTATTTTCTTTCAACAACTATTTTTGGCAAGTAACGCAATAATTCCTATAGTATTAATTTTACAGATGAGGAAACTAAGGCTCAGATAGATGATGTGACTTGCCCAAGGTTACAAAGAAAGTCTGTTAAATCTGGAAATCAAGTCTAGGTATTCTAGCCCCCATTTTACTATGCCATACACCAAAAATTATTTCAATTACCATAAGAACACCCATGCCATATAGGTGGTCAGTCCCTATTGTGGAATGTACATCTTCTCATATGCACAACTTGGTCAGGTTCTTATATTTAGTGGAAGATGTACTTAGAGAGCAAAAACTGTTCAATTTGTCAGGAATAATTTGATCATGAACATTGTTTTCACTTGTGTGACTCATGAGTAGTGGTAGAAGATTTGACATGACAAGGTGGTGTCAATGGATTTGAAGTCAGAAGATCTGGGTTTGAATCCCAGCTTCCTAGTGACTTTGGGAAAATAACTTAATGTGCCTGAGTCAGTTTATTCACTGTAAAATATAGAAAAATCTGCCCTAAGTACCATATGAGATATATGTATTATAAATCATGTAGCACCATGCACTAAATCTAAAATGTTAATATTATCATGATTATTTCAAGATACCATTTGTTTGGTCTACCATCCCTTACCTACACAGTTGCACTTTCATATGTTCATTTCACAGAAAATGAGATATCTCTTCATGGAATGATCTTACCCTCCAAGTCTTTTCTTGATTCTGTTTTATGGAGGAGAATTCCTTCTTTCTGAGTTTCTGAGTCATCTTCAACCTTTGGGTTTCCTTCAGTGACCAGCATGTGATCCCACTTCTGACCATCAATTAATGGGTAACATTCAGTCACATCCTTTCCCTTCCTGTTCTCATTCCACTTATCAAAGTGATCTCTAAACATAAAGAGTTCCAGGGGAGCAAGTTATTCAGAGTGATTCAATTATTTCAAATGAATTCAAGATACAGTCAAGGCCATTTATGCCAACAATAAAATACTTGGTCTGAACCATGAATTACACAAATATTTCCTTGGTAAAGGAAATCTGGAGGGCTTGTCAAGGCTTTTCTGAGTGAGAGGGTCATGACAGGAAGAGTAAGAACACCTCTACCTTGTTTGGAACAAGTAATCAACCAGATTATCATGGGTTCCAACCCTAAAGTACCAAGAATTATTTCTTTAAAATTCATATATAGGGAACAGTCTTGATAGGGATCATTAGCCAAGGGGGATTTATATTGGGCAGAAGAGAGAAATGTTCTGAGAGCAACCATTTCATGTGGTTTAATAGCATTTTTTCCAAGGTAGGCAATATAAAGATGGGTAATGGGGGAGCAGGGATGAGGAGATTAAAAGACAAAAGAAGGATCCTCAGGTGCATCTTTTATTTTCATATGTACGACCCCCTGAAGGGAGAGAAGATTAGTCAATTTATTATGAACTTACTGAACTGGTTAAAAGCAGAAAATCTGTAGACCATTCTGCTGTGGCTATGTCTGGGATTAGTTAGGAACTCCCAGTCACATCATAGAACATAGAAGAGGAGATTATGGCTTTGCCTGAATACTTTGTGGTTAGTCTTTCTAAAGAAACTCTAAATGAGGAACATCATTAGTTTGTTTAGAAAGAAATTCATTCTTGAAGTCAAAGAAATTTGATCTAAAAACTACAATACTATTGGTGCCAATCAATTGAAAACAGTTGAAAAAGCAATTCCTGCTTAGGGAACAGGAGAGTTCTTACCAAGATCCTATTTTGATGTTAGTAGGTAGTAAGTGAGCCCTCTACACTGGATCTGTACTGACAGTGTTCCAGTCCAAATGTTTCCAATATCTGAAAATGAAAAGCTGCACCATTTTTCATTTATGAGTTCAACATAGGAATACAGAATAGAAATCAGCAGTTTCTGAAACCTCGGTGATTCTTTCTACAAGCTTTAATTTACATGGTTAATCTGTTACATGGTTGCTAGTAGCTGGAAAACTGATTGGTATTTTTCAGGGGATAAGACTTAAGCTTATAAGAAGGTCTGTTCATTAACCAACCACACAATTTCGTAGATTTTCCTAAGGCTTTGTAACACTAGCCTGAAAATGATCAAGACATGTGGGGAAATGTTAACAAAATCAAGGTTCAATAAATTTGGTATTTTACATTTTAGGATTTTGAAGTGCTTAATTAATACTCTACTTCACTGGATTCAGTTGTCTGTGAGCTTTGCTATCCATCATGTGTTAGAAGAGCCATTAAAAAATCAAGCAGGAACCCGGAGGACCTAATTAAGGGCCAGGTCAAGATGAACCATTGCATCAAGTAACTTGGGAATGTCTCTGTAAACTGTAACTTTTGGTGCCTTAAAAACAATATTAATAAAATTTTGGTTAAAATAAGTTTTAAAAATCCTTAAGTTAAATCTGCATTGGGCTCTGTCAAGGCTCCCATCTGTTTTAAATTAACTGTGTTTATTCTTCTATCCATTTCCTCCAGTTCAGCATAATCAGTTAGAAATGATTCTTCATGGGGGTGGCTAGGTGGCGCAGTGAGTAAAGCACCAGCTCTGGAGTCAGGAGGACCT
>NW_027187380.1:22707085-22710337 GCF_028583685.1 Petaurus breviceps papuanus | reverse complement strand
GGTTAGAGTGGCGGGGGTGGGGGTGACTGCAAGCGACACGAGACACTGAGCGACGAAGGAGGCGTCTTCGCGTCCCCCCGTTTTCTGACCCCCCCCCCCCCCCCCCCCCCCCCCACAAACTAGCCGTGTGACCTTGGGCAAGTTACTTAACTCAATTGCCCTCCAAAAGGCAAAAAAAAAAAAAAAATAAGAGATTTTTCATGATCCTAAGAACACATTTTAAAAAATAGCTTACCTTTTTCTTCCTATAAATAACATCGTTTTTACTTTAAAAAAATCACTACCTTATTACCAAGAAAAAGGTGACTGGGAAAGTATGCCTATTTTTCCATCTTTCTCTTTTTTTAGATATTTGAAATGCAACTTTATTATAATCTAAATGAAACAGGAATGGAAATGACACAGAAAGCAAGAGTCATCACTGAATACTGTTATGGGATTGCAGCAATCTTGTATTTTGAAACTCAAAGGAGGATGTAATTGTGGGCCAAAACAGCTACATCCTCATGTCCAAAATATGTTATATTTTTTTTAAAGTGCCACATTCATTCTGAAGTACATTTATCTCTTTTAGTATCCCAAAGATAAAACACGTTATGCTTAGCTATGTAATAAAGTAGCAAACACTCTATACCACTGTCATCAAAGGACAGCTGCCTTATAAGGCCAAACTTCAGATGCTGGACTCTTGCTTCAGTCTTTATAAAATTTTCATTAAGGAGTACATCTGTCTGAGCATCTTTACATCCTGCTTACAACATTCTGCTGGTTCTTCATCCATGACACTCACTAGAATAAGATTAGTCATGGCAAAGAACTCCAAATTTGAGCTTCCAACAAATTTCCTAATAAGTCAAAGAAAGGGTTTCTCAAAGTTGTAGTTATTTTTGACTGAAATTTTATGCTTTTAGAGATACTTTTTCCTATGGAAGACAATGGATTTCACCTTAACTTTGGAGTCCTTTTTACCCATTTCTTGCCAGGCAGAACTATAGAGATATTTTCATGTATTCATACTAGATCTCTATGAGAGTTTTGTAAAATTTTGCAAGATACTCTTGATATTACATTCAAACATTATAATGACATACTGAGCTTAAATGTAATGATTATCTCTCAGACCACCAATTTTCTTTTGGTAAGCTGTATCCCATATGTTGAATTTAATAATACTTCTGTTAGTATGGCACACAGGGGGAGATATTTCAATATAAAAGGTGGCTGTATACTTCTCAAATTTACCAGGCAAATGAAGTTTTACAAATATTGTTTGTCACCAAGTTAGAACTGAAGTTGGAGTTCTCCTTTGGTAGCCATCATTATGGTTCTTCTAAAAATATCTGTTTCCCTGCCTGAAGATGGAAATATGGCTAAAGTACAATTCGAATACTCAGAAACAAATGCACATAGACTGGCTTTCTCATGTCTTAATAAGAAGAATTTGCATAAATATTGAAGTTATCCTTGAGGAAGATTCTAATAACAAAACTAAAAGTCTTTTGCAAAGTGATATTTCACATCAGATCACATCTTTACAGTCACACCATTGACTGAAAAGGGCACAGAAGACAAGATCCTACTAAATTTATTGTTTGATGATAAAAAAACATTATCAACCTTAAAAGCTTTTCTCCAAAAAGATGTCTCTTCTGCATATGTCAACATCATATGCAATTTCTTGTAGGTGTAACAATATAGATAATTTCATCCAATGACTAGTATCAAAAACCAGTCTAAGGACAGTAAATGGATACCCATCAAAGATGTCTATCACTGTCATGGAAAATGTTTAGCTTAGAATCCAAATGGAAGAAACATTTCCTATTGATCGTGACAACTACTAAGTGTTGAGAACACATTCTAAAAAGTTTATTTGGCTAGCTATTTCTAAATACAAGTTATTTGTATCTTTACATTGACAATGACATTGTGCATTTATTCTAGGTATAGACCAGTAGCATTGGGTTGGGCATAGATCTGCAGAACTGAAGACAAGTATCTGGTTAAGGTAATGTTCCTTAAAAAGTAGACCTGGGGAATCCCCTATGATTTATAATAATAAAATAATAATAATAATAACATCTCAAGGAAGTATAATGGATATGAAGACACGAAAAATGTTGAGAGAGAAAATATAATTCAAGAGGGACTGAAGAAAAATCTAAATGAACATTCAAAGACCCAAAGGTAGAGAAATCACTCTTTTGTTTTTGTTTGTTAAATTTAGGGCTTACACTACCACATCACGCCTATGAGATTGGCTAACATGGCAAAATAGGAAAATGATAAATGTTGGAGAAAACATAGGAAAATTGGAACACAATGCATTATTGATCGAGTTGTGAATTGATTCAATCATTCTGGAAAGTATTTTGGAACAATTCCCAAATGTCTATAAAATTGTGCATACACTTTGACCTACCAATACCACTTCCAGGTCTGTATGCCAAATAAATCACAAAAATGGGAAGGGACCTACATGTACAAAAATATTCATAGCAGCTCTTTTTATAGTGCCCAAGAATTGTAAATTGAGGGAATGCCCATAAATTGGGGAATGACTGAACAAGTTGTGGTATATGACTGCAATGGAATACTAATTATGCTATAAGAAATGATGAAGAGGCAGACTTTGGAAAAACCTGGAAAGACTTAACATGAACTGATGTTGAGTGAAGTGAGTAGAATCAGGAGAACATTGTACACAGTAACAGTAACATTGTGACAAACTTTGATGAACTTAGCTCTTCTCAGCAATGCAAGGATCTAAGACAACTCCAAAAGATGCTATTCACATCCAGAGAAAGAACTATGGAGTTTGAATGCAGATCAAAGCATACCATTTGTGCTCTCTCTGTCTGTCTGTTTGTCTGTCTGTCTCTGTCTCTCTGTCTCTCTCTCTCTCTCTGTCTCTCTGTCTCTGTCTCTGTCTCTGTCTCTCTCTCTCTCTCTCTCTCTCTCTCTCTCTCTCTCTCTCTCTCTCTCTGTCTCTCTCTTTCATTTCTTCTTTCTTATGGTTCCTCCCATTGGTTCTAATTCTTCTTTACAATATGACTTATGTGAAAATGTTTAAAAAAATTATTTGACAAAACCTTATTCTTGACTTGGAAAAATGTTAAATGGGGATTCAAAATGACCCTTCTGCTGATAACAGGTATAGCAAACAAGAAGCCAGGGAATAGTGTGTGTGTGTGTGTGTGTGTGTGAGAGAGAGAGAGAGAGAGAGAGAGAGAGAGAGAGAGAGAGAGAGAG
>NW_027187380.1:22674831-22707075 GCF_028583685.1 Petaurus breviceps papuanus | reverse complement strand
GAGAGAGAGAGAGAGAGAGAGAGAGAGAGAGAGAGAGAGAGAGAGAGAGAGAGAGAGAGAGAGAGAGAGAGAGAGAGAGCACATCCTCTCATGGAGCTTCCAGTCTAGGAAAAAGACATAAGACACATACCTATATGAATAGTTAACCAATCATACCCAGGAGATCCAGATCTGTAATCAGTGATTTGGTGAAAGGCACCCTATAAAGTATATTTATATAACCACCAATGGTGGGATTGGTAGAGGTAGATCTTGGGGCACTGACCCATTTGGGAAGAGAGCTCAGATACAGTCCATAGTGAGAAGACAAGGACTCTACATGGCTGCCCCTAGGGGAGGAGTAGGACAGAACTAGGAAAACCTTGATCAGTGAGAATCTCAACTGATGGACAGGTACCAAGAGGAGGAAGCAAGACATCTGGTGGATTTTAGTTTAATTATTCTTGCTATTGAGTTTTTATGCCATTAATGATATACTGGCGCATGTGGGAATTCTGGAATTGGGTCTTTTTATAGTCATTTTGGTTGGGAATGAAGCCCAGAGTGACTGATAAACTCTATCCAAAGCTCAATATTTTATGAGATTAAGACTCAAAAAGTACTGTAAGTGAATGTTGAAAAGAACTTTGAAGAGAGAATTCAGGTGAGCCAAATAGGTTAACTCTTGGGCGAAGGGTCAGTTCTAAGGAAGGGTTTTGCTTATCATTTTTTCCTTGTACCTGGTGGACAATGCAACAAGGGTGGGCATGGAGTTCTTCCTCCTCATTCCCTACCCCATGATATCTTGCAGTAGAATCATATGGCAGGGTATAGTGGACTAGAGTCCAGGTGTAGATTCAAGTAGAGTTGGTAAGAATCTAGCATCTTGAGCTGGAACATAATGGGTCCCAGAGCCAAGACTTCTGCTAGTTCTAGGGGATGTGTTTTGTGACTTTTCCAAATTGCCTAATAATAACCTCAGTCAGGATTTCAGGTAAGCCTCAAGTTGGAGATGGGGGGGGGGACCACATCCAAGTATTGGTGCCATGCCCTGTAGCAGGTACAGGGGGTCCTGCAGAGTGACTCACCAAGAAGAGATGCATACCCCATGAGAAGCAACACAAGGGGTTCATGAAAAGATATTGGGGGGTGCAATGGGTGCAACAGGGTATAGGTTGTCTCTGCCAATGTCTTCCTTAACCATATTCTTCTCTACTTGTGTCTGTTATGAGCATTCACTATTCCCACTGATGCTGTTTATATTTATAGGACAGTGAGCCTAAGATTTATAGGAAAAAATATTTTATTGCTATTTTTGCCTTTACTTGACATTTCTATAAATGCCTTTTTACTTTGAGCTAGTTGTATTCCCTGAAATTTTGGTGATTTGTGAGCTAAATAATTTTAGGACTGTGAACCCATAAAGTTACTTCAACTTTGGGTAGTTGTTCCCTGAGGGACTCAATCTGTGAGTGTGAATTGGCAAGATATAGTCCAAAGGGATGTAAATAATATATATTATTCATAATAAATGGATCTGTCTAAAAATGGAATGGGCTAACTTGGGACATAGTTGGATTCCTTTCGCTGGAAGCCAATACAGAGGCTGGGTATTCAACAGTGATTTCCTGTTCAGGCACTGATGGATTCAATGCCTAAGGTATCTTTCAGCTCTGAATTTTCATTTCTAAATTAATGGCTCCTTTGAGCTCTACAACTATGATTCTGTAATCTATGATTCCACTATTAATTGAGATCGCTGTAGTATTTCTTATTTACTTCAATAGGCAGCTGCTTAATATTTTTCCTTCATTTTTTTTATTGAGTACATTGCAGTATATCCACAATTCTGTCTGGTGTCCTAGCAAATGTAATTTTTTAGGAACTCTCAAATGAATGGCTAGTGAATGCACTGCTAAAAAAGCACTGTTGCTAGTGATTTAACTTGGAAGCAAAGACAATAAATACCAAAGTGTTGCTAATTTCTATACTTATATCTTTGGAGAGTTGTATAGTAGATAGAGACCTCACCTCAAGGGTAAAAAGATGTGAATTTTGACACACGATGTCATTGCGAACCGAGGCAAATTTTTATTGTATTATTATCTCTTTAGTTGCAGAGCAGTTGGTTATTTTCATTGATTGGAGAAATTTTATCACTAGGAGATTTCTACAGAACTGACATCACAGGTCCAGACAAAACAAACAAATGGACCAAAAAACAACACATTTGGAGAAGGATGTTATCTGAAAACCTACAAACTTGCCATGGCATAAATCATCATCACTTTGACATTAAGAGTGGTGCATTTCATTCAAACTCATGCAATCTTTCTTCTTTTTTTTTTTCAAGCAATTGGGGTTAAGTAACTTGCTCAAGGTTACATGGCCAGTTATTTTGTGTGGGTGTTAAGTATCTGAGGTCTCCCAACTCCAGGGCCGGCTCTCTTACTCACTGCACCACCTGGCCACCCCCCATGCAATCTTTCTTAGGAAGTATTAGAGGTACTGAAGATTTGCAAGTTTGGTAAGAGAAGAGTTGAGATTCAGGTGGGATTTCTCCATGAAATCTTGCAAAGTAACATAGTTTTATCTGTCCAAGGCTTGAAATAAACTACAAAAGGGCCTAATGGAAATAGAATTGGGGCAAGAAATTTGTCAAGACTTCTACATTATCTGACTGCTCAAATACTCTGTGGGCAATCAATAAATGTTTGCAACTGAGTCAAATCTATAAGAATACAAGTCATTCCCCAATTGAGAAACGGTCAAAGGATATGAACAGTCAGTTTTCAGAGGAAGAAATTAAAGATATCTATAAGCACATGAAAAAATGTTCTAAATCACTATTGATTAGAGAAATGCAAACCGAAACAACTCTGAGGTACCACATCTCATAGGTCAGATTGGCTAAGATGACAAAACAGAAAAATGATAAATGCTGGAGAGGATGTGGAAAAACTGGAACACTAATGGATTATTGGTAGAGTTGTGAACTGATCCAACCATTCTTTTTTCACATTTTAATTTTCTTTATTATTCAAAAAACATATCTTCTTTATTTACTTTTTGGACTCTGTACTTATGCCTTCAACACCTTCACAACGATTTTCTGCTCCTTAGGAAAGCATGCTTAATCTTGTCATGGACACATTTAGCACACATGGAGCCACCATAAGCCCTACTGACATGCTTTTTTGTCTTTGATGGCCTCATACAAACTTTAAGTCTCACTGCATGCCCACCTTGAAGTCTTCCTGGGCACACACCACAGGCTGATTTTGGTGCTTTTCCAACTTTCTTGGTATAAAGGTAAACAATTCTGTGACCTGGGTTTTGTGATAGCCAAGTTTTGTTGGAAGCTGTATTGTAGGGCAGCCTATGGCAGTATGTCAGATGCTGAACCATTTTTAATTTCTGTCAGGTCCATCACTGGAAGAGGGAAAAGCTGATCCAACCACTATGGAGAGCAATCTGGAACCATGCCCAAAGCATTATGAAAAAGTGCATACCCTTTGACACAGCAATACCACTTCCAGGGCTGTATGCCAAAGAGATCATAGAAGTGGAAAAAGAACCCACATGTACAAAAATATCTATAACAGGTCTTTTTGTGGTGGCCAAGAGTTGGAAGTCAAAGGGATGCCTATCAACTGGGGAATGGCTAAACAAGTTGTGGTATATGAATATAATGGAATACTATTGTGCTATAAGAAATGAGGAGCAGATGGACTTCATATTTACCTGGAGAGACTTATACAAACTGATGCTGAGTGAGAAGAGCAGAATCAGGAGAAATTTGTACACAATTACAGACACAACGTTTGTGTGATGACCAACTTTGATAGACTGGACTTTTCTCAGCAATGCAAGGTTATAAGACAACTCCAAAAGACTCATGATGGAAAGAGATGTCTACATTCAGAGAAAGAACTAGAAAGAACAGAGTTTGAATGCAGATTGAAACATACTACCTGCTCTCTTTCTTTTCTTTTTTGGTTTTGTTTCCTCTTTCCCATTGTTCATTCCATTGGTTACAATCCTTCTTTACAACCTGAATAATGTGGAAGTGTTTGCAAATCTCATACTTGATTGCATGCTGCCATGGAGGTGGGGGGGAGAGAGGGAAGGTGAGAAAATTTCAAACTTGAGGGATTGTGGAATTGAATGTTGTAAACTAAAAGTAAATAAATATATATATATTTTTTAAAACAGCTATAGGAAATATTGTAGAAGAACCAACGAAACTCTAATTGGTTTTGAGGAGGTAAAGAGTTATGACAAATTTTGAATCTAGGTGACTAGGTTCTCTATCCTAGTCAATACATAGAAAGAAGGTCAGGAGGGAGAGCCTATTGGGTTTAAAATGACATTAGAAATTCTCCAGGAAACCTTTGCTGAGCTCTCTTGTTGGTAATGATTTCCCCTTCTGACCTCACATTATTCTTGGTTCAATAATTTTCTAATATTGTGCATTATAACTTTGTGTTGGTATTTTATACCCTTACTTTTTGTACCTCCTTGAATGGAGGGATCATGGCTTATCTAAACTTTTTATCACCTACAGTACATAGCACAGTGCTCTACATGAAGTAAAAGCTTAATAAAAGGTTTTGGTATTTGTAAAAAAAAAGTTTGCTTATAATTAATGCCCTCCATTGAGAATATCTTCATATCTATATGATTCTTGGAAAGAATGGGTAAGGTCAGGTAAAAATGCACTTTGTAAGCTGATAAGCCTTTTTCATATGGCTAATCAATATGCCTGACTGGTTCTCTGTCTAGGAAAGGTTATTTTGAGTTAGTCCCAAGTCAAGGAAAGTCAGAGCAATGATATATTTGTTAAGTCATAGGTAGTTGTGCTTCTACTGAGATAAGGAACCCTCCATTAAGGGAAACGAAACATAATCCAGACCCCTTCAGAATTCTCCTGGGCAGGATCTCATTCTATTTCCCACTCCCTAGCTTTTGCCTATAACAGCTTCTACCACTATTCCTCTTTATTCTTTCTCTCTATCCATTGAACTCTGCCACGGAAGCCATAGACTTCATTAATATTTTAGGACAATTGTTACTGGCCTGAGAGAATATTGGAGTTAGGTTTTAGTGGATTCTGAAAACTCAATTTTGTTAGGTATCCATAGAAATAGTTACTGGCCCTCCCAACCCCCACATCATCACACAAATATAGTTCAGGAAAATCTTACCTGGCCAAACTCTATTTACCACTGCATTTCTGTCAGTGTAATTTTAAAAGAATTCTCAGGATTTATTAAGCACTCACTATGGTCAAGGCACTATGCTAAATGTTGGGGTGACAAATAGAAGCAAAAAGAAAGATAATTTGCTCTTTAGGAGCTTCCATTGTGAATGGTGGCCAGGGACAGGTGGTTGGTCTCGAACATTAGAGGAGTAATGAGTAGGGGAATAGGGGAGTATAGAGGGAATATAAACAATCCAGGAATAGTCAGGGGGATGGATGGTTGATTTGATCATGATTCATAATTTCAGAACTTGGTGGGAAAGTCCTTTCAATCTACAAGTAGATTGTAGAGGAGATGCTTAGAAAGCAGGAAGTGAAGTAAAGTATGGCTGCAGCTTTTCAGAAAGTTTTCTAGGAAAGGTGGTTGTTAGTCAGGAGAGGAAGAGTCCAGCACAGAAGTTTCTTAGTGGTGCTCAGATTTGGACGCATAAATTCACCCTAGGTATTGCTTGCTTGTGACCAATAACTCTTCTCTTTCTGGGTAGCTCTAATGAGTATTGTTATTGGGACTAACAGGGGAGAACTTTCTAGAGCAATGGAGAAGACTTTTATCCACACATAACCAGGATTGTTATGGCTTGAATTTGGGTCTTGAGGACTCTAGGAAGAAAGGGAAGATGGAGAAAATCCATTTTGATGAGGTTTGTGGGCATGCAGAGTTCATTTGTGCTCCACAAAGGGAAGCCTTTTCCCTAGCTCTGTAGCCTGTGGACTGGGATTCTTGTGGGTCGTTGCTGTAGTATAGGTAGCTGAGGAATGAACTGATGGAAGTTTTGGGTTGCATGGTAGGCAGGAGTCTTTGTTCCTCTTTTTCTTACTATATAATTTATGGTCCCCTTCCTACCTAGCATGGGAATGAAGAAACAGAGGGTAAGAAGTGGCCCTCATAAACTTTCAGAAAAAAGTGGTAGGTGCTTATGTTTGTGTTACTTTAACTTTTCAATTCTGATATCATTCCAAATTTTGATATTAAAAAAAATTGTCAGAGGCCTTGGGAGCCACTGAATCTGCAGTGGCAGTGGCTGCTCCCAGAGCTTTCAGTCCACAGACATTAAAGGAATATAAACATATATCTGATCAAAAAGAGATGACAAGGGTCTTTTTGCTGGTACTGGAGGCAGGACTCTGTTGTTTGCCCATATGCAGCTCTGTGTCACAGTCCTGTGTGTAAGTCTCATGGCAAGGAGGAGCACTAGCACACCAGAGCTTGTGGGAGCAGAGACCTTTGTCACAGTTCCAGGGCAGAAAACAATGCTTGTGGTCACTCACAGACCACAGCACAAGCCAGGAGAGTCAGAGTCACCTTTCCTTAGATCATATCATCTTGGGAGAACTGAAAGCTTACAGTCTAGTCTCTAGAAGTATCTCTTTAAACAACTGTACAAGAACCCTGAAGCTTGGGACAGTGTGCCCTCTATCCTGGAAGCAGAGCCCCACTTTAACAAAGAGTTAAAAGGCAAGACTATTTTTTGCCTGGAAAAATGAGCAAACAACAAAAAAAAAAATTCTGACCATAGAAAGTTACTATGGTAACAAGGAAGATCAAAACACATACTCAAGAAGATAGCAAAGTCAAAGCTCCTACATCCAAATTCTCCAAGAAAAACATATATTTTTAATAGTTATTTTATTTTATTTTGGTCTTTATTAATTTTTTATTTACTTTTAGTTTACAAGATTCAGTTCCACAATTCCTTGAGGTTCAAATTTTCTCCCCTTCCCTATCCTTCCCACCATCCATGGCAGCATAAATCAAGTATAGGATATGCAAATACTTTCACATTAGACATTAGTGAGGTTATAAAGAAGGATTGCATCAGATGCAATGAACAATGGGAAAGAGGAAACAAAACCAAACAAGAAAAAGAAAAAGAGCAGGTAGTTTGCTTCAATCTGGATTCAAACTCTGTTCTTTCTAGTTCTTTCTCTGAATGTAGACATCTCTCTCCATCATGAATCTTTTGGAGTTGACTTATAACCCTGTATTTCTGAGAAGAGTCCAGTCTATCAAAGTTGGTCATCACACATATGTTGTGTCAGTAATTGTGTACAAATTTCTCTTGGTTCTGATCTACTCACTCAGCATCAGTTCGTATAAGCCTATAAACTTTTAAAAATTAATTTGTTTGTTTACTTTTAGTTTACAGGATTCAATTCCACAATTCCTTGAGTTTCACATTTTGTCCCCCTCCCTCCCCTTATCCCCATGGTGGCATATAGTCAAGTATAGGATCTGTAAATACTTTCACATTATACATTAGTCAGGTTATAAAGACGGATTGTATCAGATGAAATGAAAAATGGTAAAGAGGACATAAAACCAAACAAGAAAAGGAAAAAGATCAGGTAGTTTGCTTCAATCTGGATATAAACTAAGTTCTTTCTAGTTCTTTCTCTGTATGCACATATCTCTCTCCATCATGAGTCTTTTGGGATTGACTTATATCACTGCATTGCTGAGAAGAGTCCAGTCTATCAGAGTTGGTCATCACACATATGTTGTGTCTGTAATTGTGTACAAATTTCTCCTGGTTCTACTCTTCTCACTCAGCATCAGTTTGTATAAGCCTCTCCAGGTAAACATGAAGTCCATCTGCTCATCGTTTCTTATAGCACAATAGTATTCCATTACATTCATATACCACAACTTGTTCCCCAACTGATGGGCATCCCCTTAATTTCCAATTCTTTGCCATGACAAAAAGAGCTGCTATAAATATTTTTGTATGTATGGGTCTTCCTCCCACTTCTAAGATCTCTTTGGCATACAACCCTAGAAGTGGTATTGCTGAGTCAAAGGGTATAAAATTATTTATAACCCTTTGGGCATAGTTCCAGATTGCTCTCCAGAGTGGTTGAATAAGTTCAAAACTCCATCAGCAATGCATTAGTGTTCCAATTTTTCCATATCCTCTGAAAAATATAAATTGATTTTTAGGCCATGGAAGGAGTAAAAAATGATTTTAAAAATCAAGTAAGAGAGGTAGAGGAAAAATTGGGAAGAGAAATGAGAGTGATGCAAGAAAATGATGGGGAAAGAATCAACAACTTGGTAAAGGAGATACAAAAAATTTGCATAATAATAGTACCTTAAAAATAGACTATATCAGATAGGAAATTAGGTACAAAAAGACCCCAGTAAGTAGAAGAATGCATTGAAAAGCAATGATGGAAAAACAAACAAACAAACAAAAAACTCCTGAAAAAGTAGAATTAGCTAAATGGAAAAGGAGATACAAAAGGTCACTGAAGAAAATTATTCCTAAAAAATTAGAATTGTGCATGTGGAAGCTAATGGCTTTATGAGAGATCAAGAAGCAATAAAACAAAACTAAAAGAATGAAAAAATAGAAGATAATATGAAATACATTGTTGGAAAAATAACTGATCTGGAATCTAGATCCAGGAGAGATAATTTGAAAATTATTGAACTACCTGAAAGCTATGGTCAAAAAAAGAGCCTAGACATCATCTTTCAAGAAATTATCAAGGAAAACAGTCCCAATATTCTAGAACCAGAGGGTAAAATAGAAATTGAAAGAATTTATTGATCACCTCCTGCAAGAGATCCCAAAATGAAAACTTCCAGGAATATTATAGCCAAATTCCAGAGCTCCCAGGTCAAGGAGAAAATATTGCAAGCAGCCAGAAAGAATCAATTCAATTGTTGTGGAGCCACATACAGGATGAAACAAGATTTATCACCTTCTACATTAAAGAATTGAAGGGGGGTGGAGCCAAGATGGTGGAATAGAAACATGACTTCTGCACGGCTCCTGCTTCTACCTCCTCCAATACATGGAAAAAATGACTCTAAACAAACTTTAGAGCTACAGAACCCACAAAGTGACAGAGAGAATCTAACCTCCTGCATAAGAAATCCCAGCATGCTGGCAGGAAGGTGGCATTGCAGCCCTGTGCAAGCTGAGAACAGCCCCTCTTGAGCCTGAGGTTTTAGCCTCAGGGCAGCCCCACCAGCCATGGCTAGAGGGTCGTTGGGAGAGTGGATTACCAGCAGCTGTGGTGGTTTCCAGAATTATCAACCCATAAATGCCAAAGACAAAGTGAGAGGTCAGTGGACTTTGGGAACAAGAGGTCCAGGAGTGTGGTCTGGCCTCTGCCTCTGGAGGGAGAAGTGACTGAGGGCACAGCAAGCACAGCCGCATGACTGCTTCACAGCTCCTAGCCTGCAGATTGTAGGGGGACCAAGCAACCAGTCTGAGGGTCTAGCTTTAACCTGCTTGGATTTGGATCCCTGTCCTGAGTGGAGGTCCTGGGGTGCATGACCAGTGTGCCAGAACCAGTGGAGGCTTCCGAGAGGGCACCCAATTAATAGCTCTGGAAGCTGAGAAAGCCCAAGCAATTTAGGAAAAAGCCCTGCTCTCTGAACACAGAGTTCTACTGTGGCAAAAAGTTCAAGAGTCAAGTGGCTGAGTGGCAACATGGGGGAAGTGGGGCAAGCACAGCAGTCCAACTTTGGATTCCTATTTTGGGGACAAAAAGGATCAAGGCATGGAGCAGGAGGAAGACAATGAAGTCAGAACTCCTGTACCCAAAGCTTCCAAGAAAAATATGAATTGGTTACAGGCCATAGAGGAGCTTAAGAAAGATTTTGAAAACCAAATAAGAGAAGTGGAGGAAAAATTGGGAAATGAAATGAGAATGATGCAAGAAAAGCATGAAAAAGAGAGTCAACAACCTGAATGAAGAAAATAACACCTTAAAAATAGATTAACTCAAATGGCAAAAGAGGCTCAAAAACCAATGAGGAGAAGGATGCCTTAAAGAGTCAAATTTGCCAGATGGAAAAAGAATCTCAAAAGATCAGTGAAGAGAATAATTCCTTCAGAATTAGACTGGAGCAAATGGAAGCTAGTGACTTTATGAGAAAACAAGAAACAGATCCAAAAGAATGAAAAAATAGAAGGCAATGTGAAATATCTCATTGGAAAAACCACTGACCTGGAAAACAGATCCAGGAGAGATAATTTAAAAATTATTGGACTACCTGAAATCCATGATAAAAAAAGAACCTACAAATCATCCTTCAAGAAATTCTCAAGGAAAATTTCCCTGATGTCTTAGTAGAGGGCAAAGTAGAGTTTGAAAGAATCCACTGATCACCTCCTGAAAAAGATCCCCCCCCCCAAAAAAAAATCCTAGGAATATTATAGCCAGGTTCCAGAATTCCCAGATCAAGGAGAAAATATTACTAGCATCCAGGAAAGAACAATTTGAATACTTTGGAAACACAATCAGGATAACACAGGATCTGGCAGCTTCTACACTGAGCTGATCTAAGGGCTTGGAATATGATATTCTGGAGGGCAAAGGAGGTGGGATTAAAACCAAGAATCACCTACCCAGCAAAAGTGAGTATCATGATTCAGGGGAAAATATGGTCATTCAGTGGAATAGAGGACTTTCAAGCATTCATGATGAAAAAACCAGAGTTGAATAGAAAATTTGACATTTAGATACAAGAAGCAAGAGAAGTATGAGAAGGTAAACATGGAAAATAAATCACAAGGAACTTAACAAAGTTGAAATATTTACATTCCTACATGGAAAAACGATAATTGTAACTTATGAAACTTTTCTCAGTTGAAGGGAATAGTTGATGGAATAGATATGTGTATATATATATATATATACACACACATACACACATATATGTATATATGCACACACATATATGTATATATGTATACACACATACATATGTCTATATAGGAGGGTATATGGGCATATGAATACATATGTGAGTGTGTATATATATGTGTGTGTGTGTGTACAGGTATACATAGACAGAGGGCATAGGACCAATTGAATAGGACGGGGATGATACTTAAAAGGTGAATTTGAGTGGTGAGAGAGGAATATAATGAGAGGAGATGGGGAGAGACAGAATGGAGTAAATTATCTCATATAGAAGAGGCAAGGGAAAATGGTTACAATGGAGGGGAAGAACAGGAAGGCAAAAGGGAATGAGTCAACCTTACTCTTGTTGAATTTGGCTTAGGGAGGGAATGACATTCATACTAAATAGGGTATTCACCTTACAGGAGAGTAGGGGGGAAGGATGGTGGGATGATGGAGGGGAGAGCAGGTTGTGGGGAAGGGAAATTGGAAGCACACACTTTTGAAAAGGGACAAGGACAAAGTAGAGAATAGAAAAAGTGGGAGGATAGGATGGAGGAAAATATAGTCGGTCTTTCACAATATATCCAGTATGGAAAGGTTTTGCATAGCTACACATGTACAACCTATATAGAATTGCTTATCTTCCCAGTAAGGGTGGGTGACAAGGGAGGAAGGGAATGAATCTGGAATTCAAAGTTTTAAAATCAAATGTTTAATATATATATATATATACACACACACACATATATATATAATACACATAATAATAATAATTATTTTTTACATGCAACTAGGAAATAAAATATACAGGCATTGAAGTATAGAGATCCATCTTGTCCTATTTTAAAGTTGGAGGGGCAATAGGGGAAGATATAGGAGAGAGCAGATTGGGAGATGGCGTATTCAGTGGGATCACTGTTTTGGGGTGGTGGGTAAGGGAAAAATAGAGAAAATTTGTAACTCAAAATCTTGTGGAAATGAATGATGTAAACTAAAAATAAACATAAAATTTAATTCAAAAAAAGAAAAAAAGAAAAACTTTATGAAACCATGTTTCAAATCCTAAATAGAGAAATTCACATTAAAAGAAGTCTGAGGTCCACCTCACAGCCATAAAATTAACAAATATAGTAAGAGGAAAATGATAAATGTTGGAAGGGCTTCAGGAAAACAGGCAGACTGTGCATTGGTGATAGACCTGTGTGTTCATCTGGCCATTGTAAAAAGCAATTTGGAACAACGCTCCAAAAGTCACTAAACCATTCATATGCTTTGACTCAACTAAATCACTATGAGTGCAATACCCCAAAAAGATCAAAGAAGAGAAAAAGGACCTATATGTTTCAGGTTAACTCAAAATTGGAAACTAAGAGTGTGCCCATGATTAGGGAATGGCTAAACAAATTAGTCTATGAATGTAATGTATTATTATTATTGTGCCACAAATGACAAAATGGACAGTTTCAAAGGAAACTGAATATATCAATGAAATGATGCAGAGTGAACAGAATTAGGGAAATGATTTATACAATGACATTATGAAGAAAATTAATTTTTATGTATTTACCCATATGGAAAAAAATATTTATAGCATCTCTTTTTTGTGATGGCAAAGAATTGTAAGCCAAGGATGCCATCAATTAGGGGATGTCTAAACAAGTTGTGGTATATGTTTGTGATGTAATACTATTGTGCTGTAGAAATGATGAAGACGGTCATTTCAGAAGAACCTGGGAAAATTTATATGATCTAATGAAAGTTGAAGTGAGCAAAACCAAGAGAACAATGCACACAGCAATAGCAATATTGTAATGATCATCAATTCTGAAAGGCCCAGCAACCAATCAATACAATGTTCTAAGATAATTCCAAAGGATTCATGATGGAAAAATTCTATGCCAATCCAGATATATAACTGATGGACTCAGTGCAAATTAAATCCTATTTTTTCTCTTAAAAAAAGAATTGGAGGTTTTGGAATATGATATTCTGGAGGGCAAAGGAGCTAGGATTACAATCAAGAATCACCTATGCAGCAAAACTGAGCATAATCCTTCAGGGTGGAAATGGATATTCAGTGAAATTGAGGACTTTCAAGCATTCTTGATGAAGAGACTAGAGCTGAATAGAAAATTTGACTTTTATATACAAAGCTCAAGAGAAGCATAAAAAGGTAAACAGGAAAGAGAAGTTGTAAGGGACTTAATAAGGTTCAACTGTTTACATTCCTACATGGGAGGATGATACTTGTAACTCCTAAGAACTTTTTCATTATTCAGACAGTTAGGATAAGTATATATAGACAGAGGGTACAGGAATGAATTGAATCTGAAGGGATGATATCTAAAAAAAGAAATTAAAGTGTGAGAGAGGAATTCATTGGGAGAAAAGGAAAAAGGGAAACGTAGAATTGGCGAATTATCTCACATGAAAGAGTCAAGAAAAAAGCTTTTTCAGTGAAACAGAAGATGGGGGAGGTAAGAGGGAGTGAGTAAACCTTACTCTTGTTATAATTGGCTTAAATAATTGGCTTGTCATAATTTGCTTAAATTGGGTATAGAAATTTCTATCTTACTCTGTAGGAGGGAAGGGGACAAGAGAAGGGGAGGTGATAAAAGGAAGGGCAAATTAGAGAAGTGGGTAATCAAAAGCAAAACACTTTTGAGGAGGGACAGGTTGAAAGGAGAGAATAGAATAAACAGAGGAGGAAATAGGATGGAAGGAAATACAGTTGGACAGAGTAACTCTGAAAAAAATTTAAGAGTATGTATCTCTGATAAAGGCCTCATTTTTCAAACAATATAGAGAATTGAATCAAATCTATAAAAATAAGAGCCATTCCCCAACTGATAATCAAAAGACGTGAACAGTTTTCAGATGAAATGATCAGTTATCTATAGTCATGTGAAAAAAACGCTCTAACTCACTATTGATTGGAGAAATATAAGTGAAAACAATTCTAAGAAGAGGAAAATCACAAATTTTGGAGGGGAATGTGGGAAAAATGAGACATTAATGCCCTGTTGGTGGTATTGTGACATGGTTCAACCATGCTGTAGAGCAAATTGAAACTATGCCCAAAGAGCTATAAAACCTTGCATATCCTTTGACATAGCAATACCACTGCTAGGTATGGATGAAAAAAAAAACACAAAGGAAAAGAACTTATACCTATAAGGACAAAAAGTATTTACAGCAGTTATTTTAGTGGTGGCAAAGAATTGGAAATTGAGGGGATGCCCATCAATTGTGGCATGGCTGAACAAACTGTGGTATGTGATTGTGATGGAATATTATTGTGCTATAAGAAATGATAAGCAGGATGCTCTCAGAAAAACTTGAAAAGACACAAATTGATGCAAAGTGACATGTACTATGTACAAAGTAACAGAGATATTGTAAGATACTCATGACTTAGCTATTCTTAGTAATCCAATGATACAAGGATCTTTGAAGGATTTATGATGAAAACTGCTATCCACTCCCAGAGAAAGAACTGATGGCATCTGAATACAGATTAAAATATACCTTTTTTACTTTATTTTTCTTGAGGATTTTTTGTCTGTTTTCTTTCACAACATGACTAATATGGAACTATGTTTTGCGTGACTGCATATGTATAACCTATATTGAATTGCCTTCTCAACAATGGGTGTGGGAGGCCAAGGAAGGGAGAGAATTTGGAACTAAAAGTTTTAAAAACAAAAATTAAAAATTGTTTTTACATGCATTTGGGGAAAAATAAAATACTAAACAAGAAAAAAATCAGCAGCTGCCTGCCAAAATCCTGACTGGATTTAATGATATGGCTTAGGTCAAAATTTGGAAACTCTTTTAAAGGGGGGTGTTTTCCTTAGTGTGAGATGAACTGAGTTAGAATGGTGGAGGCCTTATCTTGCAGGAGAGGGAAAGCATACAAATGAAACATCATTCCCTAGACTAGTAGGAGAAACCATTGAAGCCACATAAAAATAATAACATTTTATAACATATAAATGCAAGCTGTATATAAAATAACAACATTTTATGTGGAACTAGTACACATGAGCATCCTTTTCACAAGTGTAATCTGGGAATTCTTCTCTCTACATTATGCAGTTAGTTTTTAAGGTTCTGTAAGACCATAAGCCTATGTCTTTCCATTTTCCCAACAACAATAACAAATCCTCAGGGTTTCTCTTACCTGTCTTTTCCAGTGGTTGAATCTTCTAATTTGGAATCTAAGACTGGCATTGTTGTCTGGAAAGCATTTTTGTGGGAAGAAAAGGTAGCTGGAATTTTCAGGTTCCATTTTTTCTCTTGCCCAAACAGTCCCACAAATTTTCCCTCTGAAGTCCATAACCCAGAGGTCCCATCTGAAGAGCCACTGATGATGAAGGAATCTGAGCCATAGGAGAAGTACTCCACACTCATGACTGTGCAGCTGTGGGCCTTCCAGCCACGAAGCATGAGGGGGTTACTGGATGAGTTCTAAAGAATTGAAAATGGAGGAAAGACACAAATAACTGGTAACAAGAGCTGCCGATAGGAGCAGAATAAGCACACAAAATAAGTAGGTTTCCAAAGTTTTCATTTTCTTTTGTTTGGTTGTGGTAGGAAAAGTCTAGACCTATGAATTCATTGATATCAAGGATCTACGATTTTGTTGGTATAGAAATTCTCTTGACTTGTGTAGATAAGTTAATTTGTCTGTAACTTATAGTCTCAGAGAATTATATTGGGTCTTGAGAGGTAACTCATAGTCGCATAGTAGCATTTATCAGAAGCAGTACTTGAACCCAGATTTTCTTGCCTCCAAGACCAACTCTTGATCCCTTGTACTATGTCACCTCTTGAAAATTTTGTTACACCTACAAAACTAGGTATCTGGGTGGTATAGTGGATAGAGCACTGCATCTGGAGTTAGGAAGACCTGAGTTCAACTCTGGTCTCAGATGTTTACTAGTGGTATGACCTTGGGCAAGTGCCTCAACCCTATTTAGTTTCCTTATCTATAAAATGAACTGGAGAAGGAAATGGAAAACCACTCCAGTATCTCTGCCAAGAAAGCCCCAAAATAGAGTAATGAAGAGTCAGATTGGACTGAAATGACTAAACTACAAAGAAAAAAAAGCTGGGCTTGTTGATCTGAAAAATCCCTAAATTCATTCTTATTAACATCATCAGGCAGTAGATGTGACAATAAAATGAGGTTACTGAAAAACAAAGCAACTAGTTTGCTGCCAGTTTAAAAATGTAAAACATGGTCAAATCCTTCATACCTAATAGCTTAAATGATCCTGGTACTTCCCATGAATTTCCAAATGCTGAAGGAATGATTAAAAGGGCAGAGACTATAAAAGTAGAATGACATTTCTTGACTATCTCATTCAAAATTAATTTCTTGAAGATGAGGATTGCTAAATACTAGAATGAAAATCTTAAAATGAAAAGAATATTACCTAAAACAATTGGTTCCCCTCTTTCAGGGATGGTAGAAATAGAGTCTAATGTTGCAAGCTTGGAGCCAGGAGAAACCAAACTCTTTAGCCTCCTTATAGGAAGACCAGTGTCAAATCAGTTCATTCATGTTCAATTATACCAATGACATTCAGTCCCTGATAATAAGGCTAATGAATGAAGCACACATTTCTCAATCTTATTTCGTTTAATAATAGATTCCTGTTTGATTCTAGGACCTATGGTTGGAATGGAATATTTGCTGGCATCGAAATGAAGAGAATGAAAAGAGGGAGCAAATTGCTTACTTAACAGTGGCTATCCCTTCTAGGGAGTATTTGTGGAAATGGATTTTTTTTCCCAGTGCCAAAAGTGCCCTAGATCCTTGAATCCCTTCTTTTAACACATGTGCTGGAGCTAGACCCCTCTGATGACACATATATCCTAGCTCTTTCTGATGGGCTCCTTAATAAAAGTCCATGTGGAACCTGGATAAACATTGTTTTCCTTTTTTCCATTGGGGATGGTGTTAGGGGAGGGTGAGAGGGAAGCTAACAATACTGTCTCTCTCCTCCTCCTCCCCAAAAGACTTGTGATAGGTGTCCATAGGACCCAAACTTTAAGTGATTTTCCTTAGAATTCCTGGGTGGAGAACATAACTATCCAGACTCTAAGAAGAGCCTGATCCTCCTGTATAAGGCTAAGATCCTCCAAGAATGAAACTAGCCTGACACTTTGGTGGGAGAGTCTATTGTAGGACATTGGGCTTACACAAACTGGTTTAGTTCTTTTATTTTTAATTAAACTTTATTTTATTTTTAAATGAAGCTCGGCTTTCTCTCTCTTTCATGCTTCTTTTCCCACAATTGAGAAAGTAATGTTACAAACATGTAGTCAAGACAAACAAATTCCTGTATTTACTATATACAGAAAAATTCATCTGAATTAGCACTCTGAGTCCATTATACCTTTATCAGGAGATGAGTGTCATGTTTCATCATGAGTTCTCTGTAATTGTCATTGACCATTATGTTGATCAAAGCTATAGGTTTGGTTCTGGTTGGAACCTGGCTCCTCCCTCACTTCCCCAGGGAATTCTGGGGGAAATTTCTTAAACAAAGTTAATGACTCATGTCTATGGTCTTCTGAAAAGGGATTAATAGGATCTCTTCTAGAAAGTTACTCACTGTACAAAGTAGATAGGGATAGAATATATAATCATTTCCTCTTTCACAAGTGACGTTTTTAAAACTTAAAAAAACCCTCATAAATATACATTGACAAATATTTAAAACATGATACATTAATCCACAACTACCATTATACTGTTTGAGGAGTAAAACACGAAAACTAAGATTAGCTTAAAACATAAAATTCTTCCTGGGACTTTGTCTGAGCAAGTCATTCAAGGTCTATATTGTCTGGCATGGCCGGGGATGGCTTCTTAGTAATGGTTATCATCTCCAAGAAGTTATTGCGTATGTCATCTCCTCTTGGGCAACCAGCACCCAGATCAAGGAGCTCCCATTCTCTTGAACACATAAGATCACTGACAAAACTAGAAATACCTATCTCAGGATCACTGTTCAAATTCAGACAGACAACAACATCACATTGTAAAGAAAAAAATCCCAGCTTTGAAAGACTTAAGAACTCTGATTAATGATCAAGCTTTATAACAGGGGAATGATGATGGAGCATGCTGCTTACTACCAGACAGAGGGTTGATGGACTCAAGGTACAGAACAGAATATATCATCAGACATGGTTAATGTGTGGATTTATTTTGCTTGACAATGCTTATTTACTACAAACATATTTTTCTTTTATTTATTTTTTGAGGGGGGATAGTACTAGGAGAGTAGGGGAGATAACAATAGTGTTGATCCCATACCCCAAAAGAAAAGAAACAAAAGAGTTTCACCAAGGCATTTTTAAAAATTCACAGAAGAGAACAGAAGTTCTGAAAGAAACATAGACAATCAGGATAGTTTTGAAAGTAACATGTGAAATTTAATATGTACTTAAGAGAAGAAGGTTGTGAAGGAAAGATGTAGACAATATGTTTGAAAATAACATGTTAAATTTATTACACAGTTTAAAAAAGCAATCTTTACATAACAGAGATTTGTGGTTTTAATTTAATTGTTTTTCTATTTTATTTTGTATATTGAAATGTTCTATTTTTTGTTTGTGTTTGTGAAGCTTAGAAAGTTTTAAGAAAATTTTCTGTTCAGTCACTTATGTTCAGTGAAAGAAACTTGAAGAAGAACCAGTCAGAAACTTGAGGCCCAGTCTTAGAATTACCTCCTCTTCCTTCTCAGATAAAAGCCCCAAGTTTCCCAGATGGAAAAAAAGAGAAGTAGTAGAAGTTGCTTTCTAATTTCTTGCATTATCTCATGAAAAACTTACCACAGAAGGAGGGGTTGTTGCATAGTTTGAAATATCCCACATCTGGATAAAGCCACTAGTGTCTCCAGTGATCAGGAGGTGGTTATCCTTGTTGGATGACAGCCCAGTTACAGAAATATCCTCTTTTAAGGGGGCATAAAATCTGCCTGTGTGGAATGGAAAAGACATACATCATTCTATCCAGAAAACCTCATTATATTCTAGGTAAAGCTATTCTTATAATGCTATATACACAGTCCTTAGATCAGCTTTAAAAGGTTATTACCTGGGAAAGGTACATTGCCAGATGCCTTGTATCATACCCTGAATTATTCAAAAATCATCATTTGACTCACTAAGGCTACAGAATGGGGAGACTTTTATAATTTTAATTCCTCAGCTACTATTTCAACTCTTGGATGAACTATAATTGTCCTTGCTTAATGATTGATTGAACAATGACCAGTACCCTTTTCTTGGCATCACATTTTGCATTCTTTCCCTTTTTGTTTTCTGAGTTTGTCTTGTGTTTCCATTAAAATTTCCTGCCTTATCACCCCTCCTCCCTTTCAGGGTCTTACAAATACTAATTTCAGAAAGAGGAAAAAGGAACTTGGAATATGTTGTTAAGTCAACACTGCTGACTTGGTGACATACATTAAGCATTATTCAACTTTTTAGTTTACTCTGTTCTTGAGATCTTAACAGATTATAGAATAACCAAATGCATGAGACTTTCCTTCCCCTCTAATACTCTTCTCTCATTAGGAGATCACCTATCTGGTGGAATAGATCCCAGGAAACTCTTGCCTAGGTCATTGAATGGGGGACTCCACAAAGCAGTTGTCTCATCATTGCTGAGGACATAGTTGAGATATAGAGCATCCTATTACCTGGCAAGATCACTGAGTTCAAGAAAGGTGATTCATGAACTCTGCCTCAAGATCAATGTTTAGCAAACTCACACCTCTTTTTCTCCTAGTGAGATAAACTCTTGGCTGCCTAAGAATAAGACACCATTCTTCCACTTCTGATATTCTCATTCCCATTTACCTCAACATTACCCTGGCTATGTTCTACTCTGGTCCTGCATGCCCTTTCCACTGTGCCCTATGGTATTCCTGTTTCATAGTTAACAAATACCACTTTTTCTCAGGGTCCTTCTTTTTTTTTAGCTTCCATAGAAGTCTAACTCATCCTGAAGTTGACTTTGGGGTGCTTCTTCAGGGAGAAGAAATTTATAGGGACAGGAAGGTTTGAGCTCCCTTCTTCATACCTGAACTGGGAAACTTGTACGGCCATGGACAAGTCACTTACCCTTTCTGGGTCTCAGTTCCTAATTTATAAAATGAGTCAGTGTAGTTAACCTCAAAGGCTCTTTTCAGCTCTGAGTCTATAATCATATGCACCCATGGAAGATAAAGTACATTGCCCTGATTTCCAGTTGAGGTGGGGCTAGAACTGTCAGATAGATGGGGCCTGAAAGTCTGTCATCTCTATCTATAGCATGGGCTCAGAATTTTCTGGCCTATTCATCTGCCTTCCCCATTTATCTTGCTGCTGAGCTTGCCTCCTCTTCTGGTCTTCCTTGTAGTCACTGAGTTATAAAACACGTTCATTAAATCTTCCAGGTTACCTGGAGAGAGATAGTCTGAAAACCTATCCTGAAACTCATCATTTAATCCCTCATTGAAGATTTCTATTGACACTGCCTCCTTCCAGCCCCAAGTAATTTTATTTGGAATTTATATATATATATATATTATTATTATTAGTGATCTCTTTCCATTCCAGATACTAATATCATTAAAACAGCATCTTCGTTGCTGGGAGAGTCCCTCCCCCCACCCCCTTTAAAAAATTTCTCTGGAATTGTCTCAAAACATTGATTTTAACTGTTTTAGGCCACAAGAAAGGGCTTCTGTCCTCCATCAAAGGCATTAAGAGAATTCCTTCAAAGAGAATTAGAAAGAGCTCAGAAGGTGCTGTCAAAGATGCAACTATTACTGATCTTGTAACACTGAGTCATCACTAACTGCCCGGTACTTTGGCATATCCTGTGCACAAAATCTGAATCAATGCATTAGACTTTTCCCAGGGGCACAGACTTCATAAGGGAAAATGAATTCATTCATACAAGGAAAGCCAGATGATCAGTGTCTACAAAGTTGCTTTGTTCTGCCATAATGAAATATGAACTGTTCATTCAGTAATCATCAACAAATATTTATTATTTATATAATATATTGTTATATGTATACATATATAATGTTATATAAATATGACAACCTACTATAAATTAAGCATGCACTATGTGCTGGGGAAGATTAAAATTTTAGCTAAAACTGGTCCTTGTTTTCATTAGCATGTGATACAAATACAGATAAATATAATATATCATATTACATGATAAGTACATTAGAAAGTTACAAAAATGCTACGTAAGGTCCTATGGCAAAGGCCATTATTGACCTGGGTTATCAGATGTCATTTTAATTGAGATTTAAAGGATGGGTTTTAAAGGAAGTCTTTGGGCAAAGATGGAGCAAAGTCATAAAAATGTGAGATCATAGTATCTGTTCAGGGAACAGACTAGTCTAGCTTGACTGGTTTGTAAGGTACCAAAATGGGGACAATATGAAAGAAAGATGGAAAGATATGGTGATGTCAAATTGTTGAAGCCCTTTCTTGAATGTCAAAAGTCTAGACTTTATTCAGGATTTTCAAGCAGAAGAGTGACATGACCAGATCTTGCATTAGAAAGTTTATTTTGATAACACAATGAAGACTGGATTAGAGGACACAAAGAACAGAGGCAGGAAGATATGTTTGGAGGCCACTGCAATAGTACTGGAGATGGTAATGAGAACCTGTACAAAGTTCTCAATGTTTTTTAAAACACATGTTTTTTTTTTTTTAGAAATGGAGGAATGAAACTCAGAAAAGAGTTCAGGGATGATGATACAGAGTTGGGAGTGGTCTATATAAAGCCATGGAAGTGAATGAGATTTCCAAAGAAGAGTATGTAGTGAGAAGAGAAAAGAGGGGTGGCAACAATATTTAGGACTTATAGACATAAAGGCAACAGAAAAAATGAGGGAGAGATGTAGGAAAAGAGCCAAGAGATGAAATTGTTGTGAAAGCCCAGATGTTGAAAAGTTACAGTAATAGGGAGTGGTTAACACAGCCAAATGCTTCAGAGATAAAAGGAAAGATGAGAACTGGAGAAAAGCCATTCATTAGATTTGGTGAATAGAAGGTTGCACTAGTGGCCTTTAAGAGAGGGATTGTTAGAGTGGAAACAAGATGGTGCTACATGAGGGCAGGGACTGGTTTTGTCCTCTTTTTGTAACTCCAGTGCTTAGTATAGTGCCTGACCCATAGGAGGCACTTAATGAATGTGTACTGATTGATTGATTGGCCTACAGGTTTGAAGAGATGGCAGGTAGTGAGGAAATATAGGCAATGGGCAAAGATTAATGTTTAGATGAGTTTAACCATGAGGAGAGAGATGGAGACATAGAAGAGTGAAGATACAAGGGCCAAAAAAGACCTTTATAGCATTGATTAAAGTGGAGTATGTGTGTATACAGGTGAGAATGAGCTAATGGAGAAGGAATAATAGAAGTTGTATGAGAAGATGGTGGATAAATTCTATGGTAAGGTCTTGGATGAGCGATTAGTATCAATGGGAAATTAGGGATATATATATATATGCATATATATATATATATATATATAATCAGTAGGAAGGAGGAGAGGTTTGGGGGAATAATTCTGATAAATTTGAGTTGAGTTGAGGTAGCACATATTGGATGGCCCCAGTCTTCTCAATTAAAAATCCAACAGTTAGGTTCTCTGTGTTAGGCATGGAGTTGGGAAGGGGAGAAAAAAGAAAATATTTTGAACAGATGCTGTGGGGAATGAAAAGGTCAATGAAAAGGGTGGAAGAGAAGGATTTCCAAGTAATTATGGGGCTCAGCTGAGGGTATATAACAAATTTTTAATCAGATTGAATTTGTTATTTCCTCCATCACTGCTCATGCTGCACGAGTGGAAAAATTGAATGGTGATGTTATCCAGGGATTATAATTCACAAGTCAAGATCTGTCAAAGATCAGATGGGCAAATAACTTATGACTTCAGGAAACAGAATAGCCAACCACAGGTTCAAGGCGCAGTGTGAAAGGCAAGTAAAACCAGAGTGGGGAAGAAGGAGTTGACTGAGAGAATGAGGATGGGTCAAGGGACTGGAAATCATGATAGGAGTAGAGAATGGATTTAATTTTTGTACAAGAGTGATAGGGGGCAGGCGTATGTGAGCTTATGATTAGAAAGAAGAATTTCAAAATTTTGAATTTTGGCGGTGGCAAAGTTCTGAAAAATGATGGACTCAGAGTTATGATCATGTCAGTGTATGACTGAAGAGTAAAAGGTTGTACTAGAGTAAAAGGTTGTACTATTAGTGGAGTGTGCTGGTCGTCCATCTGTTATTTGTTTTTCTTTCTACACAACTGACTCACTTCTTTGTCCAATCACACATTTCTGAATGATAGACCTTTTGCTACTTCTTCCACATAAGTCATCGCTGGAAATAGGCTGTACTATACCTGAACTATCATAAATCTTCAAGTGCCTTTTGAGTCACCTGTAACATTTATTTTTTTGCAGGTTGTGGTGTTCCAAGAGTCACAGCTCTATCACATCACTGGGAGAACATCTATGTTAAAAATGAGGCTTTTGGGGCAGCTAGTGGTGTAGAGAATAAAGCACTGGCCCTGGAGTCAGGAGGATCTGAGTTCAAATATGACCTCAGACACTTGATACTTACTAGTTGAGTGACCTTGGGCTAGTCACTCAACCCCAATTGTCCTGTCTTACCCCTCTAAAAAAGAAAATGAGTTTTTTTTTTATCACCAATGCCTTGAACATAATAGTTGCTTAATAAAGACTGGTTTGTGGAATCACCTTCAGTTTAACTAATTGATGGTCTTATTGAATAGGTACATTTAATTCTGACAGAACTTGCCCATCAGTAGCTAGTCATTTCCTACTCTTTTTTATCAAATGTTTTACTAACTTCTGGTTTACATCATTCATTTCCACAAGATTTTGAGTTACAAATTTTCTCCCCATTTTCCCCCTACCCACCACCCCAAAAATAGCAATCCTTCTGGATATCCCCTCCTCCAATCTGTCTCTCCCATATCTTCTCCCATACCCCCTCCGACTTTCCAGTAGGGCACGGTGGGTCTCTATTCTCCGTGCCTGTATATCTTATTTCCCATTTACATGTAAAATAATATTGATAATAGTATATATATATATGTATATATATTAAACATTTGATTTTAAAACTTTGAATTTTAGATTCATCCCCTTCCTCCCTTGTCACCCACCTTATTGGAAACATAAGCAATTCAATAAAAGTTATACATGTGTAGCTATGCAAAACATTTCCACAGTAGATATATTGTAAAAGACTGACTATATTTCCCTCCCTCCTATCCCACCTCCCACTTGTTCTATTCTCTACTTTGATCCTGTCCCTTTTCAAAAGGGGGTGCTTTCAACTTCCCTCCCCCCAGCCTGCCCTCCCTTCCATCATCCCCCCTCTCATCCCCTTCCCCCCTACTCTCCTGTAGGGTGAGAAACCGTATTTAGTGTGTATGTCATTTCCTCCCTAAGCCAAATTCAATGAGAATAAGTTTGACCCATTCCCTTTTAACTTACTGTTCTTCCCCTCCTTTGTAACCATTTTCCCTTACCTCTTCTATCTGAGATAGTTTACCCCAATCTGTCTCTCCCCACCTCCTCTCATTATATTCTTCACTCATCTCTTAATTTTACCTTTTAAGTATCATTCCTTCCCATTAAACTGGTCCTGTGCCCTCTGTCTATGTATACCTGTACACATATATACACACATATGTATTCATATGCCCATATACCCTCCTATATATACATATATATGTATATATATATATATTTCTATTCCCTTCAATTATTCTCATACTGAGAAAAGTTTCATCAGTTACAATTATCATTTTTCCATGTAGGAATGTAAATAGTTCAACTTCGATAAATTCCTTATGATTTCCTTTTCTTGTTTACCTTCTCATGCTTCTCTTGCTTCTTGTATCTGAATGTCAAATTTTCTATTCAACTCTGTTCTTTTCATCAAGAATGCTTGAAAGTCCTCTATTCCACTGAATGACCATATTTCCCCCTGAAACATGATACTCACTTTTGCTGGGTAGGTGATTCTTGGTTTTAATCCCACCTGCTTTGACTTCCAGAATATCATATTCCAAGCCCTTCAGTCCTTCAGTGTAGAAGCTGCCAGATCCTGTGTTATCCTGATTGTGCTTCCACAATATTCAAATTGCTTCTTCCTGGCTGCTTGTAATGTTTTCTCTTTGATCTGGGAACTCTGAAATCTAGCTATAATATTCTTAGGAGTTTTCTTTTTGGGATCTTTTTTAGGAGGTGATGGGTGTATTCTTTCAACCTCTATTTTGCCCTCTGGTTCTAAAACATCAGGGCAATGTTCCTTGAGAATTTCTTGAAGGATGATTTATAGGTTCTTTTTTTGATCATGGCTTTCAGGTAGTCCAATAATTTTTAAATTCTCTCTCCTGGATCTGTTTTCCAGGTCAGTGTTTTTTGCCATGAGATATTTCACATTGCCTTCTATTTTTTCATTTGTTTGGATCTATTTTATAGTATCTTCTCATATACCGTGTTTCTCCGATAATAAGACACTGTCTTAATAATTTTTTTGGAAAGAAAAACACCAGAGGGCTTATTTTCAGGGGAGGGCTTATGTTGTCCTGCCTCAGCTCTCCTCCGTGGCACTGCTCTCAATGGCGCCAGCAAGCAAATCACTGGGGAAGAACAGGATGACGCGCTCACTGCTGCAGCTCTGATTGGATGCAGCTCAGAGCGCGGCGTGTGTTTCACCTGGGGGGGGGGGGGCGTGCATACAGAGGGTACCATAATGTAGCGTGTAGCCCAGGGGATCACCTTCACTACAGTAGCAATCTCAATAGGGCTTATTTTTGGGGGAGGGCTTATTTTAGAGGAATCTTACACAGTAAGGGGAGGGCTTATTTTTGGGGGAGGGCTTATTATCGGGGAAACACGGTAGTCACTAGCTTCCATTTGCTCCAATCTAATTCTGAATGAATGATTCTCCTCATTGAGCTTTTGAGATTCTTTTTCCATCTGGCAAATTTGGCTTTTTAAGGCATTCTTCTCCTCATTGCCTTTTTGAGCCTCTTTTGCCATTTGATTTAGTGTATTTTTTAAGGTGTTATTTTCTTCATTCAGGTTGTTAACTCTCATTTCAAAATTTTCTTGCATCATTCTGATTTCTCTTCCCAATTTTTCCTCCACTTCTCTTATTTGCTTTTCTAAATATTTCTTAAGGCATGTTGCACGGCTGCTGGGGCCTCAGTGGCTTCTCCCTTCAGGGAATAAAGGCTGACCGCACTCCCAGCTACTGGATCCCAAAGTCCACAGTGCGCTGACCTCTCACTTTGTCCTTAGCATCTATGGGTTGATAATTCTGGAAACCACCACAGCTGCTAGTGATCTGAAGTCCCTCTAGCCAGCAGCTGGTCAGGCCCACCCTGGGGATAAAACCTCTGTTCCCATGGGGATGGGGGTGGCTCCCACAGTGCTGTGCTGCTGCTCCCTGCCGGCCTGCCGGGATATCCTCAGCAGGAGGTTAACTTCTCTGTGTCATTTCTGTAGCTCCAGAGTTTGTTCAGAGTTACTTTTTACATGAATTGGAGGTGGTGGGAGCTGGAGCCCAGTGCAAGCCCTGTTTCTACTCCTCCATCTTGACCTGATTGCCTAGTCATTTCCTATTACAATATAGTCAATCTCATTTTTTATTATGTTATTTGTCATAGAGCCTTCAACTCTGTTCTTGAAGAAATTCTCCCTGATATACTGATGTGAGTCCTGTCAGTAGTCTACAGGCTTTTGGCTTTTTTCATGTGTTATATTTTTCCAGCATATTTTTTCAATGTCATTGAATATTAAATCATCTGTTGGGGAATCTTGTCAGGTTCTTTCTAGGATTTATTCTCTTCTTGGTCTTTTGTATGTATTAAAAGGATTATGGTTTATTAGACATACAATTTTTGTTCAGTCATTTCAGTTATGTCTTCCATTTATTCAGTTCAGACTGTTCTTAATCCCATTTAGGGTTTTCTTAGGAAAGATATTGGAGGGGTTCACCATTTCCTTCTCAGCACATTTTATAGATGAGGAAACTGAGGCAAACAGGGTTAATTGACTTTTCCAGGGTTACACGGGTAATAAGTATCTGAGGCCACATTTGAACTCAGGAAGATGAATAAGGAAGAGTCTTCCTTATTCCAAGCCTAGTCTATATCCACTGTGCCATCTAGATATAGAGTTTAGTATATGTTCATAGTATCATAAATTTAGTTGGATTTTAGAGATCTAGTTAGTAGTTCTTAACATTAAAAAAATTTTTTTTTTGTTTTTTGGTATCATAGACCTCTTTGGCAGTCTGTTGCAGCCTGTGAATCCGTTTTTAACAAAATGTAATTTTTTTTAAAAAACTCATAGTTGAAGAAAATGCTAAATTTCAGTTAGAGGTTAGTGAAAATAAGAATACGGTTTTTTTTTCCTCATTCAGATTTATGGATCTCCTGAAATCTCCCCATAGATTCCTTGCCATGAACTCCATCAAGGTCAAGAACCCCTCATGAAGTCAGTGCAGTTTTCTGATTTTGTAGCTGAGGAAACTAATATCTGTAGAGATTTAGCATCACACCCAAAGTTACATAGGCAGGTAAGTGGCAGGGCTAAAATTTGAAACCAGATATTTTAAGACTCTAAATTCCCTCTTCATTCCTCTACACCATGTAGGTTTGGAATCAGAGGAAGATTTGAGTTCAAATCTGGCCTCAGACACTTCCTTAGACAAGTCACTTAACTTCTACCTTGGTTTCCTCAACCATAAAATGGGGATAATAACAACACCTACCTCACAGGGTTGTTGTGAGGATCAAATAAGATAATATTGGGAAAGTGCTGGGTACATAGTAGGTGCTTAATGATTGCTTATTCTTTTCCTTCCCCTCCACCTCAAAGAGAAAGTTATCCTCCACATCAAGAAAATGAATGCTAGCCTCCCATATGATATTTGCCATTTTACCAAAAGAATAAGGCTCTGGATTTTAGTGCATAGCCTGCAATTATCATCATGATATTCTCTTTGTTTATGCTCATCATGGTCATTGCAAGGTGAGATAACCAGTTCTGCTATGAAATGAGATTCCTTATTTTTTTGATATCTGATGAAACCAATCAACAATTCTTATGAGTCTATTATCAATCCCTTATTTGAATCTATAAGGAGAACTTGTAATTCATCCTTCAATTTAGCTGCATTTTCTCTTTTTTGGTCTGATTTCATTAATTGTGAGTTTTTAAATATTGATGTGATTTAGTTTTTATGATAATATGATGATTTATTGATTGTTACACAAAGATCTCAAGTTTAGAATACTAAAAATTAAGTTTTTTTTTTATAAATAAAACTATATCTTTGAGCATTCTTTTCCCTCTTTCCTATAATTGTATAATTTACACTGGGAAAGCCAAAGCAGGTTGCATAAAACTAAAAACAATTATTTTCTTTTTTCATTGGTTGTTAATACAAAGGAATTTATTATTTAGTGATCAGTCTATTGATAATGAGTCTTTCTGCTCTTAACTGGGTTGGTCCAATTCAGTATGCTGTCAGGACCATACTCAAGGTCTTTCTAGTATGCTTGATCCTGGGGTAGGTAAGTGGCACAGTAGACAGAGCACCAGACCTAGAATCAGAAAGATCCAAGTTTGAATCTGGCCTCAGACACTTACTAGCTATGTGAACCTGGGCAAGTCAATTAACTTCTGTTTGCCTCTGTTTCCTCATCTGTAAAATTTACTGGAGAAGGAAATGGCAAACTGCTCCAGTATCTTTGCTAAGAAACTCCAAAAGGGGTCATGAAGAGTTGGTCACGACTGAAAATGACTAAATAACAGCATTTTAAAGATCTCAAAGAAAAAGAGAGAAGTGATGCATAGGTACAAAAACATTTGTATGTGGTTGATCCTTACGAAATTTATACTTCATCATCAGAGTCTTCAAAAGTCTGGGGTCAGCTCCATGTCACAAATAGGCTCAGGAATAGAAATCATGGATAAACTGTTGGAAATAGCTACAAGTGGATTTAAAATAAATTGCAAGTAGACCTGGCTGTAATTATTATTTTTTACTTTGAAGGTTCATTCCATTGTATTATCAAGCAGAAAGAGATGATGTATACAAATGAAAAAGACTTAATTTTAGTCCATTTTGTAATGTTGTAACAACTGAGAGTGGATTATATTTAGTGGTTAAGAGCCTCAATTCAGAACTTATACCTACAAACTTTGAAGGCATTTCTCAACTGAAACGAATCCATAGAAGTTATCTATTATTAATGTCTGATCTCTTCAAGGTCATTATGTGTATGTTGATTGGGAAGAGGTTGGTGGTGGTGATGATGTCAACAAAGCAGTCAAGAGAAATAGGTCTTCAATATTATAGTTTCCAGTTGACACAGAAGCAAATCTAGGCTCACTCCTTCATAGAAGCAACCTCGGCCTATATCCCTTGAAATCCAAAAGGAACAAAACACTAACCAAAGCTCAAAGCAGAGAAAATCACCATTATTGGGCCAAAGTACTCCCAACATCTTTGCATAATAGGTAACACACTTTTAAAAACTTTTAAAGGGAGGAAGTAGGAACAATAGTTCCTACTTGATTGAGTACAGATTGAGCCCTGGGGAACTTTGTTTATTAATCAGGCATCCTGAGAATTTGCTTAACATGCTGGTTATAGGCCAATTTTTGCAGCAGCAAGGAGTTTCTAGGATGTAGGAAGGTTTTTTTTTCCTATTGTAAGCTTTGAGGTTAACCTGAACATGACCTCATCTATTCAACAAACATTGTGGGGATGGAGGTGTGTGTGTGTGTGTGTATACATGTATGCATATATAAATAATATATGTATATGTATATACACAGACACATACATACACGTGTGTGTGCATGTGTAAAGATGAATAAGAAGAGTCTTTGGTCTCAAGAAACATAGTCTGGTTGAGGACATAAGACAATAAAAATGCAAAAATGGGTAATGATATGTGATAGTCTCCCAAGAGAAATACAAAACATAATACTTGGAACATGAATGATTAATTCTGGCTAGGGGAGATGGTGAATCAAGGTGGCAAATCAGGAAAGATGGGATTCATAGAGAAGTTAACATTTGATCTAGGTATTAAAGCATTTCCAGCATTTGTACCTACGTGATTCAGTGGATAGAACACTGGGCTTGGAGTCAGGAAGACCTGTGTTCAAATCTAGTCTCAGATATTTACTAGCTATGTGACCCTGGGCAAGTTTCTTCACCTCTGTTTGCCTTAATCTATGGGAAAAGGAAATGACAAACCTCTCCAATATCTTTGCCAAGAAAACCTTGTGAACAATATTGGTATTCTAAGGTTCACAGGATCATGAAGAGTCATCTGTGACTGAAGAATTGAAAAATGACAACAACAAGCATTTTCACAGATATTTTAAGAAACATATTTTAGGTAAAGGAAGAAGTGTGAACAATGGAGTTGAAGTAGGAAATGATGGTATATGTTTAGGGAACAGTAAGAATTTGACTGGAATACAGAATAGGTAAAGGACAGTAATGGGCTATATAGACTCATAAAACTTAGTAACTAGTCAATTAAAAATATTAGTAGAATAATAGCATTTTAGAGATGGAAGCATCTTCCAGTCTCAATCACCAACTTTTATAGATGTAGAAACTGAGGTTCTGAATTATTAGGGAATGTGACATAGTTATTTTCTGACAACCCCGAGACTGGAACCCAAGTATCCTGATCAACTGTCCTTTCCACCATACTTTAGCCTCAGGGTCTTGGAGGTTATGAGATAGCCATAGCCTCTGTCTTACCACATTCTATTTTTTTCCCAAAGATGCTCCACCAGTGTAGGGTCCCTGTTTCAGCACTTATGAGAACAGCAGATTTCTTTAGAGAGTGATCTGTGCAACGATGCTGTAGGAACAGTAGCTTATTCACAGGACCCAGTGAACTAAAACAGATAAAAATTAGATCATAGAGGAAAGGCAAAAACAATAGGAATCTCTTAACTTTTAATAATTATTGTTTTGAAAATTTTCTTCAAGCAGATAAAGCTCACATATTCAAGAATTCCTTGTCAGATAGTCTCTCTATTCAAAGGAGTCAAGTGGTTTTAAACTTTAGCATAATCAGTATGGTTAGAAAAGAATACAATTTCTCCCAGTTGTATTCTATCAATTATAATTTGTGCTTATTTGGATAGGATGTGGGTTGAAGCTTACTTTTATGCTGTCTCTGAAAAAAGGACCTAGAAAATCAATTACAAGTATGGTTACAAAGAGAATATTTAACTAACTCAGGAGAAAAGATTTTTCAAGAATTTATATAAGGTGATAAATATGCCAATTACAAACCATTAATTCATCAAAGCAAATCTCCAAGTACTTGGCAATTGGAAGTTACCCATTTGCTCATTCCTTGGTGCCTTTGAGCATGCCCAGATCTCTTTCATCTTCAAAAAAACTCTTCATTTGACCCTATTATCCCTTAAAACTACAGCTCTATATCTCTTTGCCCTCTAACATTTAAACTCTGAAGAAAAAGCTGTGTATACTCTGCTTTCTTTGTCTTCCCTCTTACAATCTAGTTTCCTTCCCCACCACATTACTGAAATTGTTCTTTCCAAGTTGACCAATAATTTCTATATTACTAAATATAATGGACTTTTCCCTTTTTTCATCATTCTTGACCTCTGTGCATCTTTTGACAAAGTTGACCACCCCTACTTTCTGGATGCTTTTTTCCCCATGGGTTTTCACAATGCATTGCCACGGTTCTACCTTACACTCTTGTGATTGGCAAAGATGACAAAAAGAAAAAAATGTTGGAGGGGCTGTAGGAGAGATGGTACACAAAAACTTTTCGGGAGTGGTCTAACCATTCTGGAAAACAATTTGGCACTATACCCCCAAAAGTCACTAAATTGTACATACTCTTTGACACTTCAAGAAAATTACTAGTTTTCTATTCTAAATGAGGCAGCTAGGTGGTTCAGGGACAGAGCACTGGGTCTGGTGTCAAAAGATCTGAGCTCAAATTTGGCCTCAGACACTTACTAGTTGTTTGACCCTAGGTAAATCACTCAACCCTGTTTGCCTTATTTTCCTCATTTGTGAAATGAGGTGGAGAAGGAAATGGCAAACCACTCCAATATCTTTGCCAAGAAAATCCCCAAAGACATCACAAAGAGTAGGACATAACTGAATATGACTAAACAACAATAAAATTCTAAATGATGAGAGATGAGAGCGAGAGAGAGAGAGAGAGAGAGAGAGAGAGAGAGAGAGAGAG
>NW_027187380.1:22598056-22674731 GCF_028583685.1 Petaurus breviceps papuanus | reverse complement strand
AGAGAGAGAGAGAGAGAGAGAGAGAGAGAGAGAGAGAGAGAGAAGGAACCCATATGTATAAAAATATTTGTAGCAGTTCTTTGGTTATAGCAAAGAACTAGAAAAGTATTGTCTATCACTTGAGGAATGGCTGAACAAATTATGTATATGAATGTACAAAAAGGACAGCTTCATAGAAAACCTGAGAAGATTTGTGCGAACTTATGCAGAATGAAGTGATCCAGAACCAGGAAAACAATTTACATAATGACTACAACACTTAAGAGAAATAACTATGAAGGATTTAAGAACTAGGATTGATGTAATGATGATGATGATGATAACTATAGTATATAATACTTTAAAGTTTACAAAGTACTTTACACATGTTGTCTAATTTTATCCTCATTACAACCCTGTGCTGTAGGTGTTATTATCATTCCCATTTTATAGATGAGGAATCATGACTCCAAAAGATACATGATATAGAAGCACAGAAGTTGGCAAGGGAATATCAAATTTAGGAAGAGCAAGGTCAGTTTGGCTGGAAGGTAGAATGACCAAAGGGTAGTAATATTAAATATCTGAAAAGGTAGGCTGATAGAAGTTTGAAAAGGGCTTTAAATGTGCATACTCTTATTAAGCTAAGAATAAATGTAATTTATTAAATAACATTTTGTCTTAGAGGTAATCAGAAGCCACTCCATATACTTAAGAAGGTAAATAAAATAAGGGGGTCATTGTTCTGTCCACATAAAATAAGAAGAAAATATCCAGAATCCTGAGTAACTAGCTTCTGCCTTAGGATCTGAAGTCATAAACCTGTTTTGTTTGTTTGCTGGCCCATTTCTTCCTTTCTCCTTTTGTTGACCTTCTTGGGTTTTGAATTCTATCTTTGAACTTGAAACAAGGATCGCCTTGACTGACTTGCTTAGTACTTTGATTTTGTTTGCCTGTCAGGTACTTTACCAAGAGAACACTGTATATAGTAACAGTAATATTGTTTTAAGAAAGACTTTGAGTGAATAAGTTATTTTGTCTTCCTAAATATCCAAATTAACTATAAAGGACATATGAAGATGTTGTCTGCATCCAGAGAAGGAACTGATTACTAGAAGTATGTAGAGAATAATTTTACACATTCACACACACACACACACACACACACACACACCTATTTTTATCCAGTGGTAACTCTAGGGTGGGGGTGGGGAGAAAAAATAAATTTATATGATAATTATTTGTATATTTGAAAGGAATAGCAAGTTGTGTATAATAGATTTGCAGTTTCACATGCTATTATCCTTTTTATTGTACTATCTTATGGAAATGCTTATTTTATACCACAAATTAAAAATAAAACAAATTTTCAAAAAGGTTTTGGAAACAATAAAGAGTGATGAAAATAAGGGGTGGGTAGGTGGTGCAGTGAGTAAAGAGCCGGCCCTGGAGTCAGGAGGACCCAATTTTGGTTCCGGCCTCAGACACTTAACACCCACACACACACAAAAACTAGCTGTGTAACCTTGGGCAAGTTACTTAACCCCAATTGCCCTCCAAAAGGAAAAAAAAAGAGTGATGAAAATGGGGAAAAAAAACTTTGATTTAGTTTGCCTACCAGGGACCTACTTGTAGCTCCATATTTTCATGGACCCCCCCTAAACCAGGACTCTACTTCCTTACTTGAATCTTTGCTACTTAATTATTTCTCCCTGTAATGGCCTTAACTCTTCACCTAAATAAACCTATGATTTCTCCTAGATCCCCCTTGTGCTTGGCCAGACTCAAATTCCCAACCTTTTTTGGATTATTTTTTTGCTGTCTTCCCTTGGGGCAAATGCTTTTAAAACAACAATAAAGATGGAGATTCCACAATTTGGGTTTTCTCCATGTGATGGGGATAGTATATAAATACATGGATTACAGATGAAAATATAGGATATATGTGAACTTTGTAAGGATGAAGACTTTCTGGACATTTATATTTAAGACTTGCAAATGGTTATTCCTGAACTTATTTTATTAGCTCCCAAGTGAAATGAAGACTAGATAGATCATGCCTCATTGTTGTGGTCACACTGGAGGGTGAGATAATTGCAGTTTTTTTGTTTGTTATGGAGTTAATGCCTTACCCTTTCAGTACTTAGGCATTCTGAGCACCTCCTCCATAAAAATATAGAGCAGTCAGGAAAAGACTGACTCCAAAGAAGAAAGTAACACCATTAATTGCTTTGATTTGGCTTCAATAGATGTTGTTGGGGAAGTGAGGTGATATTCTTCACTCTAAGGATAATCTAAGGATTCACATAAGGAAATATTAAGAAGCATGATGAGTAACCTCACCTTCACTATTCTAACAATGAAATGAAAGAAATGTATATCATGGGACCTGGGTGAGAACTTGACACTACTTCTCAAAATAAATTACTTTATGCACACACATACATATATGTACATATATACACACATACATATGCATATATGTTTGTATGTATATCAATCAATAGATATTTATTAAATATTATGATGTGCCAAGTACTGTGCTAAGTACTGGGGATGTAAAAAGAGGCAAGCCCTCAAGGAACTTATAATCCAATGGGGGAGATAACATGCATGCAAACATATGCAATCCAAACTACATACAATATATATAGGAAATGATTAATAGAGGGAAAAACTAGAATTAGGATGGATTGTGGAAGGGTTCTAGTAAAAGATGTAATTTTAGTATGTGAACTAGTTAATTAAGGACCACCAGCAAAACAAAATCAAATAAACATATGATGGATTACAACCCTTATAGTTATAAAAGTAGAAAACAATGAAGAGAGATAATGCTTTTTGTTTCTTGGACCCTGCAACTTCCATGTACCTGGTTTTAGAGCAGGACTTAAATTATAACTTTAAATACCAAAATGATGACATTGGATGAACATTTGTGATCCAAAAATCTGTGAGTGCTTTATGGGTTTTATCTCACAGGATTCCCACCATGCAAAGAAATTTCTTTTATTATTTATTTTGAGGGGAAAGTGTTCTGAAGTCCTCTATTTGGGCAGGACCTGGTCACAAGCTGCCCTTAGGAGGACAAACACCATCCCACAGCTTTGGGCTCATGAAAGCCAAACCCTCTTCACCACCCCCACCCCAACAATGTGCCTGAGGAGCTGGAGCTTCACTTCTGGCCCCTCACGTAGTTCCAGGCCTCATGACTGTAGGCCTGGATTGTTGATGGGGCGGTAGTGAAGACATCAAGCTGTTGATGCCTGAGTTCCAGCTGTCTCGAAGGTTAATGTTGATATGTGGAGTGGGTGGGAGCTCCAACCTGATGCCCACGTGCTTTGAAAGTATGTCTGAGTAATGACTGAAGGCTACTGGGATTGTCTCCTGGGCTCTTCGAAGGGCAGCCTGACCCTGGGAACTTGACCCCAGCAGCCCCTGATCATAAACAAGGTATACGGACCCACCAGCCAAGCCAGCCTTAATGAAAAACCCGAACACGGGCCACAGGTGAGTAGCCATGGTCGCCGAGCTCCGCTGCTCTACGGCCAAGCAAGGACCCGGAGTTCCGCCCTCCCACCAGCGACCAGCCATGCAAAGAAATTTCAATGAGATGGAATGGAAAAAGGGAGGAAGATTTATTGAAAATCATGGAAGTAAAACCTGGAAATCTGTAATTTTACTTGCCTTCTCTAATCAGATAGCCCCTTCATCTCTGGTGAAAATTTAAAATGGGTTTATTATGGTAAAGTCTGACCCACAAATGTCATGAACTAGAATGATATTCAGCAAAGCAGTCCTATAAGCGAATGAAAAGTACTGATGAAGTCAAAAGATTCATTTTTAAAATGCAAACTTCTTTCCTCCAAGAAGATCCCACAAGTAGTAATTATCTACTTGCTTTGCAAAAAATTATTTGCCCCAAGTAAGTAACCATAATAGCTCATATTTTTTAGTGGTTTAAGTTTTATAAAGGTCCTTCTTCACAACAACCCTATGAGCTAAGTAGTGCTAGTAGTACTGTCCCAGCTTTGTAAACGAAAAGATAGATTTAGAGAGATTAAGTTACTTCCATCATCTCCTGGCTAGTAAGTGTTAGAGCTAGTATTCCCTCTCTCAGGGCTCTCACCCTAAGTCTAGCACTTTGGGTAGCTCAGCTCTTTAAAAAGCATGATTGTTACTCTTCTATTTTGTTGGTTTACAGTGGTAAATCCCCTAGATCACAAATTGTAGCTTTTCTCTCTTACATCACCTCTGGGCTGTTCAACCTTTTCACTTGTTACCTTCCACTGGATCCCTGCCTCCATCCAACTCCAGGATGACACCACACAGGGGCCAAGAACTTCCACATCACCAGAAATTCCAGCTAAGTTGCTTCCTTTCCAGCTCATTCACTGGAATGATCCAACTCCACAGTCTCCCTTTTTTTTTTTCTAGTGTTCATACAGGTATGCCCCACTCCCAAATACTTTCCACCTTGCCTTTGTGTACTGTTTTCCTTTATTGGAATGCAAACTCCTTGAGAGTGGGGTCTGTGGTGTTTTCTCGCCTAGCACAAAGATCTCTCTCTCTCTCTCTCTCTCTCTCTCTCTCTCTCTCTCTCTCTCTCCCTCTCTCTTTTTCTCTCTCTGTCTTCCTTTGTTAAATTCTTAGGAGGACAAACTATTGGGATGGGGGGAACCCAATCTCACAGGATATCCCCTACATTATGAAGATATTATGGGAAGATCTTAGTATAAGTTTTTACTGTAAGATGACATTTTCTGAGATTTATGTAAAAATAAATGACTTTGGAAAAGGCAGCCTATTACTAATAAGGCCTCCATTTCACCTGGTCACCAAATAATGCAACTTCCAGAAAAGTCATTTGTAACTGACCCCATACATTTGTAGCTTCCAAGGCAGTTTGGATTTGTCCTCAGAAGGGGAGGGTTTGTCATTCACCCACCAGTCAGGTGACCCTTGGGGCAATTCTTTCTGACCTTTAGTTTTCTCCTGGGTAAAATTGTAAGAATATAGTTAAACATCTACCTCACAAGGTTATTGCTAGAGAGATGCTTTTAAACTTTAAAGTACAATTATTATTACTTCTCTCCCAGAACTGTTGTGAGTCTCAAATGAAGCTATATATATATGTATATGTAAGTGTATGTCTGTTTGTATGTGTACGTGTGTGTATGTATATACAGCAGCTGGATAGTGTCACAAATATAGAATAATGGATCTGGAGTCAAGACTTCATGTCAAACTGGCCTTAGATATTGACTAGCTACCTCTGTGATTCAGGGCAAATTAGTTAACTTCTCTACCTCAGTTCCCTCATCTATACAATGGAAATAATAATAGCCCCCAGGGTTGCTGTGAGAATAAAATGAAATAATGTTTATAAAGCACTTTGCAAATCTTAAAACACTGTACAAATGCTAACTGTTTGTTATTGTTATTATTATTTTTATTGTATGGAATGTACTTAGTAAATAGCAAAGCACTAGGTAAATGTTAGTTATTTTTATTATTCTTCCAATTTTAACATCTTTACCTTTCACGTGACACCTTTCTGACGTAGTGATGGGGCCTCTGGGTTTCCACATTCCACACAATAATTTCTCCATCAAAGCTGGCAGTAGCAAGGAGGTCAAGAGGAGGACAGTAATCCACAGCTAAGATATCTTCCTTGTGTAGTTGCCCCCCTTTCCAAGACATGTCTGCAGGTACATACAGAGCCTAGGAAGAATCAAAGAACTGTACTAAAATGGGCTAAGAGTGGAGGTGTTTTACCTCCCCAAATTTGGCCAGGTAAATTCTTTTCAAATTCCAGGACCTAGACAGAGTTCTTAGGGATCACATGACTGATGGTTACCACTCTCCCTACCCCCATACTCCAATGTGAATAGCCTAATTTATTCAATAGACCACCTTGACAATATCTGAGTGTCCTCTGGGAGAAGATAGTCTTTCTTTAACTGCTAGTAATTAGATGAACCAGTGACACAACTACCAACTTTATCTCCCTTTAGTAATCTAGTGGTTTATTTCTCCCACCTCACCTATTCATCCTCCCCCTCAGCTGACTCTTGAAATTACTATATTTCTCTCAACATGTTTATGCTGATTATATATTTGTTTTGCCTTCAAAGGGCAAATATAGGCTTCTTTACTCTCTATATACCCTGAGTATCTTCTAAATGACTTTGTACTCTGTGGGAACTCACTAAATGTTTACTGAGCAACTAAGCATTTCTCAAAATGTTATCCCACCTCAAAACCTCAGAATTTTTATGCTGTTCCTTGTCTGTAAAAGGCATAAAGGTTGGATTATCTTAAAAAGCTATATCTTTGTATGAACTGATACAGAGTGCAGTGAACAGAATCAGAACAATTCACACAATAACATTATTATAAAGAAAAGCAACTTTGAAAGACTTGAGAACTCTGATCAATAAAAATTACCAAGCACGATTCTAGGAGACCAGTGATACTGCTGCTCCCCACCTGACAGAGATGTGCTCAAGAGGTAGAAAGAGATATTTATTTTTGATATGATCATGTAGGAATTGTTTGGGCTTGACTAGGCATTTTTGTAACAAGGGTTTTCGTTTTATTTTTTTTCTAAGGTGGGGGGGAAGTAGGTGGGAGGGAGAGAAAAATAAATGCTTGCTAATCGAAAAAATAAAATTGTTTAAACACTTGAAAAGCTATGGGGAAAATGCAAAAATAAATAAGACATAGTTCTTGACTTTAGGAAATTTCAAACTAGTCAGAGAACAAAGTCATAAGTATGTCACTGTAGTAGGTGCTTAATATATATATTTGTTGAATTGATTACAAAGGATATTACTAAGGCAATAAAGAATATGATGCATCATATGACTGGTTCAGACTAGGGAAGCTATAGGAGTTTAGAGAAGGGGATAATATTATGAATTAGAATAGCCTAAAATGGAGGAAGAAATATCATTTCATAGCATGTCATTAACATATTAATTTGCATTTATTTGTATGTTGCTGTGTAATTGTTGTCATTTTTTGTATGTTCTCTATCATTTTCATTAATCTTCATACTCCTTAGAGGCTAGCAATGGTCTTTTCTTTGTATTTAGACCTCCTACTGAGCCTAAAGCGAATAAACGAGACTCTGAGAAGCCAAGTCTTCTCATTCAATATTATTGTCTGACCAGGCCCACGGACCACTGTTTGTAACAAATGCCACCTATTCTCCCTTATCCCTAGGCTAGCTTACCTCAGTTTTTGAGCAGTCATAAAGAATGATTTTCCGATTCCATCCCACTGTCAGGAATGTGTGTTTTCGAACTGGGACCACCCCTGTCACTTCTGCATCTTCTACCATCTCCAGTTTGTGCAAGATGTGACCTCTCTGAATATCCCAGACCTGTTTACATAAGAGTAAAGTGAGAGTTTTAGTATCCATTTTTTTTCTCTCTCCCTGGCCAGTGCTGGATGGATCATTTCAGTATCTTTTCTACAAGCTCCTTCCATAATATTTCTCCCAGTCAATAGAAATATAGCATGGTATAGCGACTAGAGGATGAGACTTGGCATGAGGAAGACCTGAATTCAATTCCAGCCACGGATGCATGCTAGTTATGTGACGATGCTTAAGAAACTTCACCTCTCAATGCCCCAGGCAACTAAAACTATAAGGAAGAATAACTCAAAACTGACATTGGACAACATCTTACTTTGATAATGACAAGACACTGACAATGTCTTACTGCATTTGGATTATTAGTAGTAAGTAATAATAATAGTAACTAGGGGTAACCAGGTGGCATAGTGAATAGATCACCAGCCCTGGAGTCAGGAGGACCTGAGTTCACATCTGTCCTCACACACTTGACACACTTACTAGCTATGTGACCTTGGGCAAGTCACTTAACCCTAATTGCCTTGCCTCCCCCTCTCAAAAAAAAATAATAGTAACTAGCATTGGTATAGTACTCTAAGGTTTATAGAATGCTTTAGTAGCATCTCTATGCACACACATATGCACAAAATGAAAATTATGAAGCCAAAAGGTGTAACTTGGTTGTGCCAGAGCCCTTCTGATTTGCTGTCACACATACCTTAACAGTGCCATTTCGGGCAGCTGTGATAAGCCTTCTACCTGAAGTATCTAGGGCCATGCAGGTTAATTCCTCCTCACCATGGATGTTGTTTAAAATGAGTTGCTTCATGCCAGTCTCGACATCCCACACTGCAATGGTGGAGTTGTGACATCCTGTCACTACCTGCCATGAGACAATTTGGTTTCAAATTTCTGTTAAATTGTGTCTATTTTGAAAGCAGACTAGCAAAATTTCCCAAATGATATGAGTAAAATATATCTCTTTTCTCTTGGTTAACACGGGTTTTGACTCATCTCTTAAATATCTGGCAAATAAGTATCCTTTGAATATCTACCATCTGTGTTAAGCAGAGGAGTAGTGTGGTGCACTGGCAAGAGCACAGGATCTGGAGTTAGAGGACCTGGCTTTGAAGCCTGTCTTTTCTATTTACTAGCTGTATGACCCTGGGCAAGTACTTTCTCCTTTCTGGACCTCAGTTTCCTTATCCTGTAAAATGAGGAGCTAGGATTAGCTGATATTTAAAAAGCTATAGAAGTTTCAAAAATTATTATTCATAGTTCCTGACTTCAAAGAGGGGCCGTCTACTTGGAAAATCAGGACATAAATATGTGAAAAACTGAATAATATAGGAAATATCATACATAGGTGGCTAGTAAGAATTTGTGAATTGAATACAAAGGATGTCACAAGCTTGTACAGTATTATATGTGCACACATTATATGAATGTCTGGGAAAAAGATGCTATAGGAGTTGGGTGAAAGGGCCATCATTATGGGTTGAGGTGGTCTGAAAAGATTTCTTGGAGGAATAAAAACTATCTTATAGCATTTTTAGAGTCAGAACTGAGCTTCAAACTCATCTAGTCTAGGCCCTACTTGAAGCAGGAATCCTCTCTACTACTTTCCCCAAAAGTTACTGTTAAGGCTCAGCTAAAAATACTTCCATAGACAAGGATCTCTACCTCTTGCAGTAACCCATTTCATTTCTGGATAACTCTGTCAGCATATGTCTCTGGCTTGAAATGAAATTTACCTCTCTTCCCAATAGTTTCCATTGTTTAGTCCTTTCAAATCTAAGTAGGATAATGTGCTTCAGTGGTGTGCTGGTAAATGTTTAACTATCAGTTCTCCCTAAACACAAGACATTTTTGTTTAATCTGTAGTATTAACCTCCATCACTTTAACTCTAGATCTTAGCCAAATAATAAATCAATCCCTGATTTGTAGGTTTGCCTATTTTTTAGGTATAAATGTTCACATCAAAAATTTAAAAATTGGTTCTCCCATATAAGCTTGGCTTCAGCACACTGCAACTCTGCTCCTTCTTTCACATGGTAGCCCCTTAATTACATTTATCATGCCCTCCATAAATTTTTTCTTCTTCAGTATATATTACTCATATGATATGTATATAGTACACACATTGTAAACACATGTTTATGTAATATACATATGTTAAAGAAAAATATTAAGACTCATATTGTACTGTGTGTTTTAGGCTCAAATCTTCCAAAATAAACAATATTATTTAATTCAACATTAAGCTAATATAAGTGGTTCTAGTTTGGAGAGATAACTAAACTGGTTTAGTTCCTCCATGCCCATTCTGCTTCAAGACATTGTTAGGTAACATAGGAATGTAGAAGAAGAAAATTGCAACACATTAAAAGAAAGTTTGAATAACCACACTAGAATTGCTGAATAACCAAGTCACTATTCAATTTCTTCTAGGATTCCTCTTCTCCCGAGATCAATTGAACTCTTTCCAATGATCTTTATCAAGAATCCTTTCTGCATTGGCGGTGGAGGTTGCCTTCTTTTCAGTGGAATAGAGGGCACTTCCCTTTGGTGGTTCCTAGCTAATCACTCTAGGGAAAGAAGAAAAGAGAATTTGCCTTTAGCTGGGTAAGTAACCCAGTCATTTCAGGAGTGGAAAAGGTTACAAGAGGAGAGTTAAGTTTGGTTATTACCCTTAAACCGTTTTCCAAGAGAAAGGCTTTTTTGTCCTCAACCAATCACTCACATTCCAAGGAGTTTTTCTGAGGTATTTGTAAAGGAATTTATAGAAAAATATTTAATACTTTTAGTTTTACCAAGCAGAGGTTTTTAATGTGCTTATACACACATGTGTATTTTAAAATATATACTGATACTATATTTATTTGAGGTCCTTTACCATTCTGATAACCTTCTACTACAATTATTCTAGGTTGTCAATGTCTTTATGAAAATGAGTATCCTGTAATTGTACCTTTGATGTTCTCTGTTAGTACAGGACTCTTCACAGTGTAAAATGAAATGAAACTCTCCCATTTTGGCCAGGTTCCTCTGCTCTCAATAATGGGAGACCACCAGGGTATAAGAAAGGCTTGGTTTCTGGATATAACAAGTGTATGTAGATGTTAAGAGAAGAAACAAGAGACACTGATGCACACAAGACCTGAATTGAGAACTGAGCATTTATAGGACCTCTGTAGGGAATCATGTGCACTTAAGCATCTATGTCATTCTGAGATGCTAAAATAGCAACATATAGTCTTTCATCTCATCTCTGAGATGAAACTTACTGAAAGAACTTAGCAATACCATGAGCACATAGCTGGAAGCAATGGAGACTATGGTCAAATAGCAAAGATGTCATGTCCAGTGAAGAGTTAAAAGCCCTAGAAAGTTGTAAGAGGGACTATAAAATGGAGGTCAGATGAGGGGATTCAACCAGAAGATATTCACTGCTCAATAAAAAGCAACCACTATCATATATGGAAATAGCTCTTTCTTGCACACACAGCAAGAAAAATAATAACAGTGATAGTTAGCATTTGTTATGTTCTCTAAAGTTTGCAAAGTGCTTTACAAATACCTCATTTTATTCTGACAGCAACCTTGGGAAGTAGGGATTATTATTATACCTATTTTGTAGATGAGGAAACTGAGACTGAAAGAGGTTGAATGACTTGCCAAGGGTCACACAGCTAATAAGAATCTGAGTCAGGATTTGAACTGGAGTCTTCCTGACTCCAGTTCCAGTGCCCTATCCACTGTTCTACCTAGTTTCCTCTATATGCCATTGCTGTAGCTGTTCTATACATGTGTGCCTCTGTAGTTATGAGCTCTCTTTTATTTACTATCTATACCAATTAGTATTAAGTGTGTTTTAAAAAGAGTGAGTCATAGGTTACTGAGGGTAGGTGGGAGTGTTTTGCTTTTTACTAAGACATTTCAGTAAATATATTTATTTTGAGCTTAATTGTATCACCTGTCTGACAGCTACAGAAGAACATATTGGTAGGGGCTCAAGAGCTATAGTTTTAGAAATGTGGACCTACACAGTACCTTGAACCCAGGGTATTTATCATTAAGGGGACCTAATTTGTGAGAGATTTAGGGGAAGGTAATTGTCCATATAGTGGCTAAATTTCATATAACTCTCCTTCATACAGCTCAGGTGCCACAACCTTCAAAATGACATTTTTGATTTTCCTAGTTGATAATATCCTCTCTCTCTCTGGGACTTTTCTTATATACACAGCATTAACTACTTCCTTTTTCATCCAACCCCTTCTTGTTAGGAACAGGGGTTCATACCTTCTGTTTCTTTCACAGAAGTTTGATTAGTTACTAAGTGCTAAGTACCTGCTTACTTGACAATACAAAGAGGAGTCTTCAAATTACCATTACATAAGGGTAGGTACCTACTTAGTGGTATCAAGGTGCACATAAAGGATAGATGTGTCCCAAATTCTACAAACTTTTGGTACTTTGGGATCTGAGAATTAATTCTCTTTTCATAGAATCCTCATACAGACCCCCTTATGTGCATTAACTCTACAGTGTGGGTTGTTTAGTTAGGTTCCCATGGTCTGCTCCTTTCCAAAGCTCAACCTTCTGATGCCAGGTACCCCATTCTTTGAAGATACTTCTGACATCAAAAGATTGCTTTTTTGTAGTTATATGTATGTGGAGTATGTGTACCCATGATCCCTCAACTCTGCCTTAAATCCTTCAAACTGACTAACACTTGAACTGCTGGATGGTGTGTTTCTCTATCATCACTGTTGAGGTGAGGGAAGAAAAGAGAAATTCTCCTCTGCTCCTGTATAAAGATTTTCTCTACAAAGCACTCCTGGGTTGGAGTTCTAGGATTTAACTAGTTAAAGCCATGCAAAGATTTTTCTAATGTTTAATTTTTCTTATCTAAAGACGTTATTCCATTTAATTCTATCAAAGAATGGGGTCCATTCTACATCAAGGAATTTCTTAGTATAGCTGTAATTCTACAGTTAGTTTAATGCCTTGTTGCCAAATTAAAACCTTATGACCTGTGACTAAATCTTGTGACTACATCACATGAGTAAGGGTCCAGGAAGGGAGGGAGTGGGAGGAATAACATTATTCTTTCCTTCTACTCATAATTTCTCACTTATTATCACTTTCCTTGAATAGCTGTTTTTCACAGGGTGTAAATGCCATGGAAGAAAGGATTATCACCTTGGAGTGCAACAGAAATGAGAACCAAAGGACAAATTCCACTGAAAATGTTGAAGGTTATGGAAAGGGAGATTCATTGCCAGAAGGTTTGAATTATGAAACTGTTTGCTTACTATTTGTTTGATATTCCTTCCTTTCTCTGAACCTCAATTTCCCTATCTGTAAAATAAGGAGATCAGACAAGATGAACTCTAAATTTCCTTAAAGTTCTAATTCCTAAGAAACCTATTTCTTGAAAATGACAGCCATTGCTACTACTTAGAGATTGAGGTCAACTGAGTAAGAGTGTTCATACAGCCCTACAAGGGATCCTATCTATGACTTTGGCATTTGCTAGGCCACATGTTGTTGTTCAGTAGTTTCAGTCATGTCCAACTCTTCATGACCTTGTGAATGTCCATGGGGTTTTCTTGGCAAAGATACTGGAGTGGTTTCCCATTTCCTTCTCTAGTGGATTAAGACAAACAGAGGCTAAATGACTTGCCCAGAGTCACGCAATTAGTAAGTGTCTGAGGCTAGATTTGAACTCAGGTCTTCCTGACTCCAGGCAAAGCACTCTGTCCATGGAGCTACTCTTCAATAATGAGAAGTCAGTCATCTGGAATCAATGCATCACCTTGTACCATATACAAACTGTATTAAGCCAAATAACATCTTCTATTTCATAGGATCATTTAGTTCATTCTCTTTGTTTTTCCACATGAGGAAACTGAGGCTTTAGGAGGTAAAATGATTTGTGACACTAAAGTGACAGATTATACAGGTAGTGAACAGCAGTATTAGAATTTGAAATAAAAGTCTTCAAATCCAGACCTTTTTCAATTACAACTAAACTTTATCTCAATACTTTATAGTAATTGCCCATGTGGAAGAAGCTTCCACAATATTTGCAATTTTGGATAATAGAAGTGCTTTGGAGAGATTTTGGAGCACGTGTAGACATTGTGTAAGTGATTCCAGTCTGTTAACCACACATTGAGGAGGAATCCTTTTGATTGGTTGGGGGCACATTCAGAAGATACTAGCTAAGTAGAACCTTGACCTCCTCTCTTGGTATTGCTTCTTCCTAACATCTGGTGTTACTTTTTTTTGATGATCTGTAAGGGGAGAGACCTCTCTCTAAGGCTATCATGTGACCCCATGAATACAAGATCAATTCTTTGCCTCAACATATTTTGTTTTTTTTAGATTGAAGACTAGCACCTCATGAGTTTCAAAACATCAGGAGACATCTGAGGTTTTGGAGTATAGGAGTCAAGCCCATGCTAGGTTTTGTAGCCAGCCCAGCATTGATATCTTGAGGAACAAGGAATGACTTTTCAAATCTAGCCTAGCCCATTGGTAAGCTGAGATGACTTACACAGTGATTGGCACAGAGTAAATGCTTAATAAATGCTTGTTGACTAGACTTGATGAGGAATCAGTCTTTTTTTTTTTGCTTTTAGGAGGGGGAGGAAGGGCAGTTGGGGTTAAGTGACTTGTCCAAGGTCCCATGGCCAGTAAGTGTGTCAAGTGTCTGAGGCCGGATTTGAACTCAGGTCCTCCTGACTCCAGGGCTGGTACTCTACTCATTGCACCACCTAGCCGCCCAGAATCAATCATCCTACATCAATGTGGCAAATGATTGTTAATGTGGTGAATTCAACACTCAATAGAAACTGTGGTAAGTTTGTGTGGCTTCTGTGTGGCTTCCCCAGATACCAAGGGGAGAGTGTGACCTTGAAGTATTAGGGGAAAATATTTGTACTTTCATGCTTACTTCTTCATTATTCTCCAAATAAATATCCCTTTGTAAATTCTAACTGATGTCAAATAGTTAAAGGGAATGGGGGTGCTATATTTTGGAATGGGATTTTAAGTCCCTTAGAGAAGGAATACCCCGACCCTCAGGAATACTTCTAAATCCCTGAGGAGGTAATATAGATGGTCTGACTCTGAGATTGTAAGGCCAGAGAAATATTTGCTTAAAATAAAAAGTCCCAGAGGGATTAAACAATTTGTTCAAAGTCACACAGCTACTCTGCTTGTTGATTGACTTACTGACTGATGAAACTTAGGACTCCCAAGTCTAGTGCTTTTGTAAGTATATCCCATTGCTCAAAAGGAAGAAGATAGATAACATATTTGGGGAAACTCCAGCAAGTCAGACTAAAGGATGAAATATTATGGAGGAATAGAGTTTTCATCTGTTTGGAAAACATTAGGAAGCTAAACATTGCTTCACTGGCATATACTATAGAAAAGAAGCAAAGCTGACCTACCTAGTCTGAGAATCCTGGATTTCATTAGATAGGAATTCATAACTCAGGTAACTGAGTTATGCTGCCAAAATGGAGATGTCCTTTTAGTTTGGACAACCTATACTATATTCTCTTTCTTGGTCAGTCTAGCACTTTCTGAGCTCTTCTGAGAGCAGAAGTGATGGTTCATTTCCATCTGTAGGTGCTCTAGAGTTCAGCTGAGGAAACCATCATCACTTAAGCAACTTTCCAGCTTTTGCTCAGGCAAAGTGATAAAAACACCTTGAACTTTCCAATGTTTCTCAGCATTTCTTGGCAGTCAGCCTTTGTCTATTCTTTCCTCTAATCAAAAAATGGGGCTTGAATGAAGAGGGAGGTGAAATCTTGGACTGAAGAAGAACAAGAGTTTTTTGTTTGTTTTTGTATTTTTTTTTACTTTGGCTATACCATCATAATCTTCTCTATTTAGCATGAAGAGGAACAGAGACCAGAAATTAGGAAGAAATTTATCGATGGCTCCCCTCCATGCCATTGGCAGTCTGAGTTGCCTGGCTGAAAACTTTGGTCATTAGGATGAGTTGCAAATCTCATTTACTTGAGCTCCTCCATTTTTCGGAAATGGGGCCAGTTGCTTTGTACATAACAGCTGAAAAACACAAAAGTACTGAAGGAGGTTAAGGGTAGGAAAAATCCAAGAACCTCACTGACTGGTTGTTTTTCTGGGAAGTGGTAACAGAAGGAAGGAGAAGCCAGCTACACAGCTGTATTATTGCCTCATCTACTTTCACAGGAACTCAAGATGTGACTATAAAGTAATGAGATCAATTCTCATTTGAATAAAACCTATCAGAACTCAAGAGGCCACTGATTGAATACTAGCCTTGGAGTCAGAAAGACAGAGACTCAAATCCTAACTCCAACCTATTACCTGTGCAGATCTGAATGAATCACAAACTTTTAATGCCCTCCAGGCAATCCTCTAAGGCTATGAGTAGTTGATATTTTTGTGGATGTATTTTCAATACCTGGAGTTCCCTACACTGATGAAATCACAGTTCCAGACTCCTTTCACCACTTTTTCTTCCTCCTCAAAAAAACCTCCAGAATTTATGCATTTAAATGATTATTGTCATCTTCAGAGGAGTCACCTCAAGAGAATATTTTTCTTTTTCCCAAAGATCCTGTTGTATAAGTTCTTCATTGAAAGTAGTGTCACAGATGTGATCATTCCCATTCTGCTTTCTCAAGTTACATATTGTAATAGCAATACCTCACATTTATCCACTGCCACCAAAGATTTACAGAATGTCTTACTCACAATAAACATGTTAAGGATATCAAGACTCAGAGGTAGTCTTTATTTTCCCAGAGTCACATGAATAGCAACTGTCAGAGCTGGGATATTAACCCAGGTCTCTCTTGATTCCAGCTACAATGTTTGTTCTATGACTCTGCCTTTACTGGCCCATATTGCTGTTGTTCAGTCGTTTTCAGTTGTGCCTGACACTCCATGATACCATTTTGGGTTTTCTTGGGAAAGATTCTGGAGTAATTTGCCATTTCCTTCTCCAACTCATTTTATAGATGAGGAAATTGAGGCAAAGAGGGCTAAGTGACTTGCCCAGGGTCACAAGCTAATAAGTATCTGAGGCTAGATTTGAACTCAGGAAGATGAGTGTTCCTGACTCCAGACCCAGCACTCTATCTACTGTGAAGTCTTGCTGCCCAAACCACTCATACTAGCACTATGTAAATATCTGTCTCATTACTTTATAATGAAGCATTTATTTAAAAGTTAAAGCCAAAAAAACCCAACAGAAAAAATATTACTCACTTTGATCATTCATTTAATCAAGCATAGAATTGAATGACTTTGGACTATTTCAAAAAATCAAAGCTACTTGTGGCAGCAAGCACGCCAAGAGTCCTCAGGGTTTGCTGCCAACATAGGTTCTTGAATCTGCTTTGATAAAGGAAAGCAACTCAAAATGGGTTAACAAGCTTACTTTAATCAGTCAGACATATATCGTTTACCTTGTTCAGGGGAAAAAGGTCAACACCCCGAACTTCAAAGTATACAGGCAGAATTATCAAGACAGAAACAGATCAAGTAGACAGCTTTCCAAACTGTCCAGCCATTACATCCATACCCAATCAACATCTGGGTTTTTCAAAGCCGGGGGGGCTCTGGACAAGGCTTCCCAGAATCCACATCAAATCACAGAACACTTCTCAAAGTGAGCCCCAAAACAAAGCTACACATCAGGGCTTATATAGCCTTCTCCTGGCTCAGAGAATGTAACAACCTTTTGCACCCACTGGCCAATCAAAAAGTATCTACTGAAAAACAAGCCTCCTACCCCAGGGTCCAGGTGCACTTTAGCCTAGGGGCAGGAAAGATCTTTAAATTTACATTCCTATTACACTACTCTCAAAAGGTGGAGATTTGCCACTAATTAAGGATACAGAAGCAGGAAAACAAACAAACGTGGAATCAGATCCTGGCTCTTTATCTATTTATTTTTTTAATTAGTTGTGTACTCTTAAGTCCCTTAACCTCACCTTCAGTTTTCTCATCTGGAAAATGTGAACATTACTCCTCAAACTATCTTCTTAACAGAAATGTGGTAAGGAAAGCATAGTATAGATGATCTGGAAGTCAAGATAATCTGGGCTCCAATCTCATCTCTGACAAGTACTGGCTGTGTGAACCTGGACAAGAAACTCAACCTCTCAATACCTCAGGCAAATCTCTGACACCATAAGCTGCAAAGCAGGTGCCAATTTACATTGGTAAAAAAACAATACAAAAAAACCCCAACCTTACCAAGACCTACCTATATTGATAAAATCACAAGCCTGGTTTAAAAAAAAGTATTATATAAATGTGAATTACTATTATTCCAAGTAATGCACCTTTGCCACAGAAAGCAATTTCCAAATAGAAATACCAAACATATTTTTGAGCAATGACAACTTCACTGGAGCAAGTACCTCCACAATTCAGGTTGCCTTTCTCTGTACATTCTCTGGTTTGTCAATTTTCTTCTTAAACAAGGGTGCCCAAAATGGAACACCATCTTCTGGATGAAATCTGATGATGGTAGAGTCCAGTGGGAACATCACCTGCCACATCATGCAGCTTACATATTGAGTTTACAATCTATTAAAACCTCCAAATCTTGTTCAGAACAATTTCTGTCTAACCATGCTTCCTTCATCTTACACTTATGAAGTTGATTTTTTGTACCAAGTAGAAGATTACATTTATCCCTAAAGGATTTTACATTCTTAGATTTATTTCAATGCTTTATCCTGTCAAAATAATTTTGTATACTGATTCTCACTCTATCAATTAGTGTGTTATCTATCCCTATATAGATAGATATCTATGCCTTCATCTAAGTCCTTGATAAATATGTTAAATGGCACTGGAGCAAATTGACATATTGACATGGAACTATCTTCCCAGAACACTCTAATTTTCCTTTGTTCCTTCATTTCCTGGCCTTGAATTAATACTTCATTTGTGTACATTTGTCTATATTTTATTTCCTTCTCTCCCACCCCCAGACTAGAAAATGTTTGTTGAAGGCATTGAATGTTTTATTGTATGTATTTTTAGCACCTATTGTGTTTCTTCCATGTGGAAGTAGGCACTTAAATAGTGCTACTTAAAATAGTAGGTACTTAATAAACTCATAATATTTAATAAATAATTGTTGAATTGAATATGCTTTTCTGGGGGGAAGTCTCCATTGCCCTGAATAGGTCCCCATACCTATGTAAAGTGAGTTGTGTTTAGGTTTCCTCAAAGTGGGAGTAGGCCTCTATTCCTTTGTCTTTCACCCAACACTTACTACTAATTTCTACCAAAGACCATCAAATAAGACAAAACATTTTTAGATAGTGGCCGTATTTGTCCTTCCACACCTTCTAGTGGGCCCATTCCCATAGACCTGAAATCCTTAGTGGTTTCTTTAGAGTATGTCTGACCTGATGGAAGAAGGCATTGTATACAGTCCCACACAGCGGAGCCTTGTGGGGTACGGTAAGGTTTATCTCTGAATGTGTAGGTATGGGTAATCTCAGCATGCCAATGTAGTCGGTATGGGAGATGAGGATCAGGGGCAAAGGTTTCTGGAGAAATAGAAAGGGGAAGCTTCCTTGTTCCAACACATGTTCAGGCTGGGAATGGGGGAACTTCAGTGCTACAGTAAAAAGACAAGTGTGGTGACTCATGTCCCAGATCTTCAGCACCTGAGAAAAATAGAAAGTAGAAATTATTCTCTTAAGAAACCTGCTTCTGTTGTTAAGTGACTTTACCCATTATATTCCCATGGTAAGGAAAAAAAGGAAAGAAGTTATCAATGTAAGACTCTACTTTCAGAGCTCTGTTTATTAATTCCTGTCATTTTTGCTTTTGGCTCATCTTCTGGTTCCTATTATCTAATAATCTCAAAGTATTTTACCATGAGGAATACAGGTAGCAATTTGAATGTCAAATGTAGCATACATGCTATGATCTGTTCCAAAGAATAAAATGTGAGCTCAAAATACAGCCTTCTCTGGGGCAAGGAATGGTGAAAAAGGCACTGGATTTGGAGTCAGAGAACTTATGTTCTGATTTCAACTCTGCTACTTGAGTGACCTTTGGCAAAGATTGCAATTTTTATCGACCTAATTTTCCTCCTCTGTAAAATAAAAGTGCTGGACTAATTGATTTACCAACATATCTTCTGATTTTAAATCTTACAAATCTATGAAAATGGACTAGGAAAAATCTCCTAACTGATAAAACTCCTTTCACACGGCAAGGTAGGTTGTCTGTCTTAATTCACCATTATAAGGGTAGAAACAGGTAAGTGGATACTCTGATTTACCTCTGTTTATATCAATCACTGTTTATAGCAGGAATAACAATATCAAAAGACAAACAACTTTAAAAGACTTAAAAACTCTGATCAATGCAATAACCAACCAAAATTCCAAAGGACTTATGATGAAACATACTACGTACTTTCTGACAGAGAAGTAATAGATTTAGGGTGCAGATTGAGTCATATATTTTTTGATCACAGCCAATGTAGGAATTCATTTTGCCTGACTGTGCCTATTTGTGCTCTCCTCCTTCCTTTTTTCAATCAGAGGGGGTTGGTAGGAGGAAGAAAAGGTTGAATCTCATTAATAAAAAAAATAATCCCATCTTACATTTTTGTAAACAAAACTTTGATATTTTTCTATATGATCATAACTTCCTGTCACTCTATTTTTATCTATATTTCATTCCTCCTGATTCTACACTTTGCCTCCAATCCCTGAACTTTTCCAGTTTTTCTCAGGTCATTATCCTTTCTCTGACTTCATTTTTCCCCTCTTCCCAATCTCAATCCTGTAGCTAACCAATTTAATTCTAGACTGTCACCAATTCTGGAATCTGTCTCTTCTATTGATATTTATCCCTTGCCAAAACCCAACTGTGGGCTACTCACCACCAACTTACCCTGTTCCTACTTACATGCTGCTGAATGGAGATGGAGCATGTCACAAAATAGTGCTGAACTAGGTACACCATTATAAATTCATATTATTCAACTTTAATTGGGTCCTTGCTACTGCAAGGCAATCTTTTATGCTTTTCCCTCTCCTCAAGCCTCTCATACCTTTCCTACCTCTCTTTCTCAGTTGAACACTTCACTTCTAACTTTGCTGGGAAAAGTAAGGCCATATTCATGAGTTCCCTCTTCTCCCTCTTTTTTCACCTAAAACCCCCTTGATATCATTCCTCACCCTCTTCCTTTCTCCTAATATCTATTAATGAGGTTGTCCTTTTCCTTGCCAGGGCCAAACTCTGTACATGTGCCTTTGATCCTATTTCTCCTGATATTTTCCCATATAGTACTTTCTCAATCATCCTCTCTTACCTTCTAAACCAGCAAAAACAATATCCTCCAACTAAATAAGTTTCAAAAATTGGTCTTCTCAAACCCATCACGGACAAGTGCATTCTCCCAGAGCATTTGACAGAAAGTGTAAAAACATTAAAAGACCACAGTTTTATGGTAGCTGTTATCATAGGAAGAAGCATAGCAGGAAAGGTAGACCCTTCCAAGATATACTCCTAAGGATAGTCACTAAACATTACCATGCCAGGAGTAGCTTCATTAAATTATTGTAGACCTGAAAAAAGGCTCTGGAAAATTGAATCACTCTCTAGCTTGTATGTACAATGGAATACTAAAATAACATACTGCCCCATTGAAGACAACAAAGGAGAAACATATAGAACAGAATCTAAAGACCAGATATGTAAAAAATTCCAGGTTTTCTTAATCAGCAATTGAAAGTAAAAAGTTAAAAGATTAAGGGTATACAAGGAGTCAAAGCAGTGCAAAAAAACCAATTCATCATTAATCCAAAGCTTTATTAAAAGGCTGGTGAAACAACTCAATCAGAAGAGAGGGAACTTCCCAAGAATAAGGATGTGAAAAATTTTTGGTCCTCTTTATGATTTCAAGAAATTCCATACAAGAAGAATGAAACTTGAATCAAAAGCAAAAAAAGAAAGCTTGTGTACATTGAATGTAATGACCAAGATACCAGAGTTGAAGGAAACTCTAGCTTCTTTGCAAAATTGAAAAGCCAACAGTCCAGGTAAGATCCATAATTACTGGTTTAAATTTTTCACAATGGTTCATGAATTACTAGAAAAGTACTTTGACAGTTTCCTCTCTGATATGTCTCTTATCACCCTTCTTAACAGAAGGTACCACATGTCTATTACCAAAAAATGAGAACTCTAATGACTCCTTTACATGCAAATCAATTAAATGCTTATGTACTTAATACAAAACATTCGCATTGAATTAGTGAGTCAGTAGACTTGGTTTCTAATTTCAGGTCTGTAACCAGCCATATACCTTAGGCAAATCATTTCATCTTTCTGATTTTGTTTCCTCCTCCAGAAAATGAGGGATTTAGATATTCTCTAATGTCCCTTCTTGCTCTAATATTCTATGTTCTATTATCCTAAGTAACTATCAGCCTCCAGGTCTTTGGTGGGGTGGGGGCAAATTTGTCCTTGCTAAAATTAAGTACCTGGCTGAATTTTTTTTACTCTCCTTTCACCCCATTCACTTCTTATCACTACTTAATTCTGCAGATAGAGGCAACCAATGCAAAGCCAACTCACTGTATCCTTGGAATAGCTGAATATCTGTCCATTTTGTTCTTGGATGGCCAGTCCTAGGATGGGCAAAGAATGTCCCCGGAGCACGGCTGTTGGGAGGCTTGGGACAAATCGATTCCACACTCGGACACAACAGTCAACCCCACCACTGACCAAGAGATTCAGAGACTTGGAAAAATCAAAGCATTTTATTCCCTGGAGAGTAAGCAACAGAAAAACTAGTTTGCAAAGATGAGAAAAAGCTGGCACAGAAGAGTCTAGGTGGGCACTTTGAGGTTGCCTTGGGAAGGAAGACAAAAGGCTCTCACCCTCTTAATCTTCCATGTGTATGCTTTTCTTTTTTGGTCCATGTCCATGATTACCAATGAGGCTTGAGAGTTCCCTGAGGATGTAATGCAGAGGTCTTCTGGGACATATTGGATTTGGGAAATGGAGTCTTGGTGTATGCGACGGATATAATTATAACTTAAAAACTGACAGTGATTTCCAATATCCTGGTGGGAAATAGCGATAGATACAGAGTATAAATCTAGTCCTCCTAATATGGCATCCAAAAGCTAAAAATACATTAAAGTTTCTACCAGAGTAGCACTTAGAACTTAATGTACTGTGGATACACAGTAGCACTGTGGATACTAAAGGCCAGTCTTGCAAATAAAATACATGTGTACACATATGATTTATATGTTTTTCAAAAGTAACTTTATATTTAAATTAAATTCAATGCACACAGTATCATAGCTTTTAGTTTTTAGTTCCTACTTTGAAATACCTAGCAGGTTTCTTTTATATATATATATATATTTTAAAGTAATTGGGGTTAAGTAACTTGCTCAAGGTTACACAGCCAATTTTTTTGTGTGGGTGTTAAGTATCTGAGGCCGGAACTGATCCTGGGTCCTCCCAATTCCGGGACTGGTGCTCTTACTCACTGCGCCACCTAGCAGTTCCTCGTTAATATATTTTTAAAGACAGCTTCTCTGATAATAAAGACCCACTTCAGGAAGAAAGTAAATAACCCTGTCACTATCCTTTATGAAGATATGGCCATAAGTTATAGATCTGGCCCTGTCCCTCTTCATGCTAATGCCTTTTCTCTGTAGATTACCTCCAGTTTATCCTGTATACATTTTGTTTGTACATATCTGTTTTTACATGATATGTCCTCTGTTAGATTGTAAGCCCTTTGAGGGAAAGGACTGCTTTTGGCTCTCTTTGTGTCCCTGTGCTTAGCACAGGAATTGGCACATAGTAAACTCTTTATAAATAATTTTTGATGTGACTTGGCTTTACTTGGCTGAACAAATGATAGTTTTCAAGGGTAGAATGATTTTATGATCCAGCAGGATTATCTTGAGGTTTATGCCAGGTTGAAGGTGACAAGCAATGCCATGTTAACACAAAGTATATCACAGTGCTATGCTTTCCTAATTTCAAAAAAGAGAATCCATTTGGATTAAATTTGTTGATCTATAATTTGGAGTGCTTGTGTGGCTTAATGGGATAAGTTCTGAATTTAGTCAGGAGACCCAGTTCTGAAACTATATGGTGCAATCAAAGGTAAGTCATTTAAATTATCTGGTCCTCAGATAAGTGATAATGGGGATAATCTTTGCACTACTCATCACAGAGTATTCCTGTGAGAAAAGTGTTTTTTTTTTTTTAAAGCAATTGGGGTTAAGTAACTTGCCCAAGGTTACATAGCCAGTTATTTTGTGTGGGTGTTAAGTATCCGAGGCCGGAACTGATCCCGGGTCCTCCCAACTCTGGGGCTGGTGCTCTTACTCACTGAGCCACTTAGCCACACCAAGAAAAGTGCTTTTTGTGAAATATTGTGCCTTCATGGAAAGGAGGACCAAAGTGTAAGTCACAGCCTAGCAATGACTACTTATGTGACTAAGCAGGTAATTGCCTTTGAGCCTCCATTTCCTCATCTATAAATGAAGATTATAATGCTTACACTGAGAGACAGTGTGATACAGTAGATAGAGGATTATTGCCTTGGGAGTCAGGGACATTTAAGCTTGTGAGACCGTGGGCAAATCACTTAACATTTCAGTGAATCAGGAAAAACTTTTAATATTTTAACATTACAGACAAGTTGCTGACTTGCACTGAAGAGAGTTTCTATGTTGGGAACTGCCTACATCAATCACTTGTAGTACCTACGTTTCATGGCTGCACTGAGAAAGTAATTTGTAAACTATGGAGAACTATAGATATGTGAGTTGAGTGTGACTTGTTCAATGCAAGAATTTAATATGACAAACATTAAATGCTTAATGTGTGCAGAGCACCGTGATGATCATGATGAATTTGGGTTTTTTCCCCATATTATTATTCACCCACTCCTAATTAGACCTCCATGCAGACTTTAGTATATTAAGGTGGCAGGAGGAAATTCATGCTGTTGTTTTAAACCAGTCTTCTTGTCCAAGAGTATTAAGTAAATACAGTTTCTACAGATGGGTTGTGAGCACATCCAGTTTTGCAGCTTCCTCCCAAATGCACATTTGAAAATTATGAGCCAGCTGTTCAACACTAGATTTCAGGGTCTAGTTAATGATACTTCCTGTAGAGTTTTATGTTGGGTAATTTTTCATTGTTATGTTTATAATGAGATTTAACTTCAGTGATTCCAGTATCATTCAAAGTAAAGACTTTGTGTTCCTCAATTTCCTTTCAAAGTCTCCTCAAGTGTTGGCTGGATTCTTTCTTCCCTTTGCCTTCGTCCTGTGCCCTGACCTTACACATTTTAATCGAAGTTGATCATTATTCCTATAATGACACATGCACTTATAGTTCTCCCACCTGCAAGTAGATTCCAGAGAACCCAGACTGCTCAAATAAGGACTTTTCATATAAACTTTTGTTGGGGTGGAGGAACTTGAGCACGCTTACTCCGCCATGGTCATCGCCCCATAGTAGTACAGAGCAGCTCTCTTTAGACTGTCAGGGAGAGAAAAGAGACCATTGTTAGAAATCACAGATCATAGGACAAAAGGGGGCTTGGAGTCCTAATACAGGCCATCTCTCTGACTCTGGAGCAGTTGCATATAAACTTCAGATAGATAGTTACCTCATCTTCCTCTTCAAGATATCACCCAAAGAGGCTCCTAAACTTACTATGATATTTGAACTCCAAGTTGTAGTCAGAAACAATTTCTTCTAAATGAAGACAGCATGAATCTAATGGCTGCAGGATTTTCTGAATACTTAGGAATGTCAGATAAGAAAGACCAGCAGTCATCATGGACAGACAGAATGTCCAGTCTATTGAGTTCATACTGTTAAAGAGGCATTATTAGAGTGTTAGACCCTGGAATCAGGAAGGCCTGGATTCAAATTCTGCTCATGTCATTTATTAGTTGTGGTATTATGGCTAAGTCAGTTTGTTGGGGTTCATGGCCTTGTGAATGAGGAATAGAGGCATAGGTAGCAGTGTCTTGAATTAATTTTCTCTAACCCATCTCCAAGTTAAATAAAAGGCATTTATTGGGTGATGTGCTCAGCAGGGAGGCCAGTGCCTCAGGGCCCTGCTCCCTGTGGGAGACAAGAACATTGAGCCAAGATATGTGTCTGGTCTATATACAGTTTAACAGAATGGTGGAAGAGGGTAGGGGCTACTACAGTTTATGAAAATGGGAGGGGGAACAGGAGAGAGGAGGGGGAGCATTGGTCCAGAATGTCATATAGTCCATACAGATAAACAAAGGCAACAGGAAAGGAGAGGGGAAGAGCTATTCTGAAATGTCAGGTAGTTGGGGGTACTTTGTGAAAGCACACAGATAAGTCCACAGTGGGGGGGTTCAATTCATAGTCATCTTGAGCACTTTCTGGCTGGTCACATCCTGCATTTTATCTCATATTTCACATCCCGCATCCTGCTTGCCCCATCTGCCTCAAATACTTCCTTTCTACTTCAGCAAGTTTACAGAATCATAAGTTGGGGCTAGAAGGGACCTCACAGGTCATTTAGTTCAATCCTCTTATCCTGTAGATAAGGAAACTGAGAGCCTGAGAGGTAAAGTAATTTACCAAAAGTGACATAGGTAGTAAGGAGTGGAAATTACCCTAGATTTGGAATAAAAGGACCTGGGTTAAAATACTGACTTTGTCACTCACTAACTCTGTGACCTTGGGGAAATCACTTCATAGTGTTATAGTGAATAAAGTTCTGTAGTTGGAATCAGGAAGACATAGAATCAAGTCAGGCATCAGAGACTTATTAGCTGTGTGACCCCAGGCAAGTAACTTAACCTCTCTTGGCTCATCTATAAAATAGGAATGATAATATACCTCACCTCATAGCTTTGTTGTGAGGATCAAATAAGATAATGTTAAGAACTTTATGAACTTTAAAGTACCATGTAAGAGTAAGGTATTATTATTAGTAGTAATATTATTAATTCTTGTTCTTGTTCTCATCTTTTATTTAATATCAACGGAGTTTAGATGGAAATCGTCCTAGAAAAAGTCATTATCCTACTATAGTTCTTAGAGGTTTAATGTTTGACCGGGGGATACATGATGGCTTTCTGGAATTGAATAAGAATATTGGGATTGAGTAGCAGTGTGACATGGTGGAAGGTTGACCCCAGGGTCAGAAATATGTGGGTTCAAGTCTCTGATCTACTCTGATCTACTCTACCCTACTCTATCTGTATGGGCTGAATCACCTTGGGCCAATCTCTTAAATCTTTTAGTCCCCCCACCCAGGCAATTCTTTAAAACTTTAAGTTTCACTATGCACAAAGGGCTACAAAAATGTGCATACCCTTTGACCCAGCAATGCTACTTCTAGGGCTGTAAAAATGGGAAAAGGACCTATATGTACAAAAATATTTATAGCAGCTCTTTTTGTAGTGGCAAAGAATTGGAAATGGAGGGGATGCTCATCAATTAGGAAATGGCTGAACAAGATGTAGTATGGGAATGTAATGGAATATTATTATGTTTGAAGCAGACTATTTTTGGGGGGTTTTGTTTTATTTTTTTATTTCTCATGGTTCCTCCCATTCGTTCTAATTCTTCTATACAACATAAATAATGTGAAAATATGTTTAATAAGAAAGTATATGTAGAGCCTATATCAGATTGCATGCCATCTTGGGGAGGAGGGAAGCGAGGGGGAGAAAATTTAAAACTTATGGAAATGAATGTTGAAAACTAAAAGTAAATAAAAAAACACTATACGTTTCAAAGAAGGTACTGATCTGCATTGAGAAAAGAAGTTTTTCATTGTGAGCTCCTTATAGTAATGAAATCATAGGTCAAGTTAAAAAAAAAGAGAGATGTAGCTTCTTCAGGACAGTTCTATCAGTAGACAGAACATAAGAAATATGTACTGAGCCTCATTTTATTTCCACATGGTTTTGATTTATTTTTGTTCTCTTTATTTTGAGAGTTCTTCAGGACACATAGCTTAGAAATCTCTGGCCACCTCCACACCCCCCTCCTTTCCCATTGTCACAGCAGAAGAGGTGGGGGTAGCACATATAACTTTCTATTCTTTGTTTTAGGGACTGCTATAGCCAAATAATTCATCTCCAGTCACTATACTACTGGTAATGAACCTGTCCAACTTAACAGATCTGGGCTGTTCCTGGGATGCTCAAAGCTTTTCAGCATGATAGAACTTGCCAGACCCTGTGTGCCACTGGCATAGCTTATGAGATCCTAGGGTCACTTCCACACCATTTGAGATACTAGAGTAGGATTTTGCAAAGTGTCAAATGGTTCTAAGATTCATACACTTTTTAGGTCCTCTATAAATCAAAGCAATTTGATTATTAGTACTCTAAGTGTGGGATCCTTGTCTAGTAACCAAAATGTGGACTTATTTCTGGAGAAGCGGAATCATAATAATCTTGATGAATATTCTTGTAAAAGGAGAAGAAGGGAGTTGCAATTAAATAAGTGGAAGATGACTCACCAGTACTTCTTGGAGAAGCAAAGAAAGAAATTGGCAGAATAGGTTTTATCATAGTCCCAGGCTGTGAGAAATATATGTATTTTTTAAGCAATCGGGGTTAAGTAACTTGCTAAAGGTTACACAGCCAGTTATTTCTGGGTGTGGTGCTAAGTATCTGAGCCCGGATTTGATCCCCAGGTCATCCAGACACTGGAGCCGGTGCTCTTACTCGCTGAGCCACCTGGCTGCCCCTGAGAAATATTTTTCATTGGGAAAAGAAATAAACAAAATGCATTTAAAAATAAATGCCCTGTAGGCATGATTCCTGTGCTAGACTCAGACCCAATAAAACAAGACTTTATTGGTCTATAGGCAGGCCAACAGAGTAACATAAATTGTGTTTAGTTTCAACATTCTCATGTAGGCAACTCCCAGAGAAAATCCAGGCATTCAAGGAATAAAATTTGTGTTTGAATTAAAATCATTCCCTCAGCTGCTTCTACCAGAAGATAGTAGGCATACCCTAAAGTTATTATTATTATGGCCAATCTTCTCAGGGTGTCAATACCCCATCGTCTGGAGAAATCAGGACCTGAGACCTCTCCATGCTTTGCTCATTCACCACTTGATCATTGGCAGGGACCTTCACTACTGTTCTGGTTTCTACACTGAAGAAGACTCTGGTTATTTTACTATCACGTATCATCTTTAAGGTTATAATTGTTTTTTTTTTCAATTAATTAATTAATTAATTGATTTTTAGTTTTCAACATTTACTTCCATAAGATTTTGGGTTCCAAATTTTCTCCCCATCTCTCCCCAACCCCCACCCAAAGATGGCATGTAATTTGATATAGGCTCTACATATACATCCATATTGAACTTATTTTCACATTAGTCAGGTTGTAAAGAAGAAACAAACAAACAAAAAAAGGAAAACAAAGAGAGAGAGCAAATAATATGCTTCAATTTGCATTCAGACTCCATAGATCTTTTGCTGGATGTGTAAGCATTTTCCACCATGAGTCCTGTGGAGTTGTCTTGGATCCTTGCATTGCTAAGTAGAGACAATTCTATCAAAGTTAGTCATTACACATTGTGGCTGTTACCATGGACAATGTTTTCCTGGTTCTGCTCACTTCACTTAGCATCAGTTCATTCAATTCTTTTCAGGTTTTTCTGAAGTCTTCCTGATCATCATTTCTTAGAGTATAATAGTATTCCATTACATTCTTATACTACAACTTGTTCAACCATTCCCCAACTTATGGGCATCCCCTCAATCTCCAATTCTTGGCTACCACAAAAAGAGCTGGTATAAATATTTTTGTACATGTGGGTCCTTTTCCCATTTGTATGATCTCTTTGGAATACAGACCTAGAAGTAGTGTTTCTGGAACAAAGAGTATCCACATTTTTATAGCTCTTTCAGTATAGTTCCAAATTGCTTTCCAGAATGGTTGAATCAGTTCACAACTCCACCAACAATGCATTAGTGTTCCAATTTTCCCACAACTTCTCTAGCATTTATCATTTTCCTGTTTTGTCATGCTAGCCAATCTGATAGGTGTGATGTGGTACCTCAGAGTTGTTTTGATTTGCATTTCTCTAATCAATAGTGATTTAGAGCATTTTTTTTTCATATGAGTTTAGATAGCTTTAATTTCTTCATCTAAAAACAGGCTTTGAACACTTATCAGTTGGGGAATGACTTGTGTTCTTATAAATTTGACTCAGTTTTTGTATATTTTAGAAATGAAAACTTTATCAGAGAAACTGATTATAAAAATTCTTTTATGCTTATAATTGTTAAAAGAAATTTGTATACCCTTCTGAGCAAATGAAAGATAGGATTTCAATCCAGATCTCATTAATTGCAGGAACCTGCCATGCACATGACCTTCTGTTTTAATCCTGAATATTTTTTTTTCCTAGAAGATAGCTCTGAAAACTTCAGATATGTTCTGAAGTATATATTTTTGAATTAAAATATAAATACCACCACATAAGATCATGCAGCATGATTACATTCTAACCCAGTTTATATAGCAGTTATTTTGTATACTTACTTCTGTGTTATACCAGTAGAATACTGACGTTGGAATGTAGTTCAGGGCTGTAGAAACAGAGAAACAGGTATATATACATATATCCATACACACAGATATATGTATATACATATATATTTGTAGTTATACACCTATATATGTGTAGATTAAGGTTAAAAGTCAAAAGCAAATGACTTCTCCACTGTCCATGGAGGGAAAAAGTGGTATAGGTTAGAAGTTACTACACTGGACAAAAGGTCTATCAGTTCAATATTGAATAACTGGATAGCTTTGACTAAGAAAAGTCATAGAATGGTCACCACAGTTGAGGGTCAGAGGTAAAGTGACTTACCCAAGGTCACAGAGTGAATTAGCACCAGAGCCAAGACTAGAACTCATTTCTTGACTCCTAGTCTAAATCTGTTCACATAATATCAAGTCTAGATCACTTTTCCCCATCTATAAAGTAGATGATTCTTCAGTAAAGTATTCTTCCAATGTGTCATCATGGTATTCTTCTTGATGACTCCAGCAGTTGAGGGTAAGCCCTGTTATATACTAATAAACTAGAAAAACTTCAGTTATAAGCTTGGGTTATATCTCGTAATTTAAGTAATCAAAATATTGGCCTTATTAAGAGAAGCCTGACATCAGGTTGGCTGCAGGGTATTATATTTCTCAGCCACAATTACTCTTGAATGTTTATTACATGCTAACATTGATTAATGATATAGTCTAGTACAAGCTTATGTGATTGACTCCCTTTAGCCTTACTGCTGTGATTGACTCTACCAAAATGCAATAGTGAAGGGAAGAATGTAGAGTTTCTTAGAGACTGGGGCATCACAAGCTATAAGCTTCTATTTGGATAAATCCATATATATATATATATATATATATATATATATATATCATGCCCCTAGACAAGTGTTTTACCCAATAAAAGAGATGGGACTAAGAGAATAGGGGTAGCTAGTGCTTTGAGAACCAAAGGAAGTTTACATTTTTAAAAAACATTGAGGTGAGAATGGAGTTACCAGGTCCTTATGTTGAACAGACTCAGGTAATCGGTAGTGCAGTTTTCTGTTGGTTAAAGCTACATATGCTCTGTTTTGAAGAACGTGCTCTGTGCTTGAGTAGATCCAGGATCTCACTGTTGGAGGCCCTCTCTCCCCTGGAGTAGATCGTCACCTATCTATATCTTCTCATTCTGTGGCTACTCCCTAGACTCTGGATGGATTCTTTATAACCATCATTCTCAGAGAGGTTCACTCAGCCCTCTTGAATGGGAAATAGGAAGAGTCTGTTACAGGACAATTCTAGAACAGACAGACAGACCCTTGTGGAAAAGGCAAGCCATGAACTTTGTACCAGTACCAAGATATAGATGTATATTTGTAAAAATGGGGTAGGGAAGATGACTTATATCAAGATTACATCAATGCTTAAAACAAAGAAATAATTTGTTGTTTAGTTGTGTTTGACTCTTTGTGACCCCATTTGAGGTTTTCTTGGCAAAGATGCTGGAGTGGTTTGCTATTTCTTTCTCCAGCTCATTTTAAAGATGAGGAAATTGAGGCAGACATGATTAAGTGACTTGCCTGGGGTCACACAGCTAGCAAGTGTTTGAGGCTATATTTGAACTCAAGTCTCCCTGACTTCAGACCAGGAGCTCTATCCACTATGCCACCCAGCTACTCAAATTCATAATATGTACCATTTACATAGTGCTTTGAAGTTTGTAAATCACTTTACAAATATCATCTTAACCTCACAACAACCCTGGGAGGTAATTTTTATAATTATTCTCATTGTACAGATGAGAAAACTGAAGTAGACAGAAGTTAAATGACTTGCCCAAGGGTACATAGCTAAAAAAAGGAAAAGATAATCAGACTTATAAGTAAAAACCAACAATTTGTTAGGCCATCTTCAATGAGAATGGTATTCTTTTCAATTTGTTAATAAATAAACTTATTCTTTGAATTGTATGGCAAACAATTATTTGTCAGAAAACATTGTATTTGTATTGTACTTGTATTCCAGCTCTCTCACCAACTAGCCATGTGACTGTATTCAAGTCCTTTGAGCCTCAGTTTTCTTATTTCTAAAATGGGACTAATAAAGATTCACAGTCAGAAGTAGGTTGAATCTTGTTTCTACCATTTACTCCATGTGAGAATATAAGCAAATAACTTGAATTCTCTAGGCCTCATTTTTTTTCTTCTTTAAAATGAAGTTGAACTCAATGACCTGTAAGGTTATTTCTCAATTTAAAATCCCATAACCCTATGTATATTTATATCTACCTCACAAGGCTATTGCACTATGAACTGTCATGCATTTAATAAACATAAGCTATTATAAATGCAGGCTGTCTGGGGCAGTAATTCGTACCAAATAGATGGAAATCTTCAAAGATGGGGCCCAGAGACACCTCAAAAAAGTACATTTTTCTGCTGGTTGTAGCAATAGCAATTTTATGAACATTAGGCATGTAGACAGCATCTGTTGTCCAAACTTTAATCCTCTTCTTTCCTGTTGGAGCCTCAACAGCAGCTGATGACATCTGTTAGGAGACAAGGCTGGGAAACAGAGATCTCAAAAGTGGGGCTCTGGTGCCACCCTGAGCTGCTCAGAAGCAATTCCAGGCCCAGAGTCCATCCTCCAGTTCAGTTTATTCAGAACCACAGAATGTCAGTGCTGGGACTGAACTCATGGGCTTGCTTAGTCCAATCTGCATCTTGCCAAGAAGCCCTTCCTATCCTTCATGAGCATCCTTGAGAAGAAATCATTCAACCTTGCTTTGAAGACCTCCAGTGAAGGGGAAACCCAATACCTCCTGGGGAAACCCATCTCATTTTTGTACAACTCTGTTTGTTGGGAAACATTTTCTTACATTAAGTCAAAAATGCCTCTTACAACAAAATTCCATTCCCCTTCACCAGAAGGAAGATCATAGATAAGGGAGTGAAAGGAGGGAATCTTTAGAAAGTAGGTCTTGTGCTATGCATCTTTAGAAAGTAACAACCCTTTAGGTAACAGATACACTAGAAATTTTATAGAATATGCCTCAATAATATTTAGTTTTAGCTACATCAGAAGTCAAATCATGGCCCTCTAAACATATAAACTAAATATAGAAAACTCTAATGTAGACTTGTTGGCTTCTAACAAAAGTTTTAGTATTTTAGTTTTAGCAAGCCAGGTGGTACAGTGGATAGAGTAGTGGACCTGGAGTTAGGAAGCCCTGGGTTCAAATCCAGCCTCAGACACTTACCAGCTGTGTGACCCTGGATAAGTCACTTAATTTCTGTTTGCCTCAGTTAAGCTTCTATAATTGTAAAATAGGGATAATAATAGCACCTACCTCACAAGGTAATTTTGAGAATCAAAATTACTGAGCATAGTGCCTAGGTACTCAATAAATGCTCATTCCCTCCCTTTTCCCTTCAATGCTATAAAAGAGGTTAGTTCATATTAAGTTTCATATCAAAGGGAATGCTTGTGTGTGTGTGTGTGTGTGTGTGAGTTTATGATGTTTGTGTATGTTTCTGCTGACTATAAGTACAGTTAGCAAAAGTAGAAAGGACAGTCATCAAACTCTCTCCTTGTCAGTTGCATGTACTGTTGGCCTCTGAAAGCTAACTCTTCTAAATTTATATTTCCCTTAACACTCTTGCTATGAGCAGGCATCAGAAATTCCTCTTGGAATATATACCCTACGGACAATTTTGTACCCCTGTAGCTCTGGTGTTGGGATCATCACCTCATATGTCTTCTGGAGTTGCAGATTATTGTCCCAGAAACTGAGAATTCCTCCTTTGCTGATGGTCACAAATGAGTGTGAAGTAGAAGGAGAAAAGATGTCTAAGATCCGAGTAGTTGGCTCTTGCTGAGAAAAAGGAAGAAAAGAAGATAGTGCTAAGATGGGGTCCTAGGTTTTCTTTACAGTTAATCTATAGGTCAGTCCTTTTGTAAGATGAGGATGTTTACAACAACTTTTAAGATTACTTCGGTATCTACTGTCTTCTATATATACTATTTATTTGAAGAGGTTAAATCAAATATAATGTTTAGTTGGTTACTTTATGTGGTATTTGAGAAGCAGCAAGCATCAAGATCAAAGAGTTGGTCTTGATTCATGAGGACAAGGATTCAACTCCCCACCTCTGACATCAACTGACTTTGTGACCTTGGGCATCACTTAATCTTTCAGTACCCTTTGGCAATTTGTGAAAACTCTAAATTGCAGACTATGTCCCCATTGCTGGTGGTGGAGAGTTTCTTTAAGGTGGGTTCACTATGCCAATGACCACATATGGTTTAAAACCATATCTGGTCATTTTAAAGCATATATTTTAGGTCATTTAAAAAATGGTTTGATAAGAGAGGCAAGGTAGTGAAAGGATAGAAGGGGGCAGCTAGGTGGTACATGGATAGAGTAGGAAGATCTGAGTTCAAATCTGATTTCAAACACTTGCTAACTGTGTGATCTTGGACAAGCCATGTAACTCTCAAAAAAAGGGTAGAAGATTGGATTTGAAGTCATAAAGACCTTGTTCAAATTCTGTCCCTGACATATACTAGCAGTGTAAGCATGGAAAAGTCCCCAGTCTCAGACACTTATTAGCTGTGTGATCCTGGGCAAGTGATTTAATCTTGTTTGCCTCAGTTTCCTCATCTGCAAAATGAGCTGGAGAAAGAAATGACAAACCATTCCATTATCTTTGTCAACTTGACATGACTGCAAGGACTGAACAACAACAAATCTGTTAAATAATAAGCACAAATATTAATTTGTCATTAGTTACTAATATATGTTAAGAGTAAGATATAGAGAAATACAACTTGTAAAAAGTCTTCTACTTAATTAGCTTCTAGTCAAACTATCTACACAGGAAAAAACAAACAAACAAACAAAAAATCCCCACACCGATGAAGAATGTCTAGATTATGATAAGCATTTCGATGGACAGCCCATAGAATGAATCTGTCAGTTAATGTCTTTTACAGACACTGTAGATAGACAATGAAGTAGACTCAGAATTGAATAGGAGAGTGCTCTGTATTGCACTTGGAAAACTGTACCTTTGTGCACACTAAACTCCATCTCCTGACTGCGCATTACTTTCACTGATTACCCCTCCTGCCTGAAACTGAACTCTTTCTCTTCTCATTTCCACTTCCTGACTTCCTTCAAGTTTCAGCTAAAGTCCTACCTTCTGCAAAAAGCCTTTTCCAGCTTTCCTTAATATATTTTGTGGTAAAATATTTTTTTTCCATTACATGTAAAAAAATTTTTAAACATTCATTATTTTAAAGATTTTGAGTTCTAAATTCTCTCCCTTTCTCCCCCTCCTCCCCCTCATCAAGAAGACTATAAATTTCATATAAGTTACACATGTGTAGTCATGCAAAACCTATTTCCATATTAGTTCTGTTATGAAAAAAACACCAACCAAAAAAACCCCATAAAAAATAAAGTTAAAAAAAATAAGCTTCAATCTGCATTCAGACTCTCCAGCAGTTCTTTCTCAGGGGGGTGGGGTGGGGTGATAGCACTTTTCATCTTAAGTCCTTTGGAATTGTCTTTGTATTGCCGAAAATTCATTCACAGTTGATCACTGCATAAATTGTTGTTGTTATGTACAATGTTCTCATGGTTTTGCTTACTTCACTTTGTAATAGATCATGTAAGTTTTTCTAGATTTTTATGAGAACTTATAGCTCAACATTTATTATTATAGCACAATAGTATTTCATCACAATCCTATATCACAACTTGTTCAGCCATTCCCCAGTTGATGGGAATCCCCTCATAATTCTTTGCCATCACAAAAAGAACTGCTATAGATATTTTTGTACATGTAAGTCCTTTTCCTTTTTATTTCATATTTCTTTGGGATACATACCTAGTAGTGGTATTGCTGGGTCAAAGGAGCTGCACAGTTTTATAGACCTCTAGAGGGGTGTAGTTCCAAATTGCTCTCCAGATTGGTTGAATCAGTTTACAACTCTACCCACAGTGCATTAATGTTAAAATTTTCCCACATCCTCTACAACATTTGTCATTTTCTGTTTCTGTCATATTAGCTAATTTGGTAGGTGTAGAATGGTACATCAGAGCTGTTTTCAATTGCATTTCCCTAATCAATAGTGATTTGGAGCATTTTTTCATATATCTATAGTTTTGATTACTTCATCTGAAAACTGCTTGTTCATGTTCTTTGGCCATTAATCAACTGGGGGAAAGACTCATATAAATTTGACTCAATTGTCTATATATTTGAGAAAATGAAACTTTTATCAGAGAAACTTTCTATTAAAAAGTTATCAGGGGGGTGGAGCCAAGATGGCTGAGTAGAAGCACCACCTAAATAAACTCTGGCTTCCACCATGTAAAAAGGGGACTCTAAATAAACTTTGGAGCTGCAGAACTCACAAAAATGACACAGAGATGCTAACCTCCCATTGAGGACAGCCCGGCAGGCCGGCAGGAATCGGCCAGCAAAGTGCTCTGGGAGCCGAGCCCAGCACCACACCCAGGCTTTAGCCCCAGGGCGGGCCTGACCAGCCGCGGCCAGAGGGACTCCAGATCAGCAGCAGCTGTGGCCATTTCCAGATTTATCAATACATAGATGCAAAGGACAAGGTGAGAGGCCAGTGCAGTCTGGACTTTGGGACCCAGTAAGTGGGAGTGTGTGGCTTTTACCCCCGGGGCGAGAAACCTCTGAGATGCCAGCACAGCCTGCCAGCGCCACATGGCGGCTTCAGCTCCTGGCCTGCAGAGTGTAGGGGGACCAAGCACCAGTCTGAAGGGTAATCACTCTTGCTTTAACCTGCTTGGATCTGGATTGCAGTCTAGGGTGGAGGTCCTGGGGTGTGTGTCCAGCTTGCCAGAGCATGTGGAGACCTCAGAGAGGGCACCCATCTAATACCTCCGGCAGCTGAGAAAACCCCAGCGTTTGGGACGAAAGCTCCCAATACAAGCTGGTTACAGGCCATAGAGGACCTTAAGAAGCATATAAGAGAAGTGGAGGAAAAATTGGGAAGAGAAATGAGAACAATGCAAGAAAATTTTGAAATGAGAGTCAACAGCCTGACTGAAGAAAATAATACCTAAAAAAACAGACTGACTCAAATGGCAAAGGAGGCTCAAAAAGGCAATGAGGAGAAGAATGCCTTAAAAAGTCGAATTCGCCAGATGGAAAAAGAATCTCAAAAGCTCAATGAGGAGAATCATTGCTTCAGAATTAGATTGGAGCAAATGGAAGCTAACGACTTTATGAGAAATCAAGATGCTGTTAAACAGATCCAAACAAATGAAAGAATAGAAAGCAATGTGAAATATCTCATGGGAAAAACCACTGACCTGGAAAATAGATCCAGGAGAGATAATTTAAAAATTATTGGACTACCTGAAAGCCATGACCAAAGTAAGAACCTAGAAAGCATCCTCCAGGAAGTTCTCAAAGAAAACTGCCCTTACGTTTTAGAACAAGAGGGCAAAATAGAGGTTGAAAGAATCCACCGATCACCTCCTGAAAAAGATCCCAAAAAGAAAACTCCTAGGAATATTATAGCCAGGTTCTGGAATTCCCAGATTAAGGAGAGAATATTACAAACATCCAGGAAGAAACAATTTGAATATTGTGGAAACACAATCAGGATAACCCAGGATCTGGCAGCTTCGACACTGAGGGATCGAAGGGCTTGGAATGTGATATTCCAGAGGCCAAGGGAGCTGGGATTAAAACCAAGAGTCACCTACCCAGCAAAACTGAGTATCATGTTTCAGGGGAAAATATGGTCATTCAGTGGAATACAGGACTTTCAAGCATTCTTGATGAAAAAACCAGAGTTGAATAGAAAATTTGATATTCAGATACAAGAAGAGAAGCATGAGAAGGTAAACAGGGAAAAGAAATCATAAGGAACTTATCAAAGTTGAACTATTAATATTCCTACATGGAAAAACAATAATTGTATCTTATGAAACTTTTCTCAGTAGTTGAAGGGATTTGAAATATATATATGTCTTTAAAAAAAAAGTTATCAGAGACAGATTCAAGATGGCTGAGTAGAAGCAGGTCCTCCCTGCGGCTCCTGGCTTCCACCTTCCCTAATTCATGTAAAAGGGGACTCTAAACAAACTTTGGAGCTAAAGAACCCACAAAATGACAGACAGAAGCTAACCTCCTGCTGAGGACAGCCCGGCAGGCCAGCAGGAATTCTCCAGCGCAGTGGTCTGGGAGCCAAGCCCAGCTCCACGCCAAAGTTTTAGCAGCAGGGTGGGCCTGCTGGAGGGACTCCAGATCACCTGCAGCTGTGATCATTTCCAGATTTATCAATGCATGGATGTGAAGGACAAAGTGAGAGGTCAGTGCAGTCTGGACTTTGAGACCAGTAAGTGGGAATGTCAGCTTTTGCCCTGGGACGAGAAGCCGCTGAGACTCCTGGCACAGCCAGTGCCACATGGCAGCTTCAGCTCCTGGCCTGCAGAATGTAGGGGGACCAAGCGACCAGTCTGAGGGGTACTTGCTCTTGCTTTAACCTGCTTGGATCTGGATTGCAGTCTAGGGTGGAGGTCCTGGAGTGTGTGTCCAGCTTGCCAGAGCATGTGGAGACTTCAGCAAGGGCTCCCAAATAATACCTCTGGCAGCTGAGAAAACCCCAGCGTTTGGGAAAGAAGCTTCCCTGTCTGGTAGCAGAATCCTACTGTGGCAAAAAGCCCAAAAGTGAAGTAATTGAGTGGCAACATGATCAGGCAAAGGAAACAAAACAAACAGAAGAACCCAACATTAGACTCCTATTTTGGGGACAAAAAGGATCAAGCCATGGAACAGGAGGAAAACAGTGAAGTCAGAACTCCTGCACCAAAAACATCAAAGGAAAATACTAGCTGGTTACAGGCCATAGAGGACCTTAAGAAGCATATAAGAGAAGTGGAGGAAAAATTGGGAAGAGAAATGAGAACAATGCAAGAAAAGTATGAAATGAGAGTCAACAGCCTGAGTGAGGAAAATAACACCTTAAAAAACAGACTAACTCAAGTGGCAAAAGAGGCTCAAAAAGGCAATGAGGAGAAGAATGCCTTAAAAAGCCAAATTTGCAGATGGAAAGAGACTCTCAAAAGCTCAATGAGGAGAATCATTCCTTCAGAATTAGATTGGAGTAAATGGAAGCTAATGACTTTATGAGAAACCAAGATGCTGTTAAACAGATCCAAATAAATGAAAGAATAGAAGGCAATGTGAAATATCTCATGGGAAAAACCACTGACCTGGAAAATAGATCAAGGAGAGAGAATTTAAAAATTATTGGACTACCTGAAAGCCATTATCAAAGAAAGAACCTAGAAATCATCCTCGAAGAAATTCTCAAGGAAAACTGCCCTGATGTTTTAGACCCAGAGGGCAAAAGAGAGGTTGAAAGAATCCACTGATCACCTCCTGAAAAAGATCCCAAAAAGAAAACTCCTAGGAATATTACAGCCAGGTTCTGAAATTCGCAGATCAAGGAGAGAATATTACAAGCAGCCAAGAAGAAACAATTTGAATATTGTGGAAAACAAAATCAGGATAACCCAGCATCTGGCAGCTGGATGGAAGGGCTTGGAATGTGATATTCCAGAGGGCAAAGGAGCTGGGATTAAAAGCAATAATCACCTACGTAGCAAAACTGAGTATCATGTTTTAGGGGCAAATATGGTTCATTCAGTGGAATAGAGGACTTTCTAGCATTCTTGCTGCAAAAACCAGAGTTGAATAGAAAATTTGACATTCAGATACAAGAAGCAAGAGAAGCATGAAAAGGTAAACAGGGAAAGGAAATCATAAGGAACTTATCAAAGTGGAACTATTAACATTCCTACATGGAAAAATCATAATAGTAACAGATGAAACTTTTCTCAGTATGAAAATAGTTGGAGGGAATATGCATATATATACATATATACATACATATATACATATATATGTCTATATCGAAGGGTATATGAGCATATGTGTATGTGTGTATATATGTTTACAGGTATACATAGATAGAGGGCACAGGATCAATTTATTAGGAAGGGATGATACTTAAAAGGTGAAATTAAGAGGTGAGAGGGGAATATAATAAGAGGAGATGGGGAGAGACAGAATGGGGGTAAACTATCTCATATAGAAGAGGCAAGGGAAAATGGTTACAATGGAGGGGAAGAATAGAAAGGCAAAAGGGAATGGGTCATCCTTATTCTCATTGAATTTGGCTCTGAGAGGGAATGAAATACACACTAAATAGGGTATCTCACCCTACAGGAGAGTAGGGGGGAAGGGGATGAGAGGTGGGATGATGGAATGGAGGACAGATTGGGGGGGAGGGAATTTGGCAGCACCCACTTTTGAAAAGGGATGGGATCAAAGTAGAGAATAGAAGTAGTGGAAGGTGGGATAGGAGGGAGGGAAATATAGTCAGTCTTTTACAATATATAAACTATGTTAATATTTTGCGTTAGCTACACATGTACAACCTATACTGAACTGGTTATGTTTCCAGTAAAGGCGGATGACAAGGAAGGAAGGGAATGAATCTGGAATTCAAAGTTTTAAAATGAAATGTTTATATATATATATATATATATATATATATATATATATATATATATACTATTAATAATACTATTTTACATGTGATTGGGCAATAAGATATACAGGCACTGGGGCCTAGAGTTCCATCGTACCCTACTGGAAAAGTCAAAGGGGGTATGAAAGAAGATATGGGAGAGAACAGATTGGAGGAGGGGATATACTATGGGACTACTATTTTGGGGCGGTGGGTAGGGGAGAAATTGTCTAATTCAAAATCTGGTGGAAATGAATGATGTAAATCAGAAGTTAATAAAGCATTTGAAAAATGAAAAAAAAGTTATTCCAGTTTTCTGCTTTCCTTCTAATCTTGGCTGCTTTTGTTTTGTTTGTGCAAAATATTTTTAATTTAATGTAATCAAAATTATCCACTTTATATCCCATAATACTCTCTATCTCTTATGTGGTCATAACTTCTTCCCTTATCCATAGATCTGACAGGTAAGTTATTCCATGATTCCTTAATATGCTTTTGGTATCACTCTTTATGCCTAAATCAAAAACTCACTTTGACCTTATTTTATGTAGGGTAGTTTCTGCTATGTGACTTTCCAGTTTTCCCAGCAGTTTTTGTCAAAAAGTGAATTAATGTCCCAGAAGCTGGGATCTTTGAAGTTATTACCTTGTATTGCGTTCCCAATCTATTCCACTGCTCCGCCATTCTATCTTTTTTTTTAAAGCAGTTGGGGTTAAGTAACTTGCTCAAGGTTACAAGTCCAGGTGTTTCTGGGTGAGTGCTAAGTGTCTGAGCCCGGATTCGATCCCCAGGTCATCCCGACAGTGGGGACTCTGCTCTTACTCGATGTGCTCCCTGGCCGTCCCCCGCCATTCTATGTCTTAGCCAGTACCAGGTTGTTTTGATAATTACCTCGTTGTAATAAAGTCTGAGATCTCATATGGCTAGGTCTGCCTTAATCTTCATGCCTGTGTCCTGAGATTATCTTCAGTTAATCCACATTCAGTTTATTCACATTATTTTATTCAATTTATGTATATAACTTTTTTGTATGTAGTAAGTTTCCTTGTTGTTTCATTCTATTGTGAGCTCCTTGAGAATAGGGACTATTTTTTTTAGTCTTTTTATTTTCAAATGCCTAGCACATAGTAGGTGTTTATTAAATGCTTATTGACTGCCTGGCTTTTAGTCACTTGAGACTTTTCCAAAAAATGAAGGGACATTTTAAAACTTCAATTTTCTTTCAGTGATGCTTTATGGACTGTGAGTTCTAGAAGAAAACCCCAGCATGTTAGATGGACAACATTCCCTTCTCCCCTTAACAGCACTCCCTTTCAGTGGAGGGTGGAGCAAGTTGGGGAGGATTGATGGTTGAGAGAAAAAGGAAAAAAAAATGTATAGGATTGGGTTGATGTGATCCCAATTTCATTAAAGTATTGAGCCAAGTAATTATTTAGTAGTTTCATGACTATAAGGGAAATGTGTGTTTAATTTAAATCTAATGTTAAATTGTTTAATTTAATCTAAATCTAATTTTCTCTTTCAGAGGTAAGCACTGAACCCAGGTATTTCTGCCTTTTTTTTTGTCATGGACTTTTCTGGTGAGCCTAAAGCTCATCTTGACATAAAAAACCCTTATCAACTTGATCTTTAGAAGGTTGGGCTTTTTCATTATCTGTTTACAACTTGGTCAAGGAAAGGCATTCAATTCCCCTTTCAGCATTCCTAGTATTCCCATGATTATTTTTGGAACCATATTTCTTGGTTAGAACCTAGTCCTTCTCTCTAACTCTTCATGAGGAATTAAGTTGTATTGCTGGGAGAAACCTAGAGACATCCCTTAGATCTATTTAGCCCTGTTACCTTCAAGTCACCAAATGTCTAGGTAATCCAGAATGAATTCTCTCCCTTGTGCTTAATTTGCTTTTCTTAAGGTAAGCAATGAGCTCTAACTTCACCCTCCCTATGATGACTGAGGCAGAGGACCTAGAACATTTAAACTTAAGGTGTCCAATTGTCACTTAACACTTCAATGTAAAGAATGACCGATTCAGAACTCCTTGGAATGGAGGACAGTGACACGAAAAAACTTTTTCCTTCCTCTTTCCTTTCCCCTCAGTCTTCTAACCCAGGATTCCATTAAAACAGTAGCAAGCCTTTGAGAAAATGCCATAACCCCCTCAACCAGACTTCTGACCTATTTATTTCAAATGGATGGCTTCAAATCCAGTTCTCTACAAAGTCCAAACTATAGTTTAGCTGGAATCCTACAAAAAGGCTTAAAAATATTTCTTATTGGAAACCTATAACTTATGGAATGTAGTATTATGGGATTGTAGTTCTAGATTCATCAGGGACCTTCAAGGTCAACAGTTCTAACCTTATTTTACAGATGAGGAAAGTGAAACCCAGAGAGAGATTAAGTAACTTACATAAGGTCATGTATACAGTAAGTACCAGAAGTGAGATTTGAACCCAGGTCCTCTGATTCTAGAGACAACCAGGTTACTACTATACCACATTCTTAGCCTATTGAATCTCTAATTTTTCAATAACTTTTGAGATTCTCTATCCCTCTAATATATATATTTTTAAAGCAATCGGGGTTAAATAACTTGCTCAAGGTTACACAGCCAGTTATTTCTGGGTGTGGTGCTGAGTGTCTGAGTCTGGGATTCGATCCAGGTCATCCCGACACTGGAGCCATTGCTCTTACTCGCTGAGCCACCTGGCTGCACATATCCCTCTAATCTTTAAGCAGAGGTTTTTAACCCTGTGTCATAGACTCCTCCTAGCACATGATCCTAGTATTCTCATTGCCAATTACTTGCCCTATGTGAAAGTGAAACCTATAACCCCCTTCTCAGAACAATAGTTTTAAGTGAACAAAACAAAACACATAGAATTAAAGGAAAAACAAGTATATCTAAATACAATTATCAGAACCTTTTTTTTTTGAAAAGTTCATGGACCCCAGTTAAGACCACTGATTTAAAGGAAAAGACATTTTAGACACTATCAGTCTAGGTTTACTCTCCTAATATATATATATGTGTGTGTGTGTGTGTGTGTGTGTGTATAAAATGCAATTTTATCATTGATTACATTGAATATTTTTCAATTGCTTTAATATTTTTTTTATTTTTGTTTTCTTGAGGATTTCTGAATCTTTTTGCTATTTAGCTATGTACCGTGATAGAACTCTGAGCCTGGAATCAGGATGACCTGAATTCAAATCTACCCTCAGAAACTTACTAGCTGGGTGACCCTGGGCAAGTCATTTAATCTCTTTTTGCCCCAGTTTCTTCAATGGGGGATAATAATAGCACCTACCTCACAGGGTTATTGTGAGGATCACATGAGATGAAGTTTGTAAAGAGCTTAGCACAGTGCCTGGCACATTATAGACTATAAATGTCAGCTAATTATCTCAGAGATCATCTTATTTGATCCTTTTATGGATGAAGAAACCTGAGGTAAATGAACTTGTTCAAGATAACACATCAAGTTAATGATAGATGCCAGCCAGATCTTTCAGCTCTTAGTCTAGGGTTCTTTCTGGTATAGCACCCTTTGAGAACAGTTTTTTCTTCTAAGTTTATTCTGCTTAGCTAAAGTTTTCAGTTAAAACCTCCCTTTTACAAGACTTCCAAACTGTTTTGAGACATTGCCAATTACTTGCCCTGTGCAGACATTCCAAATCTCTATATTTGTCAAAGGGCATGTTAAGGAAAACTTTATTTGACTAGAATAGTCAATTCTCCAAGTGTTCTAGTTAACCAGAACCACTCCCAAACAGCCTGGAGGAAGCCAGAAGATGACTGAAAACTCTTTTCTGCTCCCTCCCCTGCCTTCCCAACTCAGCCTAGAGTATTGATACCATGTTTCCCCGATAATAAGACACTGTCTTATTATTTTTTTGGACAGAAAAACACCAGAGGGCTTATTTTCAGGGGAGGGCTTATTTTAATGAACATTGACAGCAATTTTAATAAACAGGTAAATGTGAACAAAAAAATGTATCTTTATTCAATAAGCAAATCACTGGGGAAGAACAGGATGACGCGCTCACTGCTGCAGCTCTGATTGGATGCAGCTGGGAGCGCGGTGTGTGTTTCACGGGGGGGGGGGCGGACGGTGCATACAGAGGGTACCGTAATGTAGTGTGTAGCACAGGGGATCACCTTCACTACAGTAGCAATCTCAATAGGGCTTATTTTCGGGGGAGGGCTTATTTTAGAGGAATCTTACACAGTAAGGGGAGGGCTTATTTTTGGGATAGGTCTTATTATCGGGGAAACACGGTAGTAGGTTTAATTCTCTCCCAATTCAACCCAACCACTTCCACTGGTAGGCTTTGAGTAGTTTAACATTTGGCCTATTAATGCAGCTTCATGCTCACCCGGTTCTGTGAACATTGTCGGATCAAGGGCTTCCCGTGAAAGAAAATGTCCTTGGATTTTTCTGATTTATCTCTCTTTCTGTATTGGAGTAGCAAATGTGTACAGAACTCACTCCAATCCACAATATTGTCACGGGCTGTGTGAATCTTTAAAAACAAGGAAACACACATATGTAGATGCACAATAAAACATCTATAGTCAATTTGTGCTTATTTATGTATATTGGTGATATTATAAAATGCCCCCTCCCCAGGTCAAATATATTCCTAGAGTTCCTAAGATCCATAGACTCCCTGGAGAGTAATATTTTTTTTTCCCACGGCTGAGATTCTTTTTAGATTTGAGGCTAGCCAAATCCATTATAAGGCAAACCTTTAAAACAGGACAAGGGCAGGAGTTAGGAAGGTTGACTGCTGCATTCTCTGTTGTCCATGAACCAATTGATGATCATTGGAGCCTGTGGTTGCTTAGGTATAGGCATGAATCCAGTCTCCAGATAGACAAACACTAAATGGGAGCAACAGTGGTGGGAGAAAGGAAGAGAAAAAGAATGGGGGAAGAAAATGGGAACTTGTAGGGCAGATGATATTCTCAGTGTAGCCTGGACCACTACATACAATGTCCAGATGCTACTGCTACATTTCTCCTCCCAGAAAAATGCAAAGTGCAGAAAACTTTTTCTCCTTCCTCATTCTGAACAAATTCTCAGTTCCTCACTGAATGGAGAGTGAATGGATGGTGGTAGTTTTAAAGGCTGGGAAAGAGTACCTTCTTGAAAAGTAGTTCTGTTTGACCATTCCAGTACTCTGATCCGAGAAGCTCAGTCAAAGCATTCTTGAACTCCTGGAGAGTCAAACTTCCTGAGGGATAAGATGTCTCCTTTTTGGGGAGCATCTTGTAACCAGGATTGCACTCAACTTCTGGTTCTGTGTCTTCCTCATTTGGGGCTGTAAAGAGCTGCTCCAAGTGTTTCAAATGACTCAGGTGTAGCTTATCTTCCAGACTATTTTCTTCACTCTGATGAGGGCTAATGATAATAATAACTGACACCAATATAGCACTTTACATACATTATCTTGTTTGATCCTCACCAAAAATCCATGAAGGATAAGTACTATCATCTTCATTTTATGGATAAGGAAACTGAGACAGAGAGATTGGTTGAACTGCCCAGAGTCACACAGCTAGTAAGTGTCTAGGAGACATTTTGTACCCACATTTCCTGAATGTACTTCCAATACTTTGGTCTCCATGCTATGCTTGCTCTTAAGTTAGAAAGGGAAAAAACAAACAAACAAACAACAGAACAAAAACCTTATCAGAGTGGAAAGCTATCTACAATCATCTCTTCAGTGAAAGTATTTCCCTCTTGGAGCAGCTGCTACCTTATGGGATTCCACAGAGTTGAGTGGGAGCCCAGAACCAAATCTTTGTGCTGTTGCCTTGGGCAAATGCAATGAAAATGTTCGAAACCTTAGGAGAGGGATTGGAGCATCCAGTGAAGGGGCTATACACTTTCTCTCCTACTCTTAGACCCTTATGTCACCCAATCCAGAGAGCCCACAGAGGCACTTTTCTGCTTCCTGACCTCCACTCAGACCCGAGAAAATATCAGTGGTCTAAGGTCCAGGAGACCCTGTTTCTCATTCAATTTCTTTCTCCAACCCACTAATCTTAGAGGAGCAACCAGGTGACTAAGGCTCAGAACTGCTTGCCTTTGTCACATAACACCATCCCATATGGTCTGTTTCTTGCACACACTCCAGTGCTTATCTTGAAAAGGACAATAGACAGAACAAGGATAATGGAAACTGAAAAGAGATAAAAGTAAATGTGTCAAGTTCAGAAACTACATAAGTGGAAGATCAAAATCTGACAGAAGTGGAGAGAGAGGGACATCACCAGAAGTCAGCACATGCCCCGGTAAATTGACCTGCAAACTTTAGGAGTTGAAATACTACTTCATAAAAATATGAGGTAACATAATAGAATGCAGATCACACACACAAAAAAGAAATACTATGGGTTAAAAGAGGCCTATACAGCATACAGCTCCAAAGCACAGAGGTTGTAAAGAAAGAAAAAATGTGAAAAGTGCTTTGCCATGACCAGCTGGACCTGCTTTTCACTAGTCATTATTGTGCACACCATGTAACTGGGCGGGGGAGGGGGGGGGGTTGCTACTGGTGCACTCTCTCCTGTTTGTCATATGACCTACAGCAACCAACCATCGTCAGTCTGTCTCTAGTCTGAGACAAGAGAGAGTCGTATCTTTTTGCTGTTTTCAGTTGTTACTAGATGTAAATAGTAAGAAAATCTGAAAAATACATTAAAACTTGTACTGTTTAGCAATATAATTTTTAAAACTTTAATCTGATTTCATGATAAATAAAAATCTTAAGTAATAAGTGTAATTAATTGATGTCAATTGAAATTTCCCTTTTTTAATATGGTTTATTTGCAAAACAGTTTAGTTGTTAATTATACCTTTATTTGGAAAGTGAGCTGCTAAAATATCTATCTGTGTCCTGAAGAAGTTTAGCCTATATTTTAATTTTGGCTCCTACCTACTGCCAAGTCGTGCAGGTCTGGGTTAAAAGAAGTCTAAAAGGTAAACTCAGACATAGTACAGCTAGGTCTCAATACAAACAAAATGAATCCCTTGAATTGTCTGCATGTATTCAAATTTACAATTATTTGAAGTCTTAATTATGTAAAATATGGTCATTGTTTTTAGCCCAGTGGAAGCATGCAGTATGAATTTGAAAAATGTGACCACTCCAGAGGATTCATATTCACATTAATTGGGAACTAGCTATAATTCCATAAGTTATAAACAGATTCTAGAAGAAATAATGACTAGATGACAAGGAATATAAGAATGGCTTGAAGTTGTAAGCAAGAGACGAAAAAGAATGAAATCAGGACTTAAATAAGAACTTTGGAGGGAAAAGTAGAAGTAAAATAAATAGCTTTGAACAGAAAGTTAAAAAAAACCTCTAAGAAGAGATGATCTGTAAAATATGATATCAAAACTCAACAAGCCATGAGACTACAAAGTCAAAAGTTTTTTTTTTCAAAAAGGAAAATGTTAGATATTTGTCATAAAAAATAAGTGATCTCGGAAATAGGTTTTGGAGAGATAATTCAAGAATTATTGAACTCTCTGAAAATCATGATCAATCCACAACATAACATATGTGTGCTTGTGTGTGTGTGCATGTGTGCAATAACACAAAGGAAAAGTTCTCAGATCTGTTAGAACTACATGGCAAAGTCTAGTAGAAAGAATACACCGATAACCTCCTGAAATAAAATACAAGTTTAACACATGAAGGAATGTCATTGTTAAAATTCATAATTTCCAGATTAAAAAAAATACTGCAAGCATCCAGAAAGATAAAGTACAAAAAAATCACAGTTGGAATCCACATACAATTATGCTAAAAAGTACGGAAAAAGGAAGAAAATCTTGGGAGTGCAATATCCTAAAAGGCAAAAGATATAGTCAAGATTTAAAAGTGACTATAATAACACAGGGGAAAAAGGAACTATTAGTAGAATAGAGGCTTTTTAAGTATTCCTGATGAAAAGATTAGAGGTGGTTAGACACTTAGAGCTACAAACAGGAGTCAAAAGAAACCCAGAAAGGAACTTTAAAATGGTAAAGTTCTACTACAGAGTGAAAATTCAAGTATCCTTTCAAAATCCTACTGCTTTCAAGGGAGTTAAAACAACAAAGGGCCTGGGTGTAGTTTTGTTTTATTTTATTGGTTTCAACAGAGTAAATAAAAAAGAAAGGAATATATCAAGGAAAATAATGAAAAAGGATGAAAATTTTATATAGTTGTAGAATATTTTACAACAATGTGGTATTTACACAATTCTGGTGTGAAAAAAAGGAGAATACAAATATTAATCTCAGGAATTCAGTCTTATCTGAACTGATGAAGAAGCATTAAACACTCAGAGTTTGGTGTAGAAATACATGAAGAATAATGGTTGGTTGATTGTTTGATGTCCTTTGTTCCTGAAGAGGACCAAAATGACACCACTATGTTGAAATAAATACTGTGTTTCCTACTGTAGCTGATCAATTCAATTCAAGCTTGGAAGTATCTGCTACAGGTCAGGCACAAATAGTCCACAAGACTATTTGGAGTAGAGTCGTCTCTAAATTTGCACATTTCACATTTCTTTTGAGCTACTGCAATTCCATTTCACTCAAAGAACACAGCACCTTCTTTGATGCCATATTGGATGTTCCTTTGCCAGTATCTATTCAGTGTTCTTTAGAGACCCCTTGAGAACATTCTTGTGTCGCATCTCCTGACCACCAAGTGAGCTCCTGCCTTACATGAGTTGTCTGTAAAATAGACTTTTAGGCAAATGTATATTTGGCTTTCAAACAATGTGGGTAGACCATCAGAGTTGTGTTCTCTGCAATAGATCAATTTAGCTCAAGAAAGGACCTCAGTGTCTTGTACCTTATCTTATCAGGTGATCTTCAGACTTTTCCTAAAACAATTCAAATGGAGGTAATTCACTTCCTTGGCATGGCACTGATATATTGTTCAGGTTTTACAGGCATACAACGAGGTTAGCACAATGAATCTGTAGACCTTTAGTTTGGTCTAATACTTCTTCTCTCCACACTTTCTTTCAGTCTCCCAAACATGAGCTAGCTCTAATAATACATGTTTCAACCTCCTAATTTATGTGTATATCCCTGGAAAGTATTCTGCAAAGGTAAGTGAATATATCCATAGTAATCAAAATTTCTCCATTTGCTGCAACCAATGGTTCCAGGTATGGATTGTGTGGTACTGGCTGGTGGAAAAGCTGTGTTTTCTTGGTGTACATTGTTAGACCCAAATTAGCACAAGCAGTAGAGAATCAATGCAAACTTTTGGTGCACTTCAACTTCAGAGACTGCATTGAGAGCACAATCATCTGCAAACAAAAAATCATGCACCAACACTCCCTCCACTTAAGTCTTGGCTTGTAGCCTTTTCAAGTTAAATAACAACCTTGATGCTGTTTTTGTCCTAATTAAAAGTGTTTTCCAATATTACTGAAAAAAAAATCATGCTTTTTGAGTATGGGAGCAAACACACAGCTTTGCTTCACTCCACTGGTGACTGGAAAAGCATCAGAGAATCATCCACTATCCAGAACTGGGCAAGCACGCCATTATGAAATTGCTGTAACAATACTGGTGAATTCTCTGAGAAACCAAATTTTGACATTTTCCACAAGTCCTCAGAATTCTGTATAGACCTCTGTTCTGCTCATGGCATTTCTCCTGGAATTGTTGAGCAGCAGACACCATATTGACTATTCCTCAGCCCTTTCTGAAGCCGTACTAGCTCCCAGGTAGAAGACCATCTTCCAGGTGAGGAATCAGCCTATTAAGGAGGATTCTGGCAAGAATCTTGTCAGCAATGACTATGTCCTTGTACTCCTGGGAGATAATTTCTTCTTGCAATATAGCCCAGAAAATTTCAGGTTAGCTTTTGTATAAGCATTTGACTCTCTGCTTTATAAACTATTGGAATAGAATCAACACCAGGTACTTTGCCACATGAAAGGGGCCTAAAGTTGGAATTTCAGCTAGAGAGAGATTGACTTCAGGCTGAGGTATATGGTCAATGGTTTCAGCATTGATTGATGATGGTCTGTTGAGAACTCTAAGGAAGTGTTCAGCCTCTCTCTCCAGGATCATGTCCTTATTACTAATCAAGGTAGCTCCAGCTACACTAAGTAGTTGAGATGCCCATAAACAGCCTTCAGAGCATCATAAAAATGCTTTGGATTGTTACTATCATCATAAAACTGAATTACATCTGCCTTCTTACTGAGCCAAAAATCCTATTATTTCTCTAAGCTTCATTTACACTTTTGTTGGAGCTAAATGCTGTCTTTTTAAGAAACGATGAACTATTCTGCTGGTAAACCAAGTGCAGTTCTTGTTTTTTGTTTAGTGGTTTCTGAATTACCCCATCATTATTGTTAAACCAATCTTGATGTTTTCAACTATTCCAGCCCAGATGAGTAAATGCAGTAACTGTCCATCAATCTCTGAAAGCTTGCCCACTCCTTTTCTGTTCTACTGTTGACAACTATGTGTTGGCTCAAATTTTCCTCCAAATTATCAATGAACTGTTTCTGCTGGAACTCTATTCTGTTGACATTAAATATTCTCTTTAGTCATCTTGCCTTGGGGCCACTGCTTTTGTTGAATGAGAAAGTTTATCTTGGAGAGGCTAAGTTTAGGATCAGCCAGCACTCAGTGCCAGGCATCACCTTTGTCACTCTCACATCCAGTCTCTTCTCCCCACAATGATATAGTGTATTAAATGCCAATTTTTGCTGCTAGAGTACATGCATGAAGTTTTATTTCATTGAGGTGGATGGAAACAGTGTTGGTGATACAAAGGTCATGAGATACATAAGTCTTCATTAGTAAGTGACCATTGATTGCTCTTGCTGTTTCTGACTCTGCCAAGGACTCCTTGCAATGCCAGGTAGTCTGCCTACTCTTGCATTAAAGCCACCCAGAATTACAAGCTTGTCCTCTTTTGGCACATTGATGATGAGGGTCTCCAAGTCTTTATGAAATTTTTCTTTGACCTCATCAGGGTTCATCACAGTGGGAGCATATGCATTGATGATGGTGGTGTGGCACTTTTCTGAGAGTGGCAGTTGTGAGTTTGTCATTCACTACTTTTAGTAGGAATACAAGTTTGTTGACTAAATTAGTTTTGATAGCAAAACCTACGTTGTTCCCCTTCATTTTGATCATTCCAGAAAAATGTGTATGTAGCTCCAACTTCAGTAAACTGGACTTCATTTGCCAGATTTCTTTCACTCAGGGTTGCTATTTGGATGTGATATCTGCTAAGTTCTCTCACAACAAGAGCTGTCTTCTTTCATGTCTACTGGATTTAGTATTGTCCGTATGCAATGTACTGATGGTGATTGGAATCATCTTTGCAAAAGGTTTTGTATTTGTGTTTGTGTGTGTGTGTGTGTTTTGGCCACAGAGTGGGATCCCTGCCTGCTGAGGTAAACAGGCCAGGGTTGAGTGAAGCAAACCATTTTTAGGGTACTTTTTGAAACCCCTTACTCACACCAGGAGGTGCGCTCTCTGGTCCTCTAAAAAGGCTATTTAGATAACCACAGGGCTGCTGAATCACACTGCTGCTTCCAGTAAAAAAAAAAATGACCCTGTGGTCTGGGCTGCCTGTGAGCAGGGTTGTGACTATGGCCCCTAGTGTATTCGCACCTGCTGCTTCATCACTTGCCTGTTGCCACAGGACTTTGAGATAGGTAAAAATGGTAAAATGGTATGGGTGATGTCTTTTCACTCACACATAAATTGGATTTAAGTGAGGCAGAGTTGCTCATAGTCATTGGTTTCATTATCTCTTCCAGAGTCCTCAAAGTTCAGTGACAAGACAAAGTCAAAATGACTGGTGATGGCTTGGGATGCAGTGGGTGACCTTGGTGTCTCCAGTGTCTAACCAAGCTCCGAGAGCTACTCAAGTGCCTGCTTCAGTTGCCTTCATAGCTGTTGGAATATTGTTTTCATCTGTCCATCCTGTTGGGGGGATGTCTTCACATGCTTGGGATAGACACCTTCTCTAACTCACCAAAGAGTTTGAGACCCCCTCAGTTACCCTCAATCTGGTTTAGCCCTTCTGGTTTACTGGGGTATTGCTGCTGCATATGCTACAGCTTCTTTTTTTTTCTTTTTTTCTTTTTGGAGGGGGGAAGGAAGGATAATTGGGGTTAAGTGATTTACCCAAGGTCACACGGCTAGTTTTTTGTGTTAAGTGTCTGAGGCCAGATTTGAGCTCAGGTCCTGCTGACTCCAGGGCCCGTGCTCTAATTCACTGAGCCACCTAGCCACCCCCATATGCTACAGCTTCTTGAAGCCATAGGTGAGAGTTGGGTGAATCAGATGGACACAAAATGTGGAAAGCAACCCAGAAAAAGGCTTGGCAGTCCTCACACCAGTGGTGCTAGTCTTCCCTGAACACATCTTAGACCCAATTAACAATAATAGGGGAGGGGGCGGAGCCAAGATGGCAGAGTAGAAGCAGGACCTTCCCACAGCTTCGGCTTCCACCCTCCCCAATCCATGTAAAAAGGGGACTCTAAACAGACTTTAGAGCTGCAGAACCCACAAAATGACACAGAGAAGCTAACCTCCCGCTGAGGACAGCCTGGCAGGCCAGCAGGAATCCAGCACATCACTCTGGGAGCTGAGGCCAGTCCCACACCAAGGCTTTAGCCCCAGGGCGGGCTGACCAGCACCAGAGGGACTCGAGATCAGCAGCAGCTGTGGCCGTTTCCAGATTTATCAGCACATAGACACAAAGGACAAAGTGAGAGGTCAGTATAGTCTGGACTTTGGGAGTGTGTGGCTTTTACCCCCGGGGCGAAAAGCCGCTGAGAGGAAAGCACAGCCAGCCAGTGCCACTTGGCAGCTTCAGCTCCTGGCCTGCAGAGTGTAGGGGGACCAAGCACCAGTCTGAAGGGTAATCACTCTTGCTTTAACCTGCTTGGATCTGGATTGCATTCTAGGGTGGAGGTTCTGGAGTGTGTGTCCAGCTTGCCAGAGTGTGTGGAGACCTCAGAGAGGGCACCCATCTAATAACTCTGGCAGCTGAGAAAACCCCAGCGTTTGGGACGAAAGCTCCCCTGTCTGGTGGCAGAGTCCTACTGTGGCAAAAAGCCCATAAGTCAAATAATTGAGTGGCAAAATGAGCAGGCAAAGGAAACAAAGCAGACAGAAGATTCCAATACACTCCTATTTTGGGGACAAAAAGGAGCAAAGCATGGAACAGGAGGAAAACAGTGAAGTCAGAACTCCTGCACCAAAAGCTTCAAAGGAAAATACAAGCTGGTTACAGGCCATAGAGGACCTTAAGAAAGATTTTGAAAACCAAATAAGAGAACTGGAGGAAAAATTGGGAAGAGAAATGAGAACAATGCAACAAAATTATGAAATGAGAGTCAACAGCCTGACTAAGGAAAATAATACCTTAAAAAACAGACTGACTCAAATGGCAAAGGAGGCCCAAAAAGGCAATGAGGAGAAGAATGCCTTAAAAAGTCGAATTTGTGAGATGGAAAAAGAATCTCAAAAACTCAATGAGGAGAATCATGGCTTCAGAATTAGATTGCAGCAAAAGGAAGCTAATGACTTTATGAGAAATCAAGATGCTGTTAAACAGATCCAAACAAATGAAAGAATAGAAGGCAATGTGAAATATCTCATGGGAAAAACCACTGACCCAGAAGGTAGATCCAGGAGAGATAATTTAAAAATTATTGGACTGCCTAAAAGCTATGACCAAAGTAAGAACCTAGAAATCATCCTCCAGGAAGTTCTCAAAGAAAACTGCCCTTACGTTTTAGAACGAGAGGGCAAAATAGAGGTTGAAAGAATCCACCGATCACCTCCTTAAAAAGATCCCAAAAAGAAAACTCCTAGGAATATTGTAGCCAGGTTCCGGAATTCCCAGATTAAGGAGAGAATATTACAAGCAGCCAGGAAGAAACAATTTGAATATTGTGGAAACACAATCAGGATAACCCAGGATCTGGCAGCTTCTACACTGAGGGATTGAAGGGCTTGGAATATGATATTCTGGAGGGCAAAGGAGCTGGGATTAAAACCAAGAATCACCTACCCAGTAAAACTGAGTATCATGTTTCAGGGGAAAATATGATCATTCAGTGGAATAGAGGACTTTCAAGCATTCTTGCTGCAAAAACCAGAGTTGAATAGAAAATTTGACATTCAGATACAAGAAGCAAGAGAAGCATGAGAATGTAAACAGGGAAAAGAAATCATAAGGAACTTATCAAAGTTGAACTATTAACATTCCTACATGGAAAAATATGAAACTTTTCTCAGTAGTTGAAGCTATTAGAAATATATATATGTGAATGTTTGTATATATGTTTACAGGTATACATAGATAGAGGGCACAGGTCCAATTTAACAGGAAGGAATGATACTTAAAAGGTGAAATTAAGAGGTGAGAGAGGAATATAATGAAAGGAGATGGGGAGAGACAGATTGGGGTAAACTATCTCATACAGAAGAGGGAAGGGAAAATGGTTACAATGGAGGGAAAGAATAGGAAGGCAAAAGAGAATGGGTCAACCTTATTCCCATTGAATTTGGCTTGAGGAGGGAGTGAAATACACATGAAATAGGGTATCTCACCCTCCAGGAAAATAGGTGGGGAAGGGGATAACAAGGGGGATAAAAGAAGGGAGGGTAGGCTGGGGGGAAGGGAGGTTGGAAGCACTCACTTTTAAAAATAGAGGGATAAAAGTGGAGAGTAGAGCGGGGTGGGAGGTGGGAATGGAGGGAGGGAAGTGTAATCAGTCTTTTACAATGTATCTACTATGTTATTGTTTTGCATTAGCCACACATGTGCAACCTGTGCTGAGCTGTGTATCTCCCCAGTGGAGGTGGGTGACGGGGAGGGAGGGGAGTGAGTCTGGAGTTGAAAGTTTTGAAATCAAATATTCAAATATGTATATGTATATGTGTATATGTGTGTGTGTGTATATGTATACATGTGTATATATATGTATATACTATCATTAATACCATCTTGCATGTAATTGGGAGGTGGGATGTGCAGGCGCTGGGGCATGGAGATCCACTGGAAAGGTGGAAGGGGGTGTGGGGGAGGATGTGGCAGGGAGCGGATTGGAGGAGGTGATATCCTGTGGGACTGTTATTTTGGGGCGGTGAGTGGGGGGGGAAGTAGGGAGAGAATTTGTGGCTCGGGATCTGGCGGAAACAGATGATGTAGATCAGAAGTTAATAAAGCATTAAAACAATAATAGGGAAACAGGCAAGTACAGGGAGAGGGAAGAGGTGATTTAAAGAATGGTGGAGTCATGGAAAGAATAGAAAAAAAGGTAAATATCAGCTTCAGAGAGTGAATTATAAAGGAGAAATTAAAAATAAAGAAAATACAAGAGGCAAAGATTGAAGCCTGAGTGAAGAGAGGCAGAGGTGTAAAGACAGACTACTTAGTTCAGTCATAGGTTCAGATGATGAAGAGACAGATGGAGTTGATAATCACAATCATGAATATAAATAGTATGAACTCACTCATAAAATAGAGGGGAGCAGAATAGATTAGAAAGCAGAATTCAACATTTTATTGTTTATAAGAAAAATACTTGAAATAAATGAATTCACAGTTTTACAATGAGAGACTAGGTCAGAATTTACTGTGCCTCATGTGACTTTAAAGTAGAGGGGGTGGCAATCATAATCTCAGACAAGGCAATAGTAAAAATAGATATGGATAAAAGAGATAAGCTGAGGGGGGGGGGAGCACAGTTAGGTGGTGCAGTGAATAGAGCACCAGCCCTGGAGTCAGGAGGACCTGAGTTCAAATCCAGTCTAAGATACTTGACACACTTACTAGGTGTGTGACCTTGGGCAAGTCACTTAATCCCAACTGCCCTGACTTCCCCCCTCCAAAAAAAAAAAAAAGAGATAGAGAAGCTGGGGTAGTTAGGTGGTGGAGTGAGTAGAGCACTGGTCCTGGAGTCAGGAGGACCTGGGTTTGGATCCGGCTTCAGACACTTGACATACGGTGCAGGCCATACTACTTCAGCAGGCACAGGGGGTATGTGGAGGTTCTACACTGAAGATTCCCCTGGGGCTCAAAGTTGGTTCTGTTCCTGTATTGGTCATGAGTCTTCTGTTCATTGCTTCAGTGTTTATGTTGCATATTTGGTGCAAGTACACACGTTGATAGACATAGCGGCCTACACACACCGAAAAACTAACTGTGTGACCTCGTTCAAGTCACTTAACCCCAATTGCCCTCCCCTCCCCCCTCCAAAAAAGCAAAAAAATCTAAAAAAAAAAGAGAGAGAAGCTGGGAAATTATATTATACTAAAAGATACCATCATAAGTAATCTCTCTTTATATATATATATATGTATATATATATGTACATATATAAACATACATACATGCATACACACATGTACACACATGTATATTAACTGAATGGTATAGCTCCTAAGTACTTAAAAAGAAAAGCTAGTTGAATTACAAAAAGCAAAAGCAAAACTTGAATAACTGGAGACCTTAGTAAGCCTTTTTCAGAACTAGAAACATTTAACAAAAAGATAAACAAGAAAGAAGTTAAACTACCTAAAAAGAATTTGTAAGAAAATTAGATACAAAAGCTCTCTGGTACCTACTGACTGGGAATAGAAACAAATATACATGTCTATATATTGCTATCATCTATCTGTCTATTTATTTATCTGTCTATCTATCATCTACTGTGCATGATGGTACCTTTATAAAAATTAACTATGTGCTAGGGTCTAAAAACCTCAAACAAATTCAGAAGAATAAAAATATGAAATTTATCCTTTGCTGCTCACAGTAATAAAAATTATAGTTGGTCAAGGACATTCAAAGAAATGAAGAATTCAAAAATTAAATATAAACTAATTTATTCTAAATAATTGATAGATCTAAGAACAAATCACATAAACAATGATAATTTCATCAAAGAAAATTACAATATGGTAATATTCCAATTGGACATAGCCAAGGAAGAGAATGCACAAAAAATGAAGAGGAAATAAAAGTTTTGGTATGTTTTCTCATTTTTGACATTTTCTTTGAGAAAATTTTCAGAAACTCTTTTGTCTATATGCCAAAAAAATTGAAAATGAAATGGATTAATATTTGCAAAAAAATAAATATAAATTTTTTTTGTGGGGTGGAGCAAAGATAGTGGAATGGAAGCAGTAACTTTTCTAAGTTCCTCTGTGAATCCAGTCACTAAACTTTATTTTATTTTTTTTTTGTATTTGCCATTTTATTATGTGTAACCTGTAAATTTTTATGCAGATGAAACCTGTGACAGATGAGCTTCAGAAAACACACTTGATACAAAGGAATTTTTAAAAGTTCGTTATAGACAAATTAAAAAAGGTCTTGAAAATCAACTCGTATTTTCATTTTTTAGTTCTTTATAAAACAGTAATCTTTCAAAAAACTCTCCTTGCACATAAAGTCCACCATGCTTTTGGTCCAGAATATAACTGTTGTCAGAAAGATGTATGCAGCTATGTCTATCAAAGTGTGTACTTGCACCAAATATGCAACATAAACACTGAAGCAATGAACAGAAGACTCATGACCAATACAGGAACAGGACCAACTTTGAGCCCCAGGGGAATCTTCAGTGTAGAACCTCCACATACCCCCTGTGCCTGCTGAAGTAGTACGGCCTGCACTCCTTGTCTCACAGCTGGCATTTTTCCTTTGCCTAACTGTGGATCCCACGCCCCTGGGAAATTGGCCTGTGGTGCCCACGTTGGCACTTCTGGGAGTAGGACCCAGCATTGCTGCAGGGGAGGAGACGGCAGACGCAGTTGCAGACCTTCCAACCACTGTGTCAGTAAACGCAACCAGAAGAGTCTAGTCACTAAACTTTAAAAAGTGAATCTGAATGGATTTTGTAGTGTCAGAATCAACTGGGAGACAGAGTGTGGCAGAATACAGCACAGGAAAGTACCGACGTGTGTCCGGGCAAGGGGAGCATGGAGCACACCGGGACTGCAACAGCTTGAGAGCAGACAACAGTAGAGAGAAAAGGAGCCCCAGTCAGCAGACTCACCCACCCCAAGGGTGATTTGCAGCCATCTAACCAGCATCTCACCACTGGATGGGAGGATCCATTGGAGCTGGGTAAGAGAAACCTCAGGGACCCTCAGCAGAGACAGCAGCTTCTCCTGTGGCTATCAGCCCCAGCCTGGAAGTTTAAAAATCACCTGCCTGATTTTTCAGGGGCCAGGATGGCAAAGTAAACTCTGCCTGCTCAGATTCCCACTCCCTGACCAAGAAAACCCAGAGATAAATGTCCCACCCAGAGTAAAATCCTGAATTAGTGAAAACAGCCTCAGGCTTAGGACTGACTGAGAAAGGGTGTAACAGAGGCCCCAACGAGTCTGAAGAGAAGAGGGGGAGGGGTCCCAACAAGCCCCACCTCACCTGACCAGCAAAATCCTGCCTAAACTTTAGCCCAGAGACATAGAGTCAGAAATCTGAAGTGACTAGACCACCCTTCCCCCACAGATTACTCTGTGAGCCTCAGTGTAACTCAGGGGAAACACTGAGGGTCCTGGCCTTGGCCTCAATCTAGACACCCAGAGGCTACAGCACACAAAGTCGACAACCAGGCCCTTAGCTCCCAGCCTGAGAAATTAGGAAATAGGAAATTACAATGGGAAGGAAAGAAGCTGAGAAGGAGAAGGGGAAGGCAAGAAAATAGATTAGAACTTATTATAATGAGCAAGAACAACCAAACACAGAGGACAACATGGACTCTATACTCACACCTGAGACCACAGAAAGAAATATGAACTGGTCTCAAGCCCAAAAAGCATTCTTGGAGGAGCTCAAGAAAGATTTTAAAATCCAAATTAGGTAAGTAGAAGATAAATTTAAATCTACAGTGACCAAATTGGAAAAAAGTCTCCCTAAAGAAAACAAATCCTTAAAAAGTAGAAGTAATTGGAGAAAATTCCTCCCTAAAAAAGGACCTTCAAAAACTAACCAAAGAGAATAATTCACTAAAAATTAGAATCAGTCAAATTGGAGCTCAGGACCCTATGATGTACCAAGAGTCAATCAAACAAAACATGAAGACTGAAAAATTGGAAGAAGGTGTAAAATATCTCATTGGAAAAACAACTGACATGGAGAACAGATCCAGGACAAATAACTTAAGAATTATTTGTCTACTGGAAAGCCATGATGAAAAAATCAGCCTGGACAACATCCTCCAAGAGATTGTCAAAGAAAACTGTCCTGAGGTCCTGGAATCAGAAGGTACAATAGTTATTGAAAGAATTCACTGGTCTCCTCCTGAAAGAGATTCCAAATTGAAAAATCCAAGAAATATAGTAGCCAAATTCCAAAATTACAAGATGAAGGAGAAAATACTGCAAGCAGCCAAAAGAAACAATTCAAATATTGTGGAACCATAGTCAGGATCACACAGGACCTAGCAGCTTCTACATTAAAAGATCGGAGGGATTGGAATTTGATATTTCATAAGGCAAAAGAGCTAGGACTGCAACCAAGGATTAATTACCTGGCAAAACAGAGCATAATCTTTCAGGCAAGGAGATAGTCATTTAATGAAATAAGGGACTTTCAGACTTTCCTGATGAAAAAGCCAGAGCTCAATGAAAAATTTTATGTCAATTACAAGACACAAGAAAGACATAAAAAGGCAAATAAGAAAAACACATACTCACACATACACACATGCACACACGTACACTCACACACACATGCACATAACTTGGGATGCAATAAGAGCAAAATGTTTACATCCCTGTATGAGAAGCTGATAACTGTCAATATTGAAATTTATATTATTATCATGACCTTTAAAAGGGTTATACATAGATAGAGGTTGTGGGTATAAATGAACTAATCTGGTGATAAAAAAAAACCTTATTAAGGGGGTCAAAGGGACTGTAATGTGATAAAAGGAAAGGATGAGATGGAAAAAGGTAAATTATGCCATATGAAGAGGCTTAAAAGCACCCTATAGTAGAGGGGAAGGAAAGAGGGACAGGAACATCATTTGAACATTATTCTCACTGGTTCTAGTTCAAAGAGTGATCAACATAATCAGTTAAGTTTAAGATTCTAACGTGAAAAGACACAAAAACTCATTAAATAGAGGGAAAGGAGGGAGGGAGAGGACCACTGTATGAAATTTACCCTCATTGGTTTGGTATCAAAGGGGGAATAACACTCTGATAAGTATAAAAATCTATTATGTACTATAAGTAGTAGGAGGGTAAGGGGGGGGAATAAAAAGGGAGGTATTAAAAGGGAGGGAAATAGTAATAAGGGGAGAGGGTAGGTAAAGAAGGGGGAGGTTACAGGGAGGGAAAACTGAAGGAGGTGGTGGTCAAAAGGAAAACCCTTAAGGAGAGGAAGGGAGAAGGAAGAAACAAAAAACATAAGCAGGGGAGGGAATAGGATGGAGGGAAAGAGACAGATAGTCATCATTACTGTGAATATGAATGGGATGAACTCTCCCATAAAAGAGAGGAAGATAGCAGAATCGATTAAAAACCATAATCCTACAGTGTGCTGTCTACAAGAAACACATTTGAAACAAAGGGATACCCACAGGGCAAAGGTAAAAGGCTAGAGTAGGATATATTATGTCTCAGCTAAAGTAAAAAAAGCAGGGGTAGCAATCCTTATCTCAGATAAAGCAAAAGCAAAAATAGATCTAATTAAAAGAGATAAGGAAGGAAACTACATCCTGCTAAAAGGCACCCTCGAGAATGAAGCAATATCATTACTTAACATATAGGCACCAAGTGGTATAGCGTCCAAATTTCTAGAGTAGAAGTTAAGGGAATTAGAGGAAGAAATAGGTAGCAAAACTATACTAGTGGGAGACATTAATCTCCCCCCTCTCTGAACTTGATAAATCTAACCTCAGAACAAACAAGAAAGAAGTTAAGGAGATGAATAGAATTTTAGAGAGGCGAGATATGATAGATCTCTGGAGAAAACTGAATGGGTATAAAAAGGAATATACTTTCCTCTCAGTGGTTCATGGCACATACTCAAAAATTGTGATGTTCTAGGACATAAAAACGTCACAATTGAGTGCAGAAAGGCAGAAATATTAAATGCATCCTTCTCAGATCACAATGCAATAACAATCATATGCAATAAATGGTCATGGAAAGATAGACTAAAAACTAATTGGAAAATAAATAATTTAATCCTAAAGAATGAGTGGGTCAAACAAGAAATCATAGAAACGATCAGTAACTTTATTCAAGAGAATGACAATAATGAGACAACATACCAAAATGTGTGGGATGCATTAAAGGCAGTTCTTAGGGGAAGTTTTATATCCCTGAGTGCATACATGAATAAATTAGAGAAATGGGAGGTCAGTGAACTGGGCATGCAATTGAAAAAGCTAGAAAAAGAACAAATTGAAAATCCACAAAAAATACTAAATTAGAAATACTGAAAACCAAACGAGAGATTAATAAAATTGAAATTATGAAAATTATTGAATTAATAAATAAAACTAAGAGCTGGTTTTATGAAAAAAACCAATAAAATTGACAGACCCTTAGTCAATATGATGAAAAAAGAAAGAAAACCAAATTAGGAATATCAAAAATGAAAAGGCTGAATCTACCTCCAATGAAGAGGAAATCAAAACAATAATTAGGAATTATTTTTCCCAATTGCATGCATATAAATTTGACAATCTTAAGGAAATGGATGAATATTTACAAAAATACAAGTTGCCCAGATTAACTGAAGAGGAAGTAAATTACTTAACCCCATCTCAGAAAAAGAAATCAAACAAGCCATCAGTGAACTCCCTAGGGAAAAATCTCCAGGGCCAGATGGATTTCCTAGTGAATTCTATCAAACATTTAAAGAACAATTTACTCCAATACTCTACAAACTATTTGGGAAAATTAGTGAAGAAGGAGTCCTACCAAATTCTTTTTATGATACAAATATGATACTGATACCTAAATCAGGAACAGATAAAACAGAGAAAGAAAATTATAGACCAATTTCCCTCATGAATGTAGATGCAAAAATTTTGAATAAAATATTAGCTAAAAGACTACAGCAACTTATCTCAAGAATAATACACCTTGATCAGGTAGGATTTATTCCAGGAATGCAAGGATGGTTTAATATTAGGAAAACCATCATATCAACAATAAAACTAGCAGAAGCCACATGATTATCTCAATAGATGCAGGCTTTTGACAAAATACAACATCCATTCCTATTAAAAACATTAGAAAGTATAGGAATAGATTAAGCCTTCTTTAAAATAATAGGTAGCATCTATTTAAAGCCATCAGCAAGTATTGTATGTAATGGGTATAAACTAGAAGCATTTCCAACAAGATCAGGGGTGAAACAAGGGTGTCCACTATCACCCCTCTTATTCAATCTGGTACTAGAAATGTTAGCAGCAGCAATTAGAGAAGAAAAAGAAATCAAAGGAATCAAATTAGGCAAAGAAGAGACCAAGTTATCACTCTTTGTAGATGATATGATGATATATTTAGAGAATCCTAGAGAATCAAGTAAAAAACTACTTGAGACAATAAATAAATTTGGCAAAGTTGCAGGATATAAAAAAGCCCCACATAAATCCTTGGCATTCCTATATATTTCCAATGAAATTCAACAGCAAGAGATAGAAAGAGAAATCCCATTTAAAGTTACTGTAGACATTATAAAATATCTAGGAATCTACCTGACAAAACAAACCTATATAATCACAACTACAAAACACTTTTCACACAAATAAAGTCAGATCTAACTAATTGGAAAAATATCAATTGCTTGTGGCTGGGTTGAGCTAATATAATAAAAACAACATTTTTACCTAAATTAAAATATATATTTAGTCCCATACCAATCAATTTACCAAAAAAAACTACTTTATAGAGCTAGAAAATTTAGCAACAAAGTTCATTTGGAAGAACAAATGGTCCAGAATATCAAGGGAATTAATGAAAAGAAATGCTAGTGTAGGTGGACTAGCTATTGCAGATTTTAATCTATATTACAAAGCAGCCTTGGAACTGGCTGAGGAATAGAGTAGTGGATCAATGGAATAGATTGGGCACATGAGATTCAGCAGTCAATGACTATAGAAATCTATTGTTTGATAAACCCAAAGACTCCAGTTTTGGGTATAAGAACTCACTATTTGACAAAAACTGCTGGGAAATTTGGAATATAGTATGGCAGAAACTGGGCATAGACCATTATCTAACACCATATACAAAAATCAAGTCTAAATGGGTGCATAATCTAGGTATTAAGGTTGATACTGTAAACAGTCTCAGAAAGCAAGGAATAATTTATCTGTCAGATATGTGGAGACAGGGAGACTTTATGACCAAACAAGAATTAGAGAGCATTATAAAATGCAAAATGGATAATTTTGATAACTTTAAATTGAAAAGCTTCTGTACAAAGAAAGCCAATGTAACCAAGATTAAGAGGGAAGTGAGAAATGGGGAAAGAATTTTTTACAACCCACATCTCTGATAAAAGACTCTTTTCTAAAATATACAGATAATTGAGTCAAATCTGTAAGAATACAAGTCATTCCCCAATTGATAAATGGTCAAAGGATATGAACAGGCAGTTTTCAGAGGAAGAAATTAAAGATTTCTATAAGGATATGAAGAAATGCTCTAAATCACTATTGATTAGAGAAATGCAAATCAAAAACAACTCTGAGGTACCACATCTCACCAGTCAGATTGGCTAAGATGACAAAACAGGAAAATAACAAATGTTGGAGAGGATGTGGGCAAATTGGAACAATAATGTATTGCTGGTTAAAATGGTAATGTAAATTTTTAAGATCTTCCCTTGGGGTGGCTAGGTGGCCCAGCAAGTAAAGCACCATCCTTGGAGTCAGGAGGACCCAAATTAGGTTCTGGCCTCAGTCACTTAACACCCACACAAAAATACTAGCCGTGTAACCTTGAGCAAGTTACTTAACCCCAATTGCCCTCCAAAATGCAAAAAAAAAAAAATATATATCTTCCCTGTCCCTAGGCTTAAGTGCACCTGGAGCCTGTGGTGGGAGGCTTGTTTTTCAGGAGATACTTTGTGATTGGGCAGTGGGTCAAGAAGGTTGTTACATTTTTCTGAGCCAGGAGAAGGCTATATAAGCCCTGATGGGAAGCTTTGCTTTGGGGCTCACTTTGAGAAGTGTTGTGTGATTTGACCAGATGAGACTCTGGGCAGCTATTGTTGAGAGCCCCCTGGCTTTGAAAACCCAGATGTTGATGCTTCCCTCTCTGGTAACTGTGATTAGGTATGGATATATGTAATGGTTGGACAGTTTGGAAGCCTGTCTGCTGAAATGTTCTTGTAACTTATGTTTGTAACCTCTGTATATTCTGAAGTTTGGGGTTCTGACCTTTTCCCCCTGAACTAGATAAACGATATATGTTTGATTGATTAAAGTAAGCTTGTTAAACCATTTTGAGTTGCTTTCCTTTAGCAAAGCAGATCTAAGAAATTGTGTTGGCAGTCACCCTGGGGACACTGTGGTGCTTGCTGCTACACTGGTGGAGTTATGAACTGATCCAACCTTTCTGGAAAGAAATCTGGAATTATGCCCAAAGGGTTATAAATAACTTCATACCTAGGGTTGTATACCAAAGAGATCATAGAAGTTGGAGGAAATTCCATATGTACAAAAATATTTATAACAGCTCTTTTTGTGGTGGCAAATAATTGGAAATTAAGGGGGTGCCCATCAATTGGGGAATGGCTGATATATGCATATAATGGAATACTATCATGCTATAAGAAACGAGGAGCAGATGGACTTCATATTTACCTGGAGAGGCTTATATGAACTGATGCTGAGTGAGAAGAGTAGAGGCAGGATAAATTTGTACACAATTACAGACACAATGTGTGTGTGACAACCAACTGTGATAGACTGGACTCTTCTCAGTAATGCAGTGTTATAAGTTAATCCCCAAAGACTCATGATGAAGAGAGATATCTACATCCAGAGAAAGAACTAGAAAGAACTGAGTTTGAATCCAGATTGAAGCAAGCTACCAGATCTTTTTCTTTTTCTTGTTTGGTTTTGTTTCCTCTTTCCCATTTTTCATTCTGTCTGATACAATTCGTTTTTATAACCTGACTAATGTGAAAGCATTTGCAGATCTTGTACTTGATTGTATGCTGTCATGGGCAGGGGGGAGTAGGGAGGGAGAGAAAATTTGAAACTCAAGGAATTGTGGAATTGAATCTTGTAAACTAAAAGTAAACAAACAAATTAATAAAGACAAAAATTTTTTAAAATACATAAAATATATACAGACTAATAAAACAATTTACATTATAAACAGTATCTATTTAACAACAAAAGCTAATATTATCTGTAATGAAGAAATGCTATAGGTAGTGGTATGCAGGAGTCAGCCCATCCTGGCTTATTAAATCTGATTGTTACATTTTCAAAATGATCATTTGTATCTTGGAAATTGGCAAAGGCTATGTTTGATTGCCTACAGTTAAGAAAGTGATGAAAAAAATGTTAATAGTGAAGATTAAACTTAAAGGTATGGCATGTGCATTTTTTGTTTTTTTTAGAGAGTTGGTTTTTAAACAGTTTCTAGCTTACCTGTGGTTTTCAAATGATATCAAGGGTAAAGTGAAGATGTCCATTATCATCACTATATTTGATATAGTTCTGGAAATGCTAGTTATAGCAATATGACAAGAGAGATAAGTAAAGGGGAAGTGCAACGATCATGTTTTGCAGATGATATGATATAATATTTAGTGAACCCTAGGGATTTAACTAAAATTAATTGAAGCAATAAATAACTTTAGTAAAATATGAGGGTATAAAATAAACACATAAGCTATTAGTTTCTTTGTAGCTTGCAAAAGTAGCTCAGTAACGCATAGAAAAATTTCTTCCAAAATGACTATAGAATATATAAAATATCTAGGAATCTACCTAAAAAGATCTATACTAGAATAATATAAATACAGCTATGGAACACTTTTTATAGGAAAAAAAATTGCAGTTGTAAGTAGAAAGATATTAAATGTTCATTACTAGAATGCTCTATAATCATGAAATTATAATACTACAATATTATTTGGTAGGTTCAGTGCCATACCAAACTACCCAAAGGTTACCTTATACAACTAAACACAATGCTAACTAAATTCATCTGGAGGAATAAAGGGGGAATAATCTCAAGAAAAACAATGAAAAAAAGCAGGAAGGAAGGGGTTGATGAATACAAAATCTCAAATTAGATGAAATAATCATCAAAACTATTTGGCACTTGCTCAAAAAATAGAAAAGTTGATCAATGGAACAGAATATGTGTATGGCCAGAAGTAATTGAACACGTTGCCATATTTCATAGACCCAAAAATTCCAGCTCTTAGAGAAAAGACTTGGAAAAACTGCCAGCGAAAGTTGAAGGCATTTTACGTTGGGTGTTTTCAGAAAGGACCAGTATGTGATATTTTTATTGACTGTATTTATTTTTTTTATAAGGGAGAGTTTTCAATTATTTTGAAGTAGGGGAGAATTATTGTGATAGTTGGAGCATAGTGATAATAATGTTAAAAAATAAAGAATGGGAAAAGTGCCATTGAAACATTTAAAAATGCACAGTAGAAAATAACTTCAGGAGACGGTAGTATTACATCTATTGTGTAAAAAATTAACATTTATTTTAAAAACAAGCTTTATACAACAGGCACAATGTCATATACAATTTTCCTTTTCTGTTCTTTTTTTGTATTAGGAAATGTTAATATTTTTGATGTTTAACAAGTTCATGATGAAAAAAATTAAAATAAATCCAAAAAATAATTTTAAAGTAAAAAAAAAAAAAGAAAAAGGAAATTCAGCAGAGTAGTACTATTGGCCACTAGATGTCACAGTAGATAGTGGTGGAGTCAGGAAAGCTCATTTTTGGGAGTTCAAATATCGCTTCAGACTCCTACTAACTGTATGACCTTGGGTAAGTCACTTAATCCTATCTGCCTCAGTTCCTTATCTGTAAAATGAGCTGGAGAAGGAAGTGGCAAACTATTCCAATATCTTTCCCAAGAAAACCCCAAATGGGGTCACAGAGCTGGACATGACTGAAACAACTAAAGAACAGATGATTTACTATAATCCTGCTGCTGATTCCTTATATTCCTTACATTCCTCAGTGTCACATCCAACACTAGTTTTTTTCATCATCATTATTCCCTTGGCTCTTTTCATTTTCTTCCAAGGTTTCTTTGATTTTTAAGCCCTATCCACTCATGACTGCTTAGGATAAATTTAGACTTTAGTTTCAACTTTTGATTCTTGGTCATTCATTCATTCATCCATACATTCAACCAACAAGCTTTTATTTCTCTTTGTAACAGTAATTTTACCTATACTTTGAATTGCCATAGGAATGTCATAGAAATAATTCTTGGATTCTTTTCTGCTTGTGTTGACAATTCTTGTGTGTTCTGCCTCCTTACTGTCTCTTGCATGCATTCTTTTCTTTTTACTCATTCGAAATTTTCATAACTGAATCAAAAAGGATTTAGGGAGAATCTGGACAAGAACTTAATTCTAGAATGAAAATGAAGACAGTGCTAGTTTACGTTGAACTCTGCTGTAATGAACACTTCATGGGTGAAACTATATCCTTATTAATGGCTGTACTGACTGGGGTATGTGGTAGCAAAGATGAATTCAAACACTCCTTATCTGAATGGAGGCTTCCAATTTTCACATGATACTGAAGAGACTGAGTTGAGATGTCAGTAATGACTTTTAGTGTATCATCAAACACCTAATTAAGCATCTCCAAAAGACAGGAGTAGGCTCCCAGATTCACAGTCTCATCATGCTTCAAGCAGAAATCTACAGCTGTGGACAAAATTGTTCTTTTTGAGAGGTTAGAGTCAAGTGGAAAGGAACTAAGGTCAGTTTATAATTAAGTAGTATACTCAGAAGACAGAGAAAACTATCTTTATTCCTCCCCTGTAGATGTGCTTCATTTTTGCAGTTTGTAGGAAAACAGAGATAGCTTATTGCAGTAATCCAGAACTGAAAAGTTGGTTGGGGAAGGTGAATAGAAAAGCACCAAAGAAGTTTGAGGTTCTTTTGTAATAACTGACATTTTCATAGCATTTTAATGTTTATAAAGTCTCTTATTTGAGCCTACAACAATCCTTTTATCTACTCGTACCAGGGCATTCACATGATAGTCTTTTTACTCCTTCCTGACCAATTCTATTGTGTTCCTCACAGTGGCTGTTCCAAGCCCTCTCTTCTCAAGTCACTTTTACCCTGCCTCCACACACCTTCTCAATAGAGGACCATGACCATACTTTACCCAAAACAAAAACAAACAACAACAACAACAACAACAAAATAACTGAGTCTGTCTGTTTGAGCTCTCTCATCCCTTTAAATCACTTCAGCATTATCTTCCATTCAGTCCTCTTTTGCCTCAATCTCAGAGAATAGTTTCCTTGCCAATACCAACTATTCTGCTTGTGCACTGGGCACCATCTCCTCCATTTTTTCTCTGGCATTTTGTCCCTTTTATTGTTCCCCTCATTCTCTAATTTTTAATCTTCCTTTTTCCATTGGTTCCTTTCTTGTTTTCTCCAAATAATTTTTCCCTATCTGGAATAGCTTCACATAACCTAACTATCCCTTCATGCTCTTATCCTATAACTTTCCTCCTCTTCATGTTCTAACTCCTAGAAACAGCTGTCTATATTTATTGTTTAAACTTTCTCACCTCTTGACTCCTTTATAATCTGGCTTCTGTGCCCACCATTGAAACCACTCTAAATTATCTTTGCTTTCTTTATTCCTAAATTCAAAATCCTTTCCTCACTTCTGTCTTGACTTCTTTGTAGCATATGGCAGTGCTGACTATCCTTTTCTTCTGAATACTCTTTCTTTCCTGGGTTTCTATGACATTGCTCCATTATGGGTCTTCCTACATGATATGGGTTATCAGTTTATCATTCATGTCCCATCTCCCATGTATGGATGTATCCTAGGGTTTTCTCTTGAGACCTCTCTTATTCTCTCTCTGCTTTGACCTTGTGCTCTCATTACTTCCAGTGGATTCAACTATCATCTTTAGTAGATGATCGAATTTACATAAACATCTCTCATCACTCCTATGAGCTTCAATACTATAACAGTCTTCTGAACATCTCAAATAGGATGTTTCATAGGCTTTTCAAATTAACAAGTCCAAAATAGAACTCATTATCTTTTCCCGAACTCTCACCTATCATTCTAATATTCCTATTTTTGTCAGTAGTTCATCTACTTTCACAACCAAGGAAATATGCTTAACCCTTCATACTCAGTGATCCCTTCTATCCAATCAGCTGCTGATACTTGTCTGTTCTACCTCCTTGGTGTCTTTTGCATACATTCCCTTCTCTTTACTCACAACACAATCATGAAAGTCCAGGCACCATTCACTTTGTACCTGGACTAATAAAACAGCCTTAAAATTTATATCTGTTCTTCAAATAGATATCCAATTTGTTTCTAAAGCACAGGTATGACTATGTTAAATGTTTTCTCAAGAAACTTTACTGGCTCCTCTTTGGTTTAATAATAATAAAAAGAAATTTCCTGTCTGTGGAATTTAAAGCTCTTCTTAATATAACTCTGCCTAGGTGTCACATCCTACCTGAATATGACTTGCTAGGCTGATTATACACTAATAACCTATTAACACTTTACTCTTCAGTCAAATTGATCTGCTTATTGTTTCTGTTTGCAGAGTGAAGGAGGTTTTTCAAAAACAGCAAAAAAATAACACCAAGCAATTAGGCTTTGTTGTTGACATACATGTATTATAAAGGCAGTAATGTGACCTGGATAAATGGAGAACACTGAAAGCCTCCATCTTCCACCTAATTATCTTTGCATAGGCTGATTCCATACATGGAATGTTCTTTATCTTTAACTCTTATCAAGGGTCAACTCAAGCGTCGTATTATTCAAACGACCTCTTGTGATTCCCTCAATCTTTAGTGACTCTCATCACTGTATGCATTTTGTTTATCCCATATTTGTTTATGTGTGACTCAATTATATTCTCTTAGTAAAGCAAATGTTCATTAAAGCCAGATTATGCATTGAGCCATCAAGACAGCAGGTCATGTCTTGGCAACTCGGGGTCTTGGGGCAACTGAATTGGCAACATCTGTTTCTGGAGCTCTCAGCCTACCGATGGTAAGGGTATCAGATAATTAACTAGGATGAAATTAAAAGCAACCCTTTGTTGGCACTGGGGGCAGGACTCTGTTGCATTTCCCATATGTGAATCTGGGTTTCAGGCCTGGGTTACAATCTCAGGGCAAAGAGGAGCAATGGAACACCAGAACTTTCAGCCATAGTGAAGTAAGGTCCCTGGTCACAGTTCCTGGGTGGAATAGAATGAATGTGGTCACTCATAGACCAGGGCATAGGCCAAAAGTGTAGTAAATACATCTTTCCTTAGATAATAACACTTTGGAAGAAGTAAAAACTTACACATTCCAATAACTAGCTCTGAAAACAGCTGCACAAACCCCCTGAAGTTTGGGATATTGCTTGCTTCACCCCAGAAGCAGAGCCCAACTTTAACATAAAATTCAAAGTCAAGAAATAGGCTGGAAAAATGAGAAAACAACAAAAAGAGAACCATATCATAGAAAGTTACTATGGTAATAGGGAAGATCAAAACACAAACTGAGAAGAAGATAATAAAGTCAAAATTGCTATATCAAAAGTCTCAAAGAAAAATATAAATTAATCTTATGTCTAAAAAGAATTTCTGAAAGAGCTCAAAAGGACTTTTAAGAATCAAATAAGAGGGATGGCTAGGTGGTGCAGTGAATAGAGCACTGGCTCTGGAGTCAGGAGGACTGGAGTTCAAATTTGGCCTCAGACTCTTAACACTTACCAGCTGGATGACGTTGGGCAAATCACTTAACCCCAACTGATCTGCTCTCCCCCCCCCAAAAGCAAAAAAAAAAAAAAGAATCAAATAAGAGGAAAAATTGGGAAAAGAAATGAGAGTGATACAAGAAAATTATGGAAAAAAAGATGCACCAGCTTGGTAAAGGAGACACAGAAAGATACTGAAGAAAATAATACCTTAAAAAAAGAATAAGTCAAATGATAAAAGAGGCACAAGAATCCACTGAATAGAAGAACTCCTTAAAAAGCAGAATTGGTCAACCAGAAAAATATATACAAAATTCACTGAAGAAAAGAATTCCTTAAAAAGTCAAATGGAAAAGGAGGTACAAAAGCTCACTGAAGAAGTCCATGCTGTAAAAATTAGACAAGTGAGAACTAATGACTCCATTGGACATCAAGAAACAATAAAATAAAAGGAAAATGTAGAAGAAAATTTGAAACATCTAATTGGAAAAACAACTGACTTAGAAAATAGATTGAGGGGGGGGGGCAGAGTCAAGATGGTGGAGTAGAAATAGGACCTCTGTATGGCTCCAGCTTCCAACTTTCCCAATTCATGTAAAAGGGGACTCCGAACAAACTCTGGAGCTACAGAGCCCACAAAATGACACAGAGTAGCTAACTTCCTGCTGAGGACAGCCCAGTAGGCCTGCAAGAATTGGCCAGCACAGCACTCTGGGAGCTGAGCTCAGGCCCGTGAGAGCCAGAGGTTTTAGCCCCAGGGTGGCCCTGACTAACTACTGGCTGGAGGGACTCCAGATCACCAGCAGCTGTGACTGTTTCCAGATTTATCAACACAAAGGACAAAGTGAGAAGTCAATGCAGTGTGGACTTTGGGACCAGTAGGCGGAAGTGTGTTGGCTTCTGCCTCCAGGGTGAGAAGCTGTGGAGATGTTTTGGCACAGCTGGTGTCACATTGAAGCTTCAGCTCCTGGCCTGAAGACTGTAGGGAGACCAAGCGACCAGTCTGAGGGGTAATCGCTCTTGCTTTAACCTGCTTGGATCTGGATTGGAGTCTAGGGTGGAGGTCCTGGGGTGTGTGACTAGCTTGCCAGAGTGTGTGGGCTTCAGAGAGGGCACCCAAGTAATACCTCTGGCAGCTGAGAAAACCCCAGAATTTGGGACAGAAGCTCCCCTGTCTGGTGGCAGAAGTCTACTGTGGCAAAAAGCCCAGGAGTCAAGTGACTGAGGGGTGACATGACCAGGCAAAGAAAACAAAACAAAAGAATTCAACATTAGACTCCTATTTTGGGGACAAAAAGGATCAAAGCATGGGACAGGAGGAAGATAGTGAAGTCAGAACTACTGCACCAAAAACATCAAAGGAAAATACGAGCTGGTTACAGGCCATAGAGGACCTTAAGAAGCAGATAAGAGAAGTGGAGGAAAAATTGGGAAGAGAAATGAGAAAGATGCAAGAAAATTATGAAATGAGCCATTTATATTAACAGCCTGACAGAGGAAAATAACACCTTAAAAAACAGACTAACTCAAATAGCAAAAGAGGCTCAAAAAGGCAATGAGGAGAGGAATGCCTTAAAAAGCCAAATTTGCCAGATGGAAAAAGCATCTCAAAAGCATACTGAGGAGAATCATTCCCTCAGATTTAGAATGGGACAAAGGGAAGCTAGTGACTTGATGAGAAATCAAGATGCTGTTAAAGAGATCCAAACAAATGAAGGAGTAGAAGGCAATGTGAAATACCTCATGGGAAAAACCACTGACCTGGAAAATAGATCCAGGAGAGAGGATTTAAAAATTTAAAAATTATTGGAGTACCTGAAAGCCATGATCAAAGAAAGAACCTAGAAATTCTCAAGGAAAATTGCCCTGATGTTTCAGAACCACAAGGCAAAATAGAGGTTGAAAGAATCTACCAATCACCTTCTGAAAAAGATCCCAAAAAGAAGAATCCTAGGAATGTTATAGCCAGGTTATGGAATTCCTAGATCAAGGAAAGACGCACTAAAGAGGGTATTTCACCCTACAGGAGAGTAGGGGGGAAGGGGATGAGAGGGGGGAAGATGGAAGAGAGGACTGGATTGGGAGGGCTGGGAAGTTGGAAGCACCCACTTTTGAAAAGGGACGGGATCAAAGTAAAGAATAGATAGAGGGCACAGGACCAATTTAATAGGAAGGGATGATACTTAAAAGGGGAAATTAAGAGGTGAGAGAGGAATATAATGAGAGGGGGCAGGGAGAGACAGAATGGGGTAAACTATCTCATATAGAAGTGGCAAGGGAAAATGGTTACAATGGAGGAGAAAAATAGGAAGGCAACAGGGAATGGGTCAATCTTATTCTCATTGAATTTGGCTCTGGTACAGAATGAAATACACACTAAAGAGGGTATTTCACCCTACAGGAGAGTAGGGGGGAAGGGGATGAGAGGGGGGAAGACGGAAGAGAGGACAGGCCCGGGGGGTCGAGGAAGTTGGAAGCACCCAATTTTGAAAAGGGATGGGATCAAAGTAAAGAATAGAACAAGTGGGAGGTGGAATAGGACAGAGGGATATATAGTCAGTCTTTTACAATATATCTACTATGTTATTGCTTTGCATTAGCTACACATGTAAGGCTTATATTGAACTGCTTATCTTCCCAGTAAGGGTGGGTGACAAGGGAGAAAGGGAATGAATCTGGAATTCAAAGTTTAAAAATCAAATGTTTAAAATTATATATTTATACTATTATTAATACAATTTTACATGTAATTGGGACATAAGATATACTGGCACTGGGGCATAGAGATCCACCATGCCCTACTGGAAAAGTCCAAGGGGATATGGGAGAAGATATGGGAGAGAGCAGATTGGAGGAGTGGATATCCTGTGGGATTGCTATTTTGGGGTGGTGGGGAGGGGAAAAACGGGGAGAAAATTTGTAACTCAAAATCTGGCATGAATGAATGATGTATATCAGAAGTTAATAAAGCATTTGAAAAAAATGTAATTGGGAAATATTTAATAAAATAAAATAAAATTATAATCAAACACAAAAAATATATATATCATAAATTTATCATGTAAAAAAATAAATTGAGGATAGATCCCTTAAGAATTATTGGACTACCTGAGACATGATAAAAAAAGAGCTTAGATGTCATCTTTCAAGAAAATACTAAGAAAACCACCCTAATATCCTAGAACCAGAGGGTAAAATAGAAATTTTTTTTTTAAATCCACAGCTCATTTACTGAAACAGATTCCAAATGAAAACTTCCAGGAAAATTATAGCCAAATTCCAGAGTGCCCAGATCAAAGAGAAAATATTTCAAGCGGCTAGAAAGAAACAATTCAAATATTATGAAATTAGTTAGGATCACATAAGAATTTGTAGCTTTCACATTAAAAGGCAGAGGACTTGGAATGTGATGTTCCACAGGTTGAGTTAGGATTACAACCAAGATCATCTGTCCAGCAAAACTGAGTTTACTTCTTCAAGGGAAAATGGATATGTAATGAAATATAGGACTTTCGAGCATTCTTGATGAAAAGACCACAGCTGAATAGAAAATTTGACTTTCAAATGAAAGACTCAAAAGAAGTATAAAAAGGTAAATAGGAAAGACAAATCATAAGGGACTTAATATGGTTAAACTGTTTACATTCTTACATGGGAAGATGATGCTTGTAACTCCTAAGAAGTTTATCATTATTAGAGCAATTAGAAGATGTATACGTAGATAGAGGGCATGGCTGTGAGTTGAATATGACGGGCTTATATCTGAAAAACGAAGTGAAGGGGTAAGAAAGAGGAATGAACTGGGAGATGGGGGAAGGGAGAGGCAGAATGGGGTAAATTATCTCATGTATAAGTGGTACACAAGGAAGAGTTTTTACAATGGAGAGGAAGATGGGGGAAGTGGTGAGGAGAGCACTTGAACCTTATCCTCACTGGAACTGAGTCAAAGAGGCAATAACATACAGGCTTCATTCGGTATAGAAATCTATCTTACCATACAAGAAAGTAGGAGGGAAAGGGGATAAAAGAAGACAGTGGAGGAGCTGATGGAAGGGAGGGCATATTGGGGGAGGTAGTAGCCAGAAGCAAAACAATTTTTTTGAGGATGGACAGGGTGAAAAGAGAGGGGGGAGAGAGAGACAGAGAGAAAGAGAGCGGGGGGATAAATTAAGAGAAAAAAATATATCAAGTTTTTCTCATAGAGGCTTCATTTTTCAAATATTTAGAGAATTGAGATAAAGTTTATAAAAATAAGAGCAATTTGCTATTTGATAGTCAAAGGATATGAGCAGGTAGTTTCCAGATGAAGCAATCAAAACTATCTTTAGTCATATTAATCAATAGTGATGAGAGAAATGCAAGCAAGAACTAAGCTAAAGGTACTACCTATCATATGACAAAAAAGGAAAATGACAAATGTTGGTGGGGGGATGTGGGAAAATTGGGGCACTAATGCACTGTTGGTGGAATTGTGAATTGATTCAACCATTCTGGAGAGGAATTTGGAACTATGTTCAAAGGAATATAATACCCTTTGATCTAACAATACTGCTAGGTCTGTATCTCAAATATTATAAGACAAAAAGAAAAAGGACATATATGTACAAAAATATTTATGGCAGCTCTTTTGGTGGTGGCAAAGAATTGGCAATTGGGAGGATGCCCTTCAATTGGGGAATGATTGAACAAGTTGTGGTATATGATTATGATGGAATTACTATTGTGCTATAAAAAATGATGAGCAAGATGTTCTCAGATAAACCTGGAAAGACTTAAATTAACTGATCAAAGTGAAGTGAGCATAACCAGGAGAACATTGTACACAGTAACAACATTGTATGATGATCAGTTGTGAATGACTTGCTATTCTCAGCAATACAATTATCCAAGATAATTCTGGAGGATTTATGATGAGAAATGCTATCCACCTCCAGAGAAAGAATTAATGGGTTTTGAATTCAAATCAAAGGATATTTTTAAAAACTTTTCCTTCCTTCTTTCCTTCTTTCTTTTTCTTTCCTTCCTTCCTTCCTTCCTTCCTTCCTTCCTTCCTTCCTTCCTTCCTTCCTTCCTTCCTTCCTTCCTTCCTTCCTTCCTTCCTTCCTTCCTTCTTCCCTCTCTCCCTCCCTCCCTCCCTTCCTTCCT